>NC_040912.2:26856467-27170634 GCF_004126475.2 Phyllostomus discolor | reverse complement strand
GAAGCCGGGATAAGCTCTGCAGCCTCTGGGAACACCCGGGCACCGTGAACCCTGGGAGGTCAGAGTGGCGTGGGGACGCCTCAAAAAAGAAAAAAAAAAAACCACCCTTATTGGTGTTTGGGGCGACCCTGCGCAGGCCCGGCCATGCTTAGGGACACTGCAGAAGTAGCCTCACTAGTGACTGCTCCTCTGTATCCTTTGCTTTTAGATCAACAAAAAACCACAGTGATTGAAAACGGGGAAATCAGGTTCAATGGAAAAGGGAAAAAGATTCGGAAGCCTCGGACCATTTATTCCAGCCTGCAGCTCCAGGCTTTAAACCATCGCTTTCAGCAGACTCAGTACCTGGCCCTTCCCGAGAGAGCTGAACTGGCAGCTTCCTTAGGACTGACACAAACACAGGTAATTCCCAAGGAGCCCGAATATCCCTGAAATGCTGACCCTGCTTGCAGATCGGGCAGGGAGCACATCGGGAGGAATTCTTGGCCTAGTCAACCAAGGCTGGAAGGAGATTAATGACAAATGCCTTTGCTCCAGTTACGCACCTTCCCGGGACAACACAGTTTTGGAATAAATGACCTGGTATTGAATGCTGGATTGGATTTGCACATCTTCCCAACTCTCAGCGACCCCACCTCAGTCTAGTGTCTTTTGGTGACCAAGCTCATCATTTATTCGAGTCCTGTTTCAAAACAGAACAACATGAAACAGAAAGAGAAAAGAATGTTCAGGCCAGGAGGCAGAATAAGACGTGTGTATATACATATACATATACACATATACATACATATGTGTATATATATATAATGTGTACACATACATCTATACATATAGATTTAAAGGATCCTTTTGTGGGCCCTGGAACTTAAGGAGTTCACCTTGTTGACATAGAAAGAAAGAAATACGAAGTGAAATGAAGAGGGGAAATAGTCATAGTCTCCAGTCGGATTTAGTAGAGGGACCAAGGTGCCAACTATTCATCCTGGGATGGGTGAATTGAGTTTTCCTGAAGATTGCCCTGAGCTCAGTGGTTAAATCATGCCGGGTGACTGGCTGGTGCAAGCTGAGGTACCTCCCTAGAGCTCAGCACTTGGGAGCAATGGCAGAGGTGGAGATCAAAGAGAAAAGCTCCCCAAATTACAGCAGGTGAAGCCTCAGTTAAGTACAGTTGGTGAAGTTCTGCTGTCCTACTAATTTGAAAGACATATGGGGCCTTTCAGACTTCACAGGAAGGGGCTTAGGCAGGTATATTAGGACTCTGGTCATAAAGCCAGGCTGCAATCACCTGTGGTTTCTGTCCTTGTTGATTAACTTAGCTGCATGGGGTGGTAGGCCTCAAGTGAGGTGGGTGATCTTCAGCAAGGGGACTTCAGGTTTTGTGAGACTCTTGCTAGGGAATGGTTGTGTGGTGCCTTAGAACAGATGCTCCTAAGCTCTTCTTTTCAATTCAGCCTGCTTTCTCTTGCCATGTTGCCACTGGAAATATTTTGGGGTTTGAAGTGAAGGGGTTCCTGCTGCTCAGGAACTTGTATTCCTCTTGGAAAAGCCAATTCCTATGGCTAGGGAATTTTAAAGGTAAAAGAAACTGCGCCATAGAATCTCCTTCTTCAAATAAAGGAGACCTGGTATGTTAGTTTAGATATTCTCCCAGATTCCTGATTCCCCTTTAATTTTCAGGGGCCCTTTGACTTTAAGTGACTGCACTAACAATCATGTGATGATTGCTGACAACAATTTGACTAAGCAACATACAAAGTATGGAATGAGGGAGGTACAGGCCTTAATCTCTACAGGATTATGAGGATGTATTTATGTGTAGAGAAAGATGCCCCATGCACAGTCTGTGGCATGTGCAATATATGCATAGGGATATGCAAGGCATTTGGTTATAAATGTACAGGCTTTAGTCTGTTCATAGTCATTTGCTCACTGTACATGCACAGAGATGCCAAGTTTAGGGGTTGGTAAATATATTTTTAAAAACAGACTATCAGAAAAAGTGAATTCAGTTGACTTTGATCCAAAAAGACTTTTTAAGACTTTGAACCCTCATTCACCTTCATTTTTACTTTATTTTATTCTTGTTTATGCTGTTCTTTTAAACCTAGGTTTGCTTCCAGCTGAAGAGTTTAGGTATGCAGACAAGATACCTAGAGCATGGAGTGGGTAGGATGAGGGGAAGAGGAGGTTAGAAAGAGGTGAAGGAAGGCGGGGCCTTAAGGGCTTCGCGTTTGCAGGGTTTATTATTATTATCATTATCATTATCATCACCATTATTTTAAAAAATTGCTTCATCATCATCATTATTATCTTAAAGAATTGCTTCCGAAGCGTCAAGTTGAGGCACCGGGTGGATGTTTTCAAGCCTAGTAATCACTGCTGCATTTCGTTCCAGGTGAAGATATGGTTTCAGAACAAACGCTCTAAGTTTAAGAAACTGCTGAAGCAAGGCAGTAACCCTCATGAGAGCGACCCTCTCCCAGGCTCAGCGGCCCTGTCGCCGCGCTCGCCAGCGCTGCCTCCAGTGTGGGACGTTTCCACCTCAGCCAAGGGCGTCAGTATGCCCCCCAACAGCTACATGCCCGGCTATTCGCATTGGTACTCCTCTCCACACCAGGACACGATGCAGAGACCACAGATGATGTGAGTTGTCCGAGGGAAGTCGATACCCTAGGGAAACGTCTGAACAAGGCAAGGAGGATCCGGGACCTGCTTGCAGCTGCCAAACCGAGCCGAAGGAGCAGGCTCGGGAGAACTCATATCTGGCGAGACCATCGGAGTGCACTCTCTCTCTCACTCCCCCCTTTCTTTTCCTCCCTCCTTCCTTTTTTCCTTCGTTCCCTCCTTTCTTTTCCTTTTTCCTTTTTCTTTCCTTGTCTGCCTTTTCCCTTGAGCAGCCTCAGTAATTGATCTTGCATCTTAGGGAGAGAGAGAGGGAGGGAGGGAGAGAGAGGGAGAGGCTGGTTACTATGCCAGCGCTCCTGAAACCCCTCACTGTAAGTATATTTTCTCTTACCCCTTGGGAATCCAGGCTCTGAGCCTCTTCTCCTCTTTGGGAGTATCCATCAAAACAACGTTTTTTTAAAAAAAAAAAAAAAAAAAAAACACAGACATTTCCCCCACCAGAAGAATCTGTGCAAACATGGCAGCATTTTCACTTGTTTAATGAACTTAAAAGACATTACATGATGAAACAGAAGCATTTCAGACTCCTACATTTTTATTTACCAATCCCAGACTGATAAAAACAAAACAAGACAAAGAAAGAAAAGAAAAACCCTCACATACCAGCCATTCTCTAAAGAAAAGGGGGAAATCAGCTGTAATATTAGAACATTGCCACAAAGGGAAAGCTGCATGTTTTATCAAAATTCAATGAGCAAAGAATGATGATTTCAAAACAAGACAAAACCACTGTTTCCCCACCCCACCCCCAAACCCTGAACTGGAACCAGGAAAGACAGAGGAAACAACCAAAATCATGGTTCTATTGCTTTGACACCTTTACTGGGTGAATTGGTGGCATTCACTAAGCTAATAGGGACGTTTATATCAAGAAACATTTCTGTATATATTGTTGAATTTTAGTTGTACATATACTTTGTATGTTTTTGTCTTCTTTCATATATGGAGTAAAAGCCACAAAATGCTGGGAGTGTCTTGAATATTTCTCTATGTATCTACCTCATCACCTCCTCCTCCCTCCCTCTCAGTAAATTTTCTACCATCCTTCAAAGAATTCCCATTTCCTAATATGGGAAGCCCTATATATATATATATATATATATACACATACATCAAGTGCCTGCAAAGATGTCAGTTTTCAGCATTAGCCTTTGTCTTAAGTACTTTAACATTCACCATGGATGTTTTCTCAGCTTTCTTTATACATTACATTTTATTGTAATTTCTTCTAGTTAAAAAAAAATAGAATGATCTATTCCCTAACAACCTTTAGACATCCAGGAGTTCCTAGTGCTGAAACTGAGTATTCTCCTCTCCCTTTTCTCAGCTCAAGGAATACAACTGTATTTGTCTTTCTTTGGAAGCAGTTTTTAACAAAAAAGTAAAAGGAAAGAATAAGAGAAAAGAACAGAAAGTAAATGCACAGTTACGACTACTTAATGTTTACAATTCTTTGCAAGCTAGCGAGGCAGGAACAAGCACGCTCCTGGATGAAATACATCCTCCGATCTTGTGGAAAGCTTAGAAATAATGGAAATGAAAAGTCCTTTCGTCATACAGGCAGGAAGCCCCATACTGCGAGAATTAATGGCTACAGACCTGGGCATCCTTCAAATTATGAACCTTGAAACCACTGAGCCATTTATCAGAAGTCAATAGAGATACTCAGAGTGCTCCATATAATGACAGCGACATACAGTCGTGCAAAAGGACAGTCACTATAATTAGACACAAAGCAAAGACTACTTACCAATATACCCGTTCCTTTTTTTGTTGAGGAACTTCCACGCTCAGTCAGTCTTCAGAATGGTTTAAAACCGATCAGTCTTGTCATTTTCTAGCATTCGCATTGTTACATTAGGAAAAATGTTTTCTTTTCTTTTTTCCCCCTTCCTACTGTGAAACTTTGGGTTCGTAGCTCCCCAGGATCAATTCTGAACAAAGCCTCCAGCTGCAGTGCCATCCAATTTGAAGCAGACATTGGGGACAATTTAAGGTTTTTATCCACAAGAAGGTTTTTTTCCATTCTCTTAAATGCAGCCATAATTAGAGTAATTTTTCATGTAGCCCGCTGATTACAGCGTTTTTACCGTCAAAGATAATTACCTGTAATTTTCTTCCACTTTTAATACTAAAAAGCCATCTTTATTTAGATTCAGGAACAGGAAAGGCGAAACAAAAGAGGGAAATTATTCTGTTATTCATACACAAATTGCAGAGACGTAGGACCTAAAATTGAAAATTAACCAAAATTATAATGCTGAAAAGAATGGAAGAGGCTGCAGAAGTACAGCTGGTAGTGGGGCTTTGCTGAATTATTTAAATTACGTTGGAGAGAAAGCTACCATACATCGAAACCAACACTAATTTTTCTTTAAAAAAAAAAATCCACCGACACATGCCAAACCACTGTGAGTACATGAAATTCTGAAACCCAGCAAATGCATTTTAACACATTGGTGATGTTGTGATGATGCGCCTTGTATCAATCTCTCTCTTACTATGAGTTAAATGAATTCTGCCAAGGGGCCCTTAACATAGCTCTCCTTGGAAACTGGGCTTCCTGGGTTCTCTGAACCTCAAGGGTTAAATTTTTGCTCTTTAGAAAGTATTGACCCCCCCGTAAACTGATTCCTGGGAGAGGGATTGGTAGGAGGGGCGTAGGCAAAAGGCATCGCCCAGTCGCGCTGCCTACTACGCCTCCCCACGTTCGCACTTCCCAGGAGTTCGAGTCCTAGAGCCTCGTTCTGACCGTATTTCCCGTGTAAAAAAAGGAAAGAGAACAATAGCTGCGGGCGGTGAGGGTGAAGGGGAAACTTTCTCCCCAGCGCCAATAAGCATCTCATTATCTTCTGACACAATTTAGTCCAAAGGTTCCTGTCGCCGCCGGAGAACGGCCTTTCTGCACTTGCGTGAGGGAGCCAAAGATTTCTCAGGCTCCTGCGCTTAACAACCCGAGCTGCTTCCAGCGGCTACAGAGTCAGGAAACAGCGTCATCTATAGATAGAACAGCACCGCTTCCTGCGAGTCTTCCTCCCTGCGTTCCTAAATCAGTCTGGTTTCTGGGTTCCGAAACTCGGTTCTGCCCCTTAGCCAATCATGCCCCTCCAACCCCAAGGTCGCAGCATTTGGGGCCCCGCGGGCAATAGCTCTAAGAGAGGCATCCTGCCGGACGCCCGCCCCCCCCCGCCCCCGCTCCCCAGGTTGAGGCAAAGACCCTGCAATGCAGCCCTGAAGGGTTTCAGAGGCCAGTTATTCCTGAAATTTCTCCCAACTGGAGGATGTCTAAGGGGCTATGCAATCTACAGATTAGACTACACCTGCCGTTGCAAAAGTTCGCATACCTGTGTTAGTAAAGGAGCACTATCTCCAGCTCCATTTGCTCTCTCAGTGCCCCCAAACTTGGAATCATCGCCATACATAAAGAACTCAGTGGATTTCGCCTAGCACTAGCTTTGAGGAACAATTTGCAAAGAGATTATAGCTTGGAATGTCCCGAACCCTCTGTCCCTCCACACCTTACAGAAACCTGGTCCTTTCCAAAGTCTCCACTCACAAGCTGCACCAAACACATCAACAGCACTGAAAGCAAAAAAGACACATCGAGTTCTTAAGGATCCCGTTCTCGCCTGAACCTTTTACTCACCAGAACGACACCCCTTATACTGTTAAAGGGGAGTAAAAGGTGAGAATTGAAATATCTGTAAAGCAAAGTTGTAGTCTATAATGAATTACAACAGCAACACACATAGCGTGGCAAGTGTGAGAAGAGAAATATGAATTATACCTTGAAGTATGAAAGAAATAAAAACTTACCCCCAGAGAATATCTCTTAAGCAATGATCAGGGTCTAGAAATCTATACTGAACAGAAGCAGAGGAGAATATTTTTCTGAGTCTCAGGGCAGAAGCTCTTTCTCTATATTCTTGGTTGAGTGAGCACATCCAGGTGTGAAATTGTTTGCACACCCCAGCACCTCTTATATTGCCAGCAAAATTAGCTGTTATTACTGTCACTGTTTAGTGATGGTTAGCGTGATACAAAAAAAAAAAAAAACTGCTGTAATCAAGACCTGGCGCATCTTTGCAAATTACAGATAATTGTAAACGTCCAGATTATGATAATAGCATCCTAATCCAGCCTGCAATATAATTATTACAGAGTGTTACATCTGAAACTGTCCAGTAGGGCTAATTCAGCCATTATTTAGACCCTATTTTTGCACTGCAAATGGGTTGCTGAGTTGAAAATGTACGATTGTAATTTCACAGGGCACTCAATGAGTAATGGTATAGGAAGAGGAAAATACAAAAGTGAAATGTGAACAGTAGCGATCAAATCAAACCCTGAAGGACAAAAGACTGTTTGATTCATATGGAAAAAGAAGAGCCAGAATTAAGAAAATAGCAAATCAGTGGTCTGAAGCATTACATGTCCAAATCTTCCAAACGTGCAGGGCTGATGTGTTTGCAAGGTCTGCTGCGTCTGCTGCTGCCTGGAGTCTGAAATAATTTTTTCTTTTTCTTTTTTTTTAAACCCTTGTGGTTTCCCCCTTTCTCTAAAGCATTTCCTTGTTTAAAAGAAAAGTGCCCCTCCCCCAAGCAAAGAACACTTGTCAGTTTCACCATTGTTTCCACCAAAGCAGCCTCAGAGTGCCTGTCACTTGTTTATGAACATTGTCTTAAATGAATTTGCAGTCTCTCTTGCCATTAGCGAGTGCAAAATGCCCCTGGTGCATGTAAGTGTTCCTGAGCTCCATCTCCATTCTCTTTCACAGGGAACAAGTCATTGAGAGTCCTAAAGGATATTAGCAGAAAACATATTAATTGCTGCTAATTAAATAAGGCCCGGCTGGGAAGCTGTCTCCTCCACTCTGCTTGGCTGGCTACTGGCTTTAATCCTATTATTAACTTTTATTAATTACCCCCCCCCATATAAACTTGTCCCGCTGCTTCCTTTGCTACAAATCACTGATGTGCTTCTTTCTGGATTCCAGAAAGTCCAGTATTTTTGGCAAAGGACTGTCCCTGCCCCTAGATATGGTGGTGAAACACCATATTATAAGGTGAGTCTCCTTAAAATATGGAAGGACCAATGAGAAAGGGAGTTGGAAGGTTAGAGCAACAGAGTGTGGAGAGAGGTTGAGGCACTGTGCTGGTCCCAGGATAAAAGTGAATGCCCGGTTCCAGCTGTTGCCTCTAAGAGGGTGGACCCTGCCCTGGCTGAGACTTCTCCAGTCTAGTTCTTGTTCTTAGTGGGGACACTCTGGTCAGGGATACCTAAAGCCCTGATATCCTCAGGAGCTCAGTTTTCCCACCATGGGCACAGAGAATTTCCTGAGCATTTTTTTTTCCAGCTGCTAGGACACTGGGTAATGATCCTCCCCCAACCACCTCACAGACTAGGGAACTGCCCAGCCATGGCCACCCTGCAAGGTGGCAAGCAGGCTTCCTAGCTCCTGTGAACTTAAGGGCAATAATGAAATGTCCCTGTGTAGTGACCCCTGTATATGGATGAAAGTGGAGTTCATATCCTACCTCATCTCCCGCCCTTCTTCTTCCACCTTGCAAAGGCAAGGGTCAGAAATAGTCTTTGGATAACAATAAGCTTCCTTTGGCAGATTTCTGTCTTCTCGCCTTTGCAAGGAAAAAAAAAAAAGCTTTAAAACAAATCAGAGTTTGTGAACTGCTTACTGCCCTCCATCCACACAGGTTTAAAAAAAATACACTGAACTCTGTATAGTGGAGATTTGACAGAGAAAATGATTACCGAACCTGGAGAGAGAGAAAAGGAGAGAGAGAATGATGTTATGAGCCATTTTTTCCTTCCTGTGGCGAAAGGTCGTAATGTGTGGTATTTCACGGTTTTATATAAATCTTGGTTTAGGATGTGGAACAGACTCAATAATACATGCGCTTTTGGCAAAGAGACTCCTTTGGATCCCCATAAATCAGAAGTAATATGAAGTCCCAGCGAACAAAAGAGCAGAAACATTTAATTGCTGCCAAACAGGACTCCCGGCTCCTTTAAAGAGAGATTCATGTAAATGCCCCCGGTTCCTATCTTCACGGTTAGAGCTCGACCTATAAAACAGGTTATTACATTACAGCCGGCAACCCTGGGTGCTTGAAAGAGAAGGCTCCCCCCGCTTGTCACTCCAGCCCCTCCTGCAGTAGAAACGACCCATGCTTTCTGCCCATTGCCGCGAGGGAACTTAAAGTTTGTCAGATGCAAAAGAAAACGCGGATAGGACTGGGGTGAGGGGCAGGGCTGCGAAGAAAAATAGCCAATCCGGTAGGTGCTACTGCTATTTGGGCTGTTTTGGAGGCCCAGAGTTCGCTGTGGCTCTTAAAAAACCAAGCACAGTGCGAAAAGACCGCGGGCTACCTGGGAACGCGAGCGGAGGGCTGAAGCGAGCAGCAGAGCCCCCTCCCCACGATCCCGGGGGGCGGGAACCTCCACCCAGCCGCGTGGGAGGGGGTGCTTAAGGGTGGAGGAGAGGGGTGACCACAGGCGGATCCGCCGGCGTGGCGCGCTTCCCAGAAGTGCGGGAGGGCGTCTGCCCTCAAGGCGTGCCTCGGGGAGGGCTGGAGAGTTGGGGGTTGGCGAGATTCCAGTGGCCAGGGGGAGGTGCGCGATCCAAGGGGTTACAGGGATGGGGCGGGATGGGTGGTGATGGTTGGGTAGCCCTAAAAGTCTCTCTCCTAGAATAAAAGAAAGCTCAGAGTGGAGGGTAGAGGGCAGGGGACAGTGTTCCAGGAGGCATCCCTTGCGATTCAGACTGGGGAGCTCAGGAGACCGATTGGTGTCAACCTTGGAGTAAAGCCGGAGGGCGCGCCCAGAGGAGGGGAGCGCGGCCTGCGCTTGGCGCGCTGTGGGCGACTCCCAAGACAGCGGGGCCGGGTCGCTGCGAGCCGTGGGGCGTCCGGTGGGATCAAAGGAGCCAAAGGAGGCCAGCCGGCGCGTCTTGGATTGTGGGATAAGGGGCAGGAAACAGAAGATTGACACAGGCAGGGAGATCCTAGCCTGGCCTATGGCACCGGGAGAGGGTGTGTGCGTGTGTTGGTGCGCAGGTCAGCACGCTCCTGTCCGAGGCTGAGACCTGGGTGGATCAGAATGTGGGTGGAAAGGCTCCCGAGTGGGGGACCCAACGAGAGGGGGAGAGAGAGCGAGATCAAGGGCATCGAGGTCTGCGGGTTCCTCTGTGTGTGTCTCAGGCCCTGTGGCTCAGCACTGGAGCCGCCTGGCACCCACAGGAATGCGGCTTCTCTCGGCTGCCCAGGCCGCCCCCTGTTCCACAAGGAGGTGGCCGCCAGGAAAAAAAGGGGGGTGGGGGCAGAAATCTGCTTAGCCTCAAACAAAGGCTAATTTATCTGATCTTTTACAGGAGAGCCCAAGGGGACCAGGATATTCTGGGACCCCTGGGCTTTTTTGGGCTTTGTGAGGGGGTCTGAAGAGGAGACGGGGTTTGGGAGTGTGAAGGTGTGCGAAGCACACGAAAAAAAAAATGAACTTTTGGAGTGGGCTGAACATCTCGGGAGCACTAGACTAAGAGCTGGGCGAGTGGGCACCGGAAGAGGCAGGCAGAGGTCCGGGAAAGTCGGGTCGGGCAGACCAAGGAATATGCTGGGAAGTGGCGTACGTTTATATTAGATATAGAAATAAACAATGGGGAGAGAGAGGGAGGGTGGGGGAGTGCAAGGGAGAGGAACATCACACAGATATTTTTAGACTTTGCTGAGGATCTGTTATTTTTACATCTTTGAACGCAGGGCTGCAGGGAGTTAAATTCCCCCGGGAGAATCCCCATGGTGCCAGGGAAAACCCGCTACAGACTGGCTTGGCAGAATATTTTTGTCCACGACTCCCTGACCAAGTTAAAAAAAAAACCGCGCGAAAGAAGAGGCCATTGCGAGTGGAAGAAGTGAGGTTAGCACAAGGGGAGGAATCCTAAGACCGAGCCTGCGCGTGGCGTTCTGCTTGCCCGCATCGCAAGGGGGCTTTGGTGTCCTCGACAACAAGCTTCTTCGAGGCTGGTGGTGGAAAGGTGGTCTTTAGAGAAGTTTCTCTCTCCATTCCTGGGAAGAGTCCAAACTAGCCGTTTCCTCCCCTTGACTGCACCGGGTGATGTGGGGTGATATGAAGGGGCCCCCTTTTCAGAGTCGGGAGTGAAAGTGGGCGACCGCACGACGGCTGGGAAAATATCCGTGCGCTCTCTGTATGCAGAAAGGGAGAGAGCGCGTTCCGAGCACACTCTTGCCGCTCTCTAGCAGCCAGCAGGTAGGAAATGTTAGAGATGTACAGTGCGGGCGCCCCTCCCAACTTTCCCAAACAGGCACCCTGGGGGGCGGAGAGAGGCGCCGGGCGTAGGAGAAAGCTGACCCTTGCGAAAAGCGGTTGCAGGGTTTCTCCCAGCCGGATTCCCTAGATAGAACGCTCTGGCTTTCCGTGTAATGGAAACTCCCGAAATCCTTACAAGCAAAGAAAGAAAAGCAGGAAATAGATCCCTCCACTTCTTCCCTTCATCCCCCTAGTCTTTGCAAGCACACAAAACAAAGTGGGGCTTCATGTTGATTCCCCCAACCCCCAGCCCGTCACCACCCAGAACTTCTTTGGAGAAAGGACAGCTGGGGAGCAATTGGGCAGGGGACACCTTTGAAAAGAGAAGCAACTGCTCTAGGTTTAGGGGTGGGAAAGGAGGAGGGGTCCACACCCCTGGTCTGGTCAGTAAGTTGACCAGAGACCAGGTAGGGTGTTGCCTAAAGACCCACCAGAACTCTGAATCCCCCTAAGGCCCAAGCCAGTCCAAACTTGCAGGCTGGGAAGGAAAGGGGAAGAAAAGGAAGGAATTGAGGAGATGGGAAAATGAGGAAAGGAGAGGGAGAGAGGAGAGAGAGGGTGAGAGAGCACAGGTAAATAAATACACAGGTAAACTCCCCACTGGACACACAGCTTGCTTGCTTTCTCAGGTCTCTTCTAAGCCTGGAAGAGCCTTCTCAGAAACCCTCACATGACAGGATGCAATTTTTTATGTTCTAATCTCCAACCACTCCCCTTTTAAGAAGACTCTTTTTGTCACATTATTGCTGCCGACTTCCTAGCTGTAAAATATATCTCCTGAATCTTGTAATTTCCAACATACTATTTCCCTCGGTATCTCAAGGAAACAGAGGCAGATGGACGTAATGACAGTCGAAAAGACTCCCACAATTCAGAGCCGGGAGCACAGCTGCAGATCGTGGCGGCGGCTCCGGTCACACTGTCGATGCCTATATGCAGGGTTTGGGGAGAAGGGCGGGCCTCGGGCCAAGGTTTCAGCAAGTCCTTCCTCTCCACCCCACAGAAGCCTTCACAAGGGAAAAATTTCTGCAAACAGATTCAATTTCCCATAATTTGGAACCTGCTTTGCCACTGTTTTGTGTTAAAAGCAAAGCAGAAGGAGCTCCTTCCTCAAAAAACTGGAGTGGTTAAAGAGAATGGAAAGAAAAGATATATATGTATATATATGTATTTAGATTATCTCACACGGAAAGGAAATCAACAGAGGACCACGATGCTTTCACTTCTTTCCTCCATTCCACGATTCTCTCTTGCCTGAGGAATAATGTCCCCCACATACTCTACTGGGCCTGTTGATTTAGGCCCATCATTGTTTTCAAGTCCTGTGATCCTTCCTCCTTTCTGAAAGAGCTCAGATAAATTTATAGTCAACACCAAGGAGTCCAAGGCACTACCATTTGCTATGCTGCAAACATTTCAGATTTTTAAAAAATATAATAGGAGGGGGCATTTCTTTTTCTTCCTTTTTTTTCATTTTCTCATCCCTGGAAGCTCCCTTTGAAGGGAGGGTAATTTGTCTAATTGCACTAGCAATACACAGAGGCTGGGGGGGGGGGGGAGGCAGTTGGGCAGCTCTCCACCGTAATTGCTTTGAGCTTAGAATTCAGAGTCGTTATTGAGGGATTTCTGCTTCTTTCTTACTTGCACACAGGGTAGGAGGGTCCTGTTTAGATTCCATCATTGCATTCTACCTGAAACAATTTGGGGTCGAACTTAAAATTATCTAAACGTTTTTGTGGTTAGGCAACAAACACCCACACCCACACCTAGATATATATAAACAGGCCACATATACATATAGACATATAAAGCAGCATCCAGCATGTATTATGTACAGTTCTGCATCTGTGCAGCTCCCAATTTGTTTTCCTTTTCGCCTTTTTGGATCTCTGCAAACCTTGTCTTCCTTTCCTTGCCTGGTAAAACATCACTAGCCCATTATAAGGGGTCAAAGAAATGTTTTTAAGAATCGTTTTGCTTTCATGGTCGAAATAATTTTATTTATCCAGAATATACAGTTTAACTCCTCTATCTACACTTATTTACATGGTTAAAACAACATTGAAAAAAGTCTTTTGAAAAGTTGAGGTCATAGATTTCAAGGCACCATTGATAGTGTCCACAGTTGCGCAAAAAAGTGTCTGTAAAAAAAGGGGAGGACGGGGGTCCTTTGAAATGCAATAACTTACATGCAAAAAAAAAGCTTTACATATGAATCTTTTTTGTTTCCGTTTTCCAAGCTTTCCCATAAGAATTCCTTTCTTTATGATTTTCTAAAACATCAAAACACAGTAGTCCCAAAAAAGAGGGCAAGAGAAAGCGGCCAGTCTAATAGAGTGTCCCGGAGGCCAGCGCCAGCGGGTGCTGTAAGGAGCCAGGCGGCGGCAGGTGGGAATTGATTGAGCTGGCTGCGCTCGGGTACCAGGAAGCCGAGTTCTCCAGGTAGCTGGATGCGGGGGACTGGTTGGAGGTCGGAGGGTGGGCATGAGGGTGGTGGCTGAGTGAACGGGACGAGCCCTGGGGCTCCCACACCGCCGGAGACTGCGGCGAGTTACACGCCATGGGGTCGCTGGAGCTGGGGCTGTGCTCCGGGGGCATCTCCCCGTTTTTCATGATCTTCTTGATCTTGGATCTTTTGTTCTGAAACCAGATTTTCACCTGGGTAAGGGAACAAAGGCAGACGTTACCAGGACACTCAGAGGCATCTTCGGCCCCCCGCGGCCCGGCCCTGGCGTGTCCCCGCAGCTTGCAGCCTGTAGGCAAGGGACTGGGCCTGAGGCACCGCCTGGATCTCCGGCCCCAGAGGGCGCCGTGGAAGGATCCGCGAGCCCCAGCCGCTGGGAGGGCACGACCCTGAGGCTGTAGTCTTTTGTTTGGGCTGGAGGCAAGGGGCGGGGGTGGGGGCCAGTGTCCCCCCTGGCTTGCGCACAAGCGTAGGCCTACGCAGAGCGCACGGAACGCAGCGCCGCCAAAGTCTCCAAAACAATGGCCAGAGCCCAGCGCGCAAGGGAAGAACAGCCGACTCTGCGATCGCGAGTTCAAGCAGGTAGAGCATTAATCGCCCAGTAACCCCTCCCCACTCCCTTCACCCCCTCCTCAGCTCCGGAGTAAAGTCAGAATCCGCCTGCAGCTCGGGGCGGTGACTCGAACATTCTCTCTTCTTTATAGGAGTTGGAGTGGGAGTAAAGGGGATGGTATCCTCCAAAGGAAGATTCCCCCATACAACAGCGCCCCCGTCTCGCGACCCTCGTGTTGCTGCGGCTCCGCAGCATGGAGTGACCCCACGGCTTTTCCGGCCCGAGGAGACAGACGTCCTCGGGGCCTTCACACGTCCTGAGACCATCAGGACTACGGGCCCTGCTCGCCCGAGAGGCGCTGCATTGTGCAGAACACTAGACAATTTCTCTAAGCGAGAGCGTCCTAGAAATAACCCTCCCACTTGTTTCCAATTTTAGAAGTTTTCCCGTCGCCCCCAGAAGCTAGAAGCTGGGACATTGAGGGATGATCGACGTCTCCATCCCGCTCCCAACGTTGCATGGTGGCGACACCGGGAAGGGAAGGGCGAAAGGTGGTTTTCTGTGAATTCCCCGCAGGTGCTATCCGCTCGGCTCCAGCCCTCGGGGACAGAACCTCGTGGCCTAGCCAGGCATGCAGCCCAGGCGGGGCTCTAGCCCCGCCACGGCCTGATTTACCTGTGTTTGCGTCAGTCCCAGCGAGGCGGCCAGCTCGGCGCGTTCCGGCAGGGCGAGGTACTGAGTCTTCTGAAACCTTCTCTGTAATGCGGCCAGCTGAAAGCTGGAATAAATAGTCCTGGGTTTACGAACTTTCTTTGGCTTGCCATTCACCATCCTCACCTCGGGCTCGGCCACTTCTTTCTCTAAATAATCAAAACAGAACCGGTTATAGCTTGTCGGCAGACAATGGCGGTTTTGCGGACCCCTCGAATTCAGTCCTGGAGTTTCTTACCAGGCACTCCACACTGTTTCCCATATCACCAACTTTGGTTCACAAGACCCAGAGACATATGCCCCTCCCCCAAATCACGGAAAGGCCAGGTAGTCAGTTTCAAATTAATTCCCTATTGTATTCCTTCAGGTTCTCGAGGGTTTGTGTAAAGGGCGTTGGACGGCCCAGTTCCCTTCTTGGCTTCCTGGACCTTGCCCTTGTAGCGTTTTCTGCTTCACCCGGACATGTTTGTACGCCCACCCTGTGCTCGCTCGCCTTTCTGGGGTGATCGCGGCCAGCCCCTCCCTGGGGTTCGAGGGCTGTGACCCAGGAGGCTTCAGCGCCAGTTGGGGCGCCCGCAGAAGCCAGACGCATGGGTAGAGAAGACGCTAACCGAGGGCTCCAAAGTTCAAAGACCCACAAGCAAACTGTGCTCCTTCAATTCAGCAGCAAGTGGTCCGGGCCGCCACAGACAGAGGGCCGATTATGCAAGCCCCCATAATCTCCCTGCAGATCTGTGAGGGCACAGATGTGTCTGGTTTCTTTTACAAATAGACTTAAGTTCTTGGCCAAGAGAAAAAAAAAGATCGTTCCCTTCTGCAGGAAATCCAGAGACACTGAACGGAGCGAAGACATCCTACCCCTAGGGCCTTTCTTAAAGTTTAACAAGAGTCACACATTGAAAAGGAATCCGTATTTTCGTAGGAAGGGGGCGGCAGATCAGGACGAATTTCTCAACATCCTGGTTGTAAACGGGAAGAGGTCTTTCTGCCTGCGTGTTTGACAAAGGTGCCCTGAGGCCACAAGTCCCCTTTCCCACTTTATCAGAAGTGCCCATCTCTGGAAGGGGCGGAGAACCTCCCGTGTGTGTGTGTGTGTGTGTGTGTGTGTGTGGCCGCTCCTGGGAGAGGAAGGGTGGAGGATGAGGGCTGTGGTCTGGACTCTGCCAGAGCAGGGGATGCTAATATTAGCAGGATTATTAATGTGCTGGTGGGAAGAGATCAAACCCGACAAGCAAAACCCCACCAGGGAGACCTCATCCCTCCCTCTCACCACCCGAGCTCACTAACCTCCTAAACCCTCCACCTAAGTTTCAAGACAGCCAAAAAAGGAGGAGGTAGGGAGGATGGGGGTAAATTTTAGGCACTTACAGAGAGAGAGAGAGAAAAAAAAAGAATTCGTTCCAATAACGTGAAGCCTCAGCAACCCTCCTTCACCTTTAAACGGCTTTTTGTTTTTTGGCAATGCCTCGGATAAACCGCGAGGCTCTCGGTGCTCTCCTCCGCGGGCGGATTCCAGCTCCCCAGCCCCCCCCACCCCACCTCGAGCGTTTCCGGACTCCGACGGGACACTGGCTCGCGTCTGCACGCAGACTGATCCCGACGGAGCCTTTGAGGCAGCCTTCCACTCCCACTCGCACCAACCAAGCACGCTTACCAAAAATTCCGACAACTAGCCTCCCCTTAATTACGCAAACGCCACTAGGGCTTCTAGATTCTTTCTTCTCTCCACCCCTGCCCCCTTTTCCAGCCTAGCTGGCTTCCTGACCAGGCAAATTGGGAATCTGGAGACAGAGCCCCCCAGCCCCACAGTCCCCCACCCCCAAAATGCTGGAGGGAAGAGACGCTGATCCGAACTCCCCGAAGGCTGCTCCTACTAAGAAGTCTTGAAGTGCTGGCCCGGGAACCTCTCCTGGGTGTAGAGTCCAGGCCTCCACTCCCTTCTGCCAGATGTACCCCCGTTGCAGTGGATGCGGGGCCCCAAATCTCCCACCCCACCTCGCCGCTCCAGAACCCCGGCTCCCCCTGCATCCGGCTTCCACCCTGGTACCTGGCTGGCTGGTCGCGTTCGGGACGCGGTTGTAGGCTCCGCCGTACTGGTGGTAGGGGCTGGCGTAGCTGTAGTCGGTGTAAGCTTTGGCGGGGTAACTGCCGGCAGAGCCGTTCACGCCATGGTACTGGTACTGGTAGGGGTTGAGCGCTTTGCCATAGGAAGCCGAGGTAGGAGAGCAGTAGCCGTGAGGGGCTGCCCCCGTGGGGCTGTAGTAGTCGGAATCGGTGGCCGAGGACTCGGGCAAAGTTGGCGATTCCTGAGACGGATGGTGCATGGCTGCGGACGTCTGGAAAGGAGCTTGGAAGTCGCCGGATCGGATGCTGGGAACCCTTCTGTCAAACACTCCTGTCATCGCTCCCAGGCGGCGGCGGCTGTCCTTGCTCTTGTGGCGGCGACTGCTGCCCGAGTTGGCTGTGGAGCTGCTCTGGTCTAAGCAGACATGGCTGTGGGAGCGAGGGAGGAGGAGGAGGAAGAGGAGGAGGAGGAGAGAAGGAGGAGGCGGCGGCGGCGGCGGCGGCGAGGAGGAGGCTGGGAGTCTTGGAGGCTCGGTCTCCGGCAGGCTGACTGCTGACTGAGGCGCAGCACAGCCTTGGTTAAATCCTTAATTGCGCGCTTACGCACAGCGGGGTGGATCGGGTTCCATTGGCCAGGGCCTCCAGAGCAGCAGCAACACCCTAACTCGTCCAACTAGTTTTAACACAACAAAGCATTGCTTTAAAAAAAAAAAAAAGAGGGAGAAAAAAATGGAGGGAGGGGAAGTGTGTGTGTGTGTGTGTGTGTGTGTGTGTGTACGCGCGCGTGTGTGTTGTTCCTTGTTGGGGAAGACGGGGGAGGTCCAAGTTAGTCTGTTTTCAGCGAATACCGAAGAAAACGCAGAAGCCCCAACACCAGCTTTGCAATGTTTAGAGACAATGTGTTCCAATCAGCAGCCTTGGAAAGTGCACACGTTTTGGGAGGTGAGGTCGGCGACGGTCTTTCCGTGCTCCCCACCTCCCCGCCCCTGTGGGCTTCAGCAGGGGCGAATGTGGAATTGAACAGCGATATTGAAACGCGGAATCAGGAATGTGGACTGATGGCGAGAAGGGACTGAGAACACTATTTTTATTGGGGTGCTGGGAATCAAGTTATAATTTACATGTGTTGAAAATCTGCAATTTGGGGAAAGAGACAAATTTGCCACAAGCACTTCCTTTGTATGAGATGAATATTTCTCAGAAAAGGGCTGGGTTAAGAATGCCCCAGAATGCATGCTGTTCATTCAGCGGTTGATGGCAAAGAGAGTCCCTGCAACCTTGAATCCTTACAATGAATTTTAAATATTACTGTATCAAGCACAAATAACTTAATGACACCCAAATTGCTGGCCCCAAAGAAGAGTGAGTGGGCAGTGTTCTAATCTCTTTGGATGCCATTGGAATGGAGGGTCTGTAGCTGTGTTCAGTAGCCAAAGACTTCAGCAAAAGTGAGTGGTTCGCGTATGACCTGTGACTCCAACAGACTGAATGGGAGTCCCAAGAAGACAGGGAAGCATACAGGGATAAAAGCCCTTTGGGAAGTTGGGTGAAGCCCATGGATTTCCCCCTCCCAGCTTTATGGACATGGCACGCCAGGGCCTGCCTTTCCATTTCTCAGGTCTGGGTTCCTGTACCTTACGTCCTTTTATTTCCTGCCTTGAGGACATCTTAGCTCCCATGCAAAGGGACAAAATGTTCAGGAACCAGACAGTGGGTGTTCATGGTCCAGAGCCTGCTTTCATGATGCGTCACTCTTGCTCTAGTGGTGATCCAGTTGGGAGTGTAGAAATTTAGCATCAGTCAAGCTACTGCTCCCCATTTCCACTCTCCTAAAATCAGCAGCTCCAGGAGCTGGGTCTTGATTCCGACCTCTTCAGCATCTTCTTCCAGAGTGCCTGAGACCGGGAATCTGGGAGCTCCACCAAACATCCTGGCTAGGACTGTCTGGCCTCTCCTCATTCCCTCCACTCCAACTGAAAAAGGAGGAGTCTCCATTAGTTGTGTCTAGGGTTAGGTTAGCCTTACTTTGGCTATGGAGCTACTGTGGCCCAAAATAGGCTGGCAGGGAGAGCTGGGGATCTGGCACATGCGGCAGGGTGCCAGCCTTGCTCCAGAACATCAAAGCCTCTAGACAGCAGCCACATGTGCATCAGCTCCCTGTCTCTGCTGTCTGGGCTCTGTAAAACCACAGCTATTGTTGCATTGCCTTTGGGAACAACTTCAGCACGGATGCACACAAAGCAAGGAAGGGGTATGTCACACTTGAGGTCTCTCAGTGCCCTCCCCTGCCTGACAGAGTCTCTGCTTGAGGCCTGAGTGGCCCTTGACTTCTCTGAGACTGAGCCAGGGAAAACCTCAGCTGCCATCCTTAACTTCATGCTGTCGATTTTGACACTGCTGTTCACCCCCTCTAGATAGAGCTACAGGGCGTGGGGAAACACTGCCAACCCCTTCGGGCTTGCAGTCCTGGCTTCTGCTCTGGCCAAGTTTTCAGGGCCCATAGAGTCGCCTTAAGCACATCCTGCTGTTTAATTACACCAATCGCACCCCAAAGCAATGCCAGGGAGGGTTCAAAGCAGCTACTGTCAAAGGCCAGTGGCAAGGGAAACTGGGTGGCTTTCCACTGGTCCCTTCAGTCCCTGCACTTTTTATTTCTTACAGATTTAAGTGACTACATGAAGGGAAATAAGGTCAATAAGGTGATGTTAACAAGGGAGTTCTAGCAATGGTTTTAGACCTTGCCGAGAAGGCAGATTCCAACCAGGGTGGAATTGGAAGCTGCAGACTTTGGGCAAAATTCAGAAGTTTGGGGTCTGGCGGAGAACACAGTGTGACAACGTTCAGTTAGTCCCGACTTTGCTAAATTTCACTTTTCCCCCTGTCAGAAAAAGATAATCTCTCTCTCCCACGTTTTGCACAGGACAAAAAGGAGTGGGGCAGAAGGGAAGGATTTGGTCTGTTTCTTTGTTTCAGTTCTTAGTGTTGGCCCTCAAGCCAGACTCCAGCCCCGCGTGCGAAGGCCGTTTGCTGCTGGGTGAAACTTCCCAATCTGGGTGTGTCTCTGAAGGTCCAGAGCCTCGACTTTTTCCACTTTGTTTGCTTCTTTACTAAGTCGACCCCACTTTCCCCGGCCGTTTCCTTAAAGGAGACTGCTAAGTTTAAAGGAGCTGGAGTCTTATCACTATACAGTCCCACTTCATCTCACGTTATAGTCACTGGGGCTCTACCCACTGCCGCAGTCAGGCCCGGCCGCCGCTGCGGTCCCCCGCTCTAGGCGCACGCGCGCTGGGTTCCGGCTCTCAAGGTAGTAAATTTTGCTGATACTGTGGGTGGTTCTGACACCAAGGCCTGGAACTTTATCTTAAGGCCTGTGACCGAAGCTGCTGCCCCTTTCAAAACCCACCGACGGGCTCAGCCGGGGAACTGTCCCACGACATCAAACTTCTCCAGAAGTGTGCTCCCCACTACGACACGTAGGAAGAATGTGAGCAATGTCTTCTAGTAGCCGAAATTTGCAAGGGCTGGGGGTAGGGTGTGTGGTGGGAGGTGGTGCAAGAAAAAAAAAAAAAAAAAAAACAAACCTGACCGTAAAAGCAGTGCAAGTGTTTACCACGAGCGCCACCCAGTGTCCTAGAGGAACAGCGCGCAAACGGCAAACGTTTCTCAAGCTCAGAGTTACAGGTCAGACGACGCTGGCTGGCCCTCGGGGTGTGAGTCCACTATTGCGTGGCTTTCCTTCTCTCTTCTTTCTGCAGATACTTCACTCCACTCCAATCCCATGCCATTTTCTTCCTTTCGTTTACTCCTTACATATTTATAATCTTCCTTCCCCCTCCCAGGAGATCACCTCTTTCTGGGTCTCAGCAGAAATCTGGCGATTTGGGGAAATAACTCACTCTGTTCCATCTCTGTGTTGACTGGAAACAGTAGAGGGTGACCCTGGTTTCCTAGCGAGGTCTAAGGAAGCTGACTCCCGCCCCCAGAAAGATGAGGTGCTGGAAAGAGGTTGCAGGGGAGTCACTACTCATATAAATTGTAAAGACTGTGTCACCTGACTTCCCAGGGAAAGTGCCTTGGGAAGTAGGGAGGAGAGATCATTTTAGTAACTGCATTAGCTCAGTATTCTCCCTCTGACCCCACCTGGAAACCTATGTACTTATAGGTGTGCCAAAAGTAGAACAACCTTCCCTTTGGGCTTGAAGCTCAGACAAATCAGTGCACCTGAAAATATTTAATTTATGAACTTAAGATCTTTTTGCTATGGAAACTACTGTTTTGTTTATTTAAAGCATTGTAACACATCAATCGTATGCACATAAGTCAGAAAGATAAAGGATCTCAGAACATCATCCTACCATTGTATATGCAAACTTGATATAAATAATGCTTCTTGGCTTTAGAAGCTTTATCAGTGGTCTACCTTTAAAAAAAAAAGTCCTGTTCTTGGGCTGTAAAAGTCCTTTACTTTTTATTTGCAATGCTTTATCCATTTCTTTACCCCTCCAGTGTGTGTGGGGGGGGAGGGGTATGCTCTTAGAGCAGTTCACTGTTATTATGTCCTTATTGACCAGGATCCGTCTAAAAGCACTTTTTATCTCAGATCTCAGACACAGAGCTGGTTTCATCGGACACTGTGTGGGTATAGATCTGAGTAATCATTTTATTTACAATGGGGCTTCATTGTTCTTTGAGCTAAGGCACTAAGGCCATTTAATAACCTAAGGTAACAGCCCTGAAATATTCAATTTGATGTTTGTCTAAAAGAGACACATTTTCTTGAATTGGGATGAGATGAAAAGACGGGAGTGAGGATCACAAAAGTGGTGAAGGCTTTCAAAAATATCGCAAATTATTGGTTTTGGCAACTCAGCTGGATGGCCTTTGTATCTTCCAACAGAGAACAAGGTTGGAAGTGCACTTCCAGAGCACTAGCTTGGAACTGACATTCAGAGGTGCTTCATTTTCTGAGTTAGCAAAGCTCTTTAACTCCCCACCTAGGTTTAAAGGTCTTCCTATGCACTTGAGGCTGGACTAACTTAGGCCCAAGCCCAGTGCTTCAGAGCCTGTATAAACTGACCATGAGTCCACCCAGGGAGGGAGGAAAGGGAGAGGATAAGAAGAAAGAAAAATTCCTTCCATGTTGAAATGAATAACAGTACCCCCGTGTCCTCAAGAAAAATGTGTTTGGAGTTAAAGAACTCCTCCAATAAAGTAATCTCAAAAGATTCACTAGCAGGCAATTATATAAATATTCTGAATAAATTAAAAATCCCCAGAGGAGGAAACTATTTTCCACTTAATTCTAACCTAATAGGATTTTTCAGTTTATTTCCAAATGATAGTGCAGATCACAGATTTCTGCATGTTTTGTTTTCATAATTAAGACATTAAAATGTGTTTATTGACTTAACTTAAACATAACTGGCTAGGAAAAGGCTTTAAGTATCCACTCAAATCTATTCTCTATGAGATGAGTTTAGTATACCACAGCTGAAAACACTTCAGTTCATCTAAGTAGGAAGTAAATGGGATTATGTTATTATATGTCTTTGCAAACTGAAATTGAGGCGTATTCTTCATCCCAAACTCAGATTTCATCTTCTTGAAAGGAAGGTTTGGCTGTGATACTATTTACAAAACCTTATTCTCCTTAAAGATGTATAAATATTCCAATTTAAAAAAATACCCCCTGTGGAGTTAAAAGAAAAGTAATCGGCAGACAGGAATTCAGAGCAATGATCCAACTCTGGCCAGGAAATAGCAAGAGTGAAGCTTAAATCATCTTTAATAACATCCTAATTACAAGATCAATTTAAAATTTTAAAGTTCATTGATCCTAAGCCACTGTATTTTTATGATCTGACAGCACTGTATGCAAAGATGTAAAACACCACTTCTAAAGTCAAACCCATTCAGGTTATTCAAACACTGGGGGCCGAGTGAAACTCGGCCCACAACATACACATGTACATGGGCAGTTAGTGTACTTTTATAGACATGTTTTGCACTCTGCCTTAATCATATCATTTGAATAGATTAAAACAAACAACAAGAAAATATAAAACCTTTTCTACAGCTGTGTTTATTACCTTACACCTTTCATAAAGAAAAAGATTCTTAAACAGGCAACTGCAGCCTGAGATAAGAGTCTTCCCCGCTGTGTCACACCGTGTAATCAGTCAAAGGCACAGTGCCCACCTGGACCTGTGTCCCTCTGTGCTCCCGCAGGAGAAAATTAAGGCAACAGAAAAGAAAAGTCGATAGCTTTCCAAGTGAAGTATAGCTCACATGGCAATGTAGTGACTTTTTAAAATTGTGGGCAGAAAAGATTCATCACCCTCTGCTTGCACCCAGGTCTCAGTATTAGACAACTTATATAGCCCATACACGGGCAGTTACGACAAATACCGCTTTTGCAACATGAAGTCTTCCATTTTATTTCACGGTCTCAACATAGGAGGCTCCTGGATGGTGCATTTAACAAAGAATTATGAACATTTAAATTTATATAATTTACTACTGCATCCTGGTTTACAGTTTTGGGTATTGACTCCATGTCCCTAATGGTTTGGGTACATTTTCACAGTGTTACCCCCAACTGATGTACACATTTTGATTGGTTACTTAGGATATCAGGAAACACTAATCGCCGTTGGAACTTTTCGGCAGACCTCCCTTAGCAAGCCGGATGTCTACATGCACTGATGTTAATCTAAAATCAGGTCTGGGGGTGTGGGTGTGGGTAAAATGGTGAAGGGGATCAAAAGGTACAAAGTTCCAGTTTTTAAAAAAAGTAAGTTATGGGGATCTACTATACAGGGTGCAGCAGAAGTAACGCCTGCTCAGGTATGGCTGGTAGGGCAATAATATGGGTATAGTAAGTTATAGTTTTAATTTGAACATTTCACCTAAAATGTCATTTGGTGTGCTTGAGTGTGATATTATTATGTTACTGAACTACAAGCTTATAATTTGGTAATAAAAGATTTTGTAATAAAAAGGGGCATTATTTGTGCTGCACCCTGTACAGCATGGTGACTATAGTTAATAATGCTGTATTTCATATTTAAAAGTTGCTAAGAGGGTAGATCTTAAAAGTTCTCATGACAAGAAAAAAATCTGTAGCTCCTAGTGGCAATGGGTGTTAGACTTGTGGTGGGTTAACTAGACTTGTGGTGAATGGTCATTGTGCCCTGCATACAAATATCAAATCATTATGTTGTACACATGAAACTAATATAATGCTGTATATCAATTATACCTCAATAGAAAAAAATCAAATAAAATGGGGTTTGTGGATATCTGGAATTTTTCTTACAAGTTTTAGGAATCTTGTAAGAAAAGATACTCGTCTTCATGAAACTCTGGCCTGCAGCTAGCCACAAAATATATACAGACATTGCATTAAATCCTCCAAAGGGAAAAAAAAAAGCAAAAGTGGAAATCAACAAACTAAATAAATAACAGATAGAGGTGAGAGTAGTTGTATTCGTACATGGAAAAATTCAGAATGTGCTATGGGTGTACTATCCTTTCCCTACACTTCTCCATTGCCTCTTTTGTTACTTGAGTCTCTCGCTGCTTCAGGGGTGCACTGTTTTACAACTTTTTCACACTTGTGGTTTAAGACCTTCAGACATTTTCAGAGTCATATTACAGAGTAACTGCTAGGTCGCTGGTAGTTAACCTGCATAGTAAACTTGGGGTTGGAGGGCTAGGGGAATTTTTTTAGCATTGGGAAAAATACGAACCAAAAAGATCCCTTTTGCTACAATGCTAATATTTGTAATAGAATTATTTCTGAAGTCAGTCAATTAGGTGTAGAACTTGGGAGGAAAATTATTTAGTAATTAAAGTCACCTGGTAATTTTCCCCTAACTTATAAGAACAATGAAGAAGACTAGAAGAGAAACAGAAGAATGGAAAGCAAAAAGAAACATCCAGGCATTAGTAGCCACCCTGCTCTCTCGGCTTTAGAATAATCATGGCATGGCAGTTAGGAAAAAGCACCTGCCCACCAAGGATTGTCTTTCTGGGAGCACTTCCCAGAGAAGTTGGAACGAATGGAGTACAAGGTGCTAATGACAGTTCTCTTTGCAACCATCTTTACTAGGGTCATTAAAATCCGACATGGCCCTAAATATCACAGTTTAGGAAAAAAGGTTCTCTAAGTTTTTCCAATACGTTGTTGGACTCTATTCCACTTCATAGTCTCATGGAGAACATTTGGCATGTCTTTTGCAAATTTTATAGACCTTTAAATGGTTTTTCCCAAAGGGATTTCATATATAATTCCCTTCTACTTTCACAGTAGCCTTGAGAAGTAGCTATGTCAGGCTGTCACGGGTGGTCTTCAACTTTTATATATTTGCCTTTCATTTAACTTGAACTTGTTCATATTCCATATTGGCAATCCTACCCTATCCGCTCTTGGAGGGTGTGAGCCGTTATGGGTTGGCACTGCCTGCCAGCCTCTGCTGTTGGGAGTCGACCACCTCGTCTTTGAGCGCTGGTGTGAACGGTGCCCCGTGAGTGCCCCTTTCACCCTGCACTACGCCTAGGAATATCCAGGCGTGGAATTGCTGGCTGTGGTGGGGCTGCCACCTCCTCTAACCTGGCTGGCTCTCTCTCCCCTACAGACATTCTCACAACCCTTACCCTCTCCGTGGGCATGGAAGGCTGACCACTGGACTTGCCTAAGCCTCTGTCCAAGTCCCTGCAGGTGAGTGGGCACCTGAGAAAGGGAGATGCCTGGCTCCGCTCTCCCACGCCCATGGAGACCAGCTGCCACCTCCTCTGCACTCCGGGTGGTTGGACCGGAGGGAGGTAGCAAAGGTAGGAAGCACAGCTAGTGATTTTGTTTCCACCTTTAGAAATACTATCCACTTGCAAATACATTTGTTTTGAATAAAAGCTACTCCTTGAGTGCCTATAAACTGAGGCCCAGAGAGTCCATTTCCATAATAATATTTGAGTCTGCTTAGAGTTTTAAACTTTTTAAAAAATCCCAAAGGGTCCTCACATAACTTAATACTTACCCTAGAAATATTCTTGAGGTGTAGGTATGAGAACCCTGACTTCTTACCTTCCTATTGGACACATACTGCACCAAACAGCACTGTTACCTAAGATCCGTCAAAATTTCCCATGGTTAGAATGCTATCTGTGTGCACCCACACCAAATTTGGTCAAGGACTGAAGCAAATTTCTACTCTTTTAAGGTAAAAACAATAACAACATTTATTAGGCATTTACTACGTGCTAATTGTTTTATGTATATGACTTCATTTCATCTTTACAACAGCCTGTAAGGAGGTGCCATGGTTATCCCACTTACACAGAGGAATGTGAGAACCTTAATTGTGCTCCCGTGGCTAGCAGGTTTATCGCATGGGGATTCTCCGAAACTGGAAATCCTATACTCTGTGGAAAATGAAAGCAAAGAATTGTGGCTCTGCAGATACCAGAATAACATTTCTTTTTTATTTATTTATTTTTTAAATTTATTTTTATTGTTGTTCCAGTACAGTTTTCTGCCTTTCCCCCCCGCCCCTCCCCACTACCCCAGCCCTCCCCCAGAATAACCTCTCTTCCTCCTCTAGTTTTCTTTGTATTCAGAGACCCGAGGACACGTGCAATAAACCTTTTAGTGGTAAGGTTTGTTTACATCAGCAACCTCCTTTCACTGTAATTAATCTTACTTTTCTTTGGGATCCAGTTGCTGGGTATTAGCATCCACAACTCAGGAAAGTGAATTGAGATATGACGTATATCTAGTGGATCCTTAGCATCAGAGCCAAAAAAAATTCAAAAGAAGTTTCTCTAATGAAAAGCTTAATTTCATAACTGATGTTAAATGTCAAAGAGCAATTGGTCCCTGGAACTAATGACCAACCCACATAAAACTGAACCAGAGATGCTATTCTGCCATTTGCCTCCATTCCCCTCACCACTCACACCACCCCACCTGCTTTCACATTCACATATGTATCTCATACATCTATCTATAGGCCTTTCTGGCAACATTTTCAGTTCCTTTCCAAAGGTATGTGTAAGATGACTATATATTGTATATTTCAAACCAGGACAGTTTTGAAAGTGAATGTTAATAGTTACCCTAGGACAGTAGGCAGAAGCGGGAACAGTCCTAGCCAAACCATGATTTTATTATGTATTTCCAACCTAGGTATTTGCTCTGACTGGGAATTGAACCCATAATCTTTTGGTGCAAGGGCTGACGCTCCAACCATCTGAGCCACCTTGCCAGGGCCCTCATTCCATTTTGATTATTATCTTTTAAATAGGCTCGGCAGAAGTCACACCTCTATATTTTTAAAATCATTTAATTCAAATTCCCCGTATAATAGAAAACTTTAGAGAACTGATACCTGAGGGTCCCAAGTGCACAAAAGTATGCTGAGAGGTTTGTTTTCTTTGTGGCTTGGACCTTCTAAGACTTTGCAAAATCTGGTATGAAGAGGACAAATGCTTGTGCCTAAACTAACCATGCATTAAATAAAGGGATGTATTTCTTTTCTTTTTCTTTCTTTGATTCTTCATATTCTTTGCACCATATTTATTTGTGTTGGTTGATAACACCTACAACCATAAGAGAGACACGAGAGAAAGTGAGAAGAAGATATGAGCAAACAATATTCGGGTGTTTATTACGTACCAGGCACATTACATATGGCCTTCCACTTAATCCTCACAACTTGATGAAATTGTTTCATTAATACTCCCATCTTATTGATGAAGTAACTGAGGCTCAGACAAAGTTGTCTAAGATTACCCAGCAGTAAGTGGTGGAACTAGACACAGACATCCAAATGCACAAAGCCACACACTCTGGCAACATTGCCATTGGTTAAAGTGCTTCTGACTGCTTTTTTCAGAACGTATTCAGAATCCAAAAATATTTAATAATGGTAAAACTTCATTCTCTATTGATAAGTATGACCCCATGAAGCAAACAAAAGTCACTCAAAGTCGTAAGGTCTGTGATGATCCCAGAGGATCGCTGACTTTGGGAACAAAGCTGCTGGTGTGACGATCACGTCATGTGACCAGTTTGCTCTGGTGAGTCACAGCCCACGTGGAAAGACTCTACTCTCCAGACTCCAGGCGAGAAGTAACTTGGAAGAGTGAAGCAGAGCGCTGGACTGGGAGAAGGCTGTATTCCTTTCCTTCCATAAGATATGCCACGCATAACAAAGATATCACTCTAACTGCCAAGGTTTCTTCCAAGAGTGGAACATTGAGGACTATTACTTTTCACAAAACTTTAAAAGGTATTCCCCTCCCTTGCGAAAGAAATGAGTATTGGGCACAATTAATGTTGGACCATAGACCCGAAGAACAATGAACATTTCAAAGACAAATTGCTTTTGAGGATCATAGTCCTATTCTGGGCTTGAAGACATTCAAGTAGGATATTAACAGAGAATTTTAATAAAAAGCCTCTGGATAAAGAAAATTAGGTGAGCAATGCCAGTTTGTCTTTTAAGTTGCTTGAGCACATCTGTCATAACAGACATTGCCCCGGATTGTGGAACCCTTTCCTTCTAACATCTTTTAATGGTAGTAGAACTTACAATGCCATCATTTCCTTTCATTTTTGACAGTGTTATACTATCTTTATAGACTTACACTGACAGCATTTCATCTCGACATCATTAGATCATCTCACCTGACTTTTGCATGGTGCACATCATTACATTACAATGATGGTGCTATACAATTACCAGTGAAATGAATAGGGTATTAACATGAGTACTGGAAAAGAAAGTTAGCATATACAGATATAGCCTTCTGCATTTGAAAGCATTTTATAGCTATTAATTAGTCTGCCCAAGACTCCTGGGACCCAGTGAAACTTAGTAGTTTTTTTTTTTTTTTTTTTTTTTAAAGATTTTATTTATTTATTTTTAGAGAGAGAAGGGAGGGAGGGGGAGAGAGAGAGAGAGAGCGAGAGAGAGAGAGAG
Source organism: Phyllostomus discolor (assembly GCF_004126475.2). Taxonomy (NCBI): domain Eukaryota; kingdom Metazoa; phylum Chordata; class Mammalia; order Chiroptera; family Phyllostomidae; genus Phyllostomus; species Phyllostomus discolor. The sequence continues at coordinate 27,141,833 of NC_040912.2, read as the reverse complement.
AGAGAAACATTAATGTGCGGTTGCTGGGGGTTATGGCCCGCAACCCAGGAATGTACCCTGGCTGGGAATCGAACCTGGGACACTTTGGTTCCTAGCCCGTGCTCAATCCACTGAGCTACGCCAGCCAGGGGCAGTAGTCTTTTTTTTACCAAGTAGGATAATAAAAGAGTAACTTAGACAATGTTATAGGACCAGGCAATGGCTGAAATTTTCTTAAGTTCTTTGACTTTTTTGGGCTTAAAAAATTGGATATAAAGATTAATAGTAACTAATCACTGTTTTGAAAGGCCAGACATATAAGAAAATTCCAATTCATTTAGAAATTCTACTTTTTCTCCTCTCCATTTACACACACACACACACACACACATATTAGCAATTAATAAGAATCATTTCTTCTAGGTTTTTGTGAATGTTGGCTGATACATAATCTGGAGTTATTGAAAGATTTCCTCTTTAGAAAAATGGAATTGATTTGGTCTGAGGATAATTACCTAATTTTTAATCAGGAAATCATGTAATCAAAGGATGATAATTGAAGAGCTTCGATATTTTCCCCATATATTTTTCTAAAATATCTCACAAAGATAATGCCTTACCAATGACATCCCTATCTTGGAAGATTCCCTGCTGTCTGGGTAGGAGAGGATGAGCTGGTTGTCTTCCCGTAAATCTCATACTTGACCCTGACTTCCAGTTTTAAGGGAGGAAATTAATTGGTTGTATGAATAGGTCAAAATTTTTGTAAGCTTTCTGAGCCTCAGTTTCCTCATTTGTGTAATTATGAAGAAAACATTGGTTATAAAGATGATCACAACAGTAAAATGAGATGACAGACATACTATCTTGGCTCAGTGCTCGGGCATAAAAGACACTCGGCAGAGAGGGACGATGCCTAGAACTTGAGAGATGTCGACAGGCCTGGGAACTAGGGCAGGAACTGCGGTGGCTTGGGAGCGGGACTTCTCAGGGGACATTTCTTCACTCTTGGCCTTCCTTCTGTTAGGTCTGCACTGCCAGGATAGGGCAGCATTCCAGAATCTCAGGGATTAATATTTTACTTGGACACTGTCAGCAGTGATTCAGCGGTGAGAGGGAGCAGTGTCAGCAGACAGAGACTGGATGGATCAAAACCAGTTTGTCTAACTTTGACTAATATTATTTTACCCGATCTTCCCCTACCCGCCTATGAGAGGAAGAAACCAAAGGAGAATACCGATTTTTATTTTCATTGAATAAAGTCATAAGTCGTAGAATTATATTTCATGTTCATGTATATTGACCTATTTTCAGCCATACCTGTTTTGTGACAAAGTAGTACTTTTTTTAAAACAATCTCTCTTTTTTTAGATTTTATTGATTTATTTTTAGAGAGGGAAGGGAGGGAGAAAGAGAGAGAGAGAGAAACATCAATGTGCTGTTCCTAGGGGCCGTGGCCTGCAACACAAGCGCATGCTCTGACTGGGAATCGAACCTGCGATGCTTTGGTTCGCAGCCCGCGCTCAATCCACTGAGCTACGCCAGCCAGTGCAACAAAGTAGTACTTTTAATCAAATGAGCTTTGGAGGTCAGGAATATCACATTTTTTATATCTGACAACTCTCAATCTTTCCTCATATCTTTGTATTTAATATTTCCTTCTCACCCACAGCCTCTCTACCTTACCCGAGGCCCTCCCCACTGGAAGCCCTCTAGTCAGTCTTCCTATTTCCAGTCTCCCCATCAGCCTCACCCTGCTCTGCCTCACCAGTGAGGAGGTCAGTCTGAACTCCACACTGCGTGAAAGGCTTCCAGAATCTGTCTCTGGCCCACCAATCCAGTCCATTTCCATCTTTTTGAGCTCCCAAAATAATCCCATTTCTTCAGTCAAGCTAAATCCCTCTTCTTTCCCTGATCATACCAACACTTTTCCACCTCTGCAGCTTTGACCATTCTGCCCTCAGTTTGGGGTTCAGTGTAGAAAGCAGAAGTCATTCTAGATGTATTAGACAGCAAGGGATTTAATCCAGGCAATTGGGTGTTTACAATAGTGTCAGAAGGGCTGAATGAAGCATCTAGGCTGGACCTCCAAGGACAACTCCTAGGGTACCATGGAGGCTGTCACCAGATAGGTTTAATTCAAAAACATATTGCAGCAACCCAGGGATCAGAAGCTGCTGCCATCAGTAATGCTGCAATTAATTGCCTTTCAACCAAAGAAGCTGGAGGAAAAACACTAGAACATGACTGTGGGGGGAGCCCCCAAATCACTTCCATATCCTGTAGCTAGCAGTAAAGAACCAAAGAGGGTATAAAAATGGCCATTCCTTCACGTCTGATTTCTGCATGGAACACAGCGGATGTCATTGCAGTCAGAATCCCAGTGGAAAGACCTCTCGGTGTCCATGAAGACAAGTAGGAAGAAGGCGAATGGAGGCTGAGAGAGCCAGTCCACAGCTTTAACACCAGTCCTTGCTCACCTCCCCATACATATGATGATATATATGTGGTATAACACCACAATCTGCCCTCTTCCTCTTTACCAAAATTTGCCCATTTCAAGGCTCAAAACATTTCAGTTCAAATGTTTTCTCCTCCAGGAAATAGCGAGCAATGTCAGTGGTAAATTTTTATACTTCGTAGTCATCCATACCCCACACTGCAGAGATGGTACCTAGCCACATCCTGCCTCCTTACACCCCTGCAGTCGTACGTGGATGGGGATATTGAAACACAAGATTTAGTTAGCCTGGGATTGGCCTCAGGATCCTTCTTATCACAGTACTCCAGGCAGCAGCCTCAATCAGCTGACAGTGACAACCAGTGATAGACAATGCTGCTTCCAGGGAACCCTGTTTGCTATCCCTAGTGTCCATGCTGCAGGCATCTGGACAGCCTTTGATTATATTGGACTGCAATTCTGACTTGATTGTTGCCTAATCTCAGAGTAGCATGGTCTGCAATAAGGTCCCTCTGGACGTGTTGGGAAAAGTAACAGCCTCCGAGTCAGAGCTTTTTGGCCTGGGAAAGGGCTTCAAGAAATATCCGGGTATAGCTCTTTGTCTGTGAGGAGGGAAGGTATTATAGTTTTTAATAATGAGTAAACTGAGGCCCAGAGAAATGAAGTTTCTAAGATTACACAGATAAATTATATAGTTTATGTGGTAACAAAATGTCGTGCTTCAATATGGAATTTAAATTAATCACTACTCCTAATTTTTGTACATTTTATTATTTATAATTAACCACTATATATGAAATATAACCTTAGTAACTGAAGTAACACAGTTTATTTCACAGCTCTGTAGGGTACAAGTCTGGTATCACTTCCATCAGACTAGAATTAAGGGGACTGAAGACTGAGTTCTTTCTGGGAGGCTCTAGGGAGGAATTTGCTGCCTGCTTGTGGGGTTGGTTGTTGCTTGGCCAACAAACAGTTTCTGGTAACTGAAGGGCTGAGGTCCAAGGCTTCCTGCTGACTATCAGTTGAAAGCTGGTCTCAGCTTCTAGAGACCACTGTGTTCCTCAGCTTATTTCTCTTTCTTTTTCATTGTTGTTGAAGTACAATGGTCTCCACTTTCCCCCTACAACTCCCCCCCACCCCACCCACCCCACCCTTGATCCTACCCCTTTTTGGTTTTGTCCACGTTCCTGACAACCCTTTCCTCTCCCCCCCGCCCATTATCTCCTTTTACCTCCCCTCTGGTTGCTGTCAGATTGTTCTTAATTTCCCTGTCTCTGATTGTATTTTGCTTGCCTGTTTGTTTTTTTTTTTAATTAGGCTCTACTTACAGGTGAGATTATATGGTATTTGTCTTTCACCACCTGGCTTATTTCACTTAGCATAATGCTCTCCAGTGCCATCCATGCTGTTGCAAAGGGTAGGAGCTCTGTCTTTCTTTCTGCTGTGTAGCATTCCATTGTGTAAATGTACCACAGTTTTTTGATCCATTCATTTACTGATGGGCATCTAGGTTGCTTCTAGCATCTAGCTATTGTAAATTGTGCTGCTATGAGCACTGGGGTGCATAGCATCTTTTGAATTGGAGTTTTGGTGTTCTTAGGGTGAGAAAAGATGCTTAGCATCACTAGCTATCAGAGAGATGCAAATTAAAACCACAGTGAGATACAACTTTACACCAGTGAGAATGGCCATCATTAACAAATCAACAAAGAACAAGTGTTGGAGAGGATGTGGAGAAAAGGAACCTTAGTGCACTGTTGGTGGGAATGCAGACTGGTACAGCCACTGTGGAAAACAGTATGGAATTCCCTCAGAAAACTAAAAAGGGAACCGCCTTTTGACCCAGCAATTCCACTGTTGGGACTATACCCTAGGAACCCTGAAACTCCTCAGCTTATTTCTTAGCCCCATCTGCTAAACCAGCCACGGCAAATGGAGTCCGTCTCATGTCGAATCTCTCTGACCCACTCTTCTGCTCTTAAGGGCTTATGTGATTAGATTGTGCTCCCTCAGGTAACCCAGGGTAATCTCTGCATCTCTGATCTGTAACCTTAGTCTCCTTTCCCACACGAGGTAACATGTTTACAGGTTCCAGGGACTGAGACACAGGCATCTTCGGGTGGCCATTGTCCTGTCTGCCACACTTGGCTTTCCTGGCACTACCCTATCCTGGTCCAGTCTTTCCTCTTTCTTTTTTGCCTTCCTTCCTTGTTTCCATTAATTCTCTCTTCTAAAGACAGTATTGAGTGTCTACTTCAATGGTAGGTACTGATATGCATTGGTGAAACAATGTTACATTTTGGTGGTTCCTCTCTTACTCTTCTGATTGCTTCTTTTTTTAAAAAAAAAGATTTTATTTTTTTATTTTTAGTCAGAGGGGAAGGGTGGGAGGAAGAGAGGGATAGAAACATCCATATATGCTTGCCTCTTGAGTGCCCCCTACTGGGGACCTGGCTGGCAACCTAGGCATGGGCCCTAGATTTGAAATTGAAACAGTGACCCTTTGGTTTGCAGTCCCGCGCTCAATCCATGAGCCACACCAGCCAGGGATGATTGCTCCTTTTTAAAGATCACCTCTCTGACCTCCCCACACACGAAGCCTGTCAGTGTCCTATTCCTGGGACATCTCATTCAGCTGAATTTTTGGTGTATGAGCTTATTAATGCACATGAGCCTTGAGTCTACTTCTCCTTTCAGACCTCTCCCCTGAATTCCAGTTATACACCTTCATGTAGGCATTTCAAAGGATTTAATGATTATTTCCAACTCAGGCATGAAGGACTCCAAAGTTATCCCAGTCACAAAGGTGGAAAACTTTGCAATCACCCTTGATTACCCCTTTTTTCTTATTTTTTTATGTTTTCTTTAAGGGGGAGCACATTAAACTGGTGTATTTTTTATTCCTGGCCATGCCTAATTTCTAGTTGCCCTATAGCTTTTATATCCAAGTTTGGCCAACTTATACACAGACTTTTCTCCACAGTGTAAGGAAGATTTATCTTCTGCCTGTGATGGGTAAGCTTTGAAATTCTTCCCTAGGTAAAAAAGAAATATAATATAGAAGAGTTTGAACTGAGAGAAAGGGGAAAGTCCTTTTTAAGGGCAGAATAAAATTCCATTTTTATACACATATATACCTACTTATATATATACATATATGTGTGTATATATGTGTCTATATATATTTTTTCCTTTACTTTTCTGTCAATGAACATTTAGGTCATTTTTGCATCCTGACCCCAAGTCTTTTCCACCCCATTGCCATGATGTTCCCTGGGCCTTGCTAACAATGAGATGCCATCTTGGGGAGGAACAAGGGGAGAGAGAAAATTTGACTGATAGAGCAGCTTTCAAAAGGAGACTAAGCTCTGACTCGCATGGCTCAGTGGGTTGGGCACCATTCCACAAACCAAAAGGTTGCTGGTTCAATCCCCCATCGGGACACATGCCTGGATGGCAGGCCAGGTCCCTGGTCAGGGGCATGCAGGAGGCAGCTGGTGACAGTTTCTATCTCACACTGATGTTTCCTTCCCTCTTATTCTCCCTCCCTCCCACTCTCTCTAAAAATAAATAAATCTTAAAAAAAAAAAACTCACACAAAAAGAGACTGAGTTACTGCAAAGTGACTTTAAAACAGGGAGACTAAGACACTTGAAGTTTAAGTTTTCTTAACCCAAGATTTATACTTAGAGCAAAAGTCTCATGGGGAAGATAAGCTTGGTCATAAAAAAAATGAAGAAAGAGGATTTTTTTCTTGTACATATAATTTGCAAATTTGAAGCCTTACTATTCAATAAATTTTTTCCTTCTATGGATAATAGCTTGCAAAGATGGCTCAGTTTTCCCATCCCTCTCTGTATTCACTTCCTTTGTAACAAAAAGTTGCAGCCCCTTCCATCAGGATTTTGAGTGTGTTTTTTGAATCTGGGCTGGACTTGTGACTTTCTTTGTCCAAGAGAACATGGCAGAAATCGTGACATGTCAGTTTCAAGCCTAGGCCTCGAGAAGTGTTCCATTGCTTGTGTCCACTCTCCCAGACCTCCACCTTCGCCATGAGAAGAGCCCCGACTGGCTTCCTGGGGAGGAAAACCACACGTAGACTCAAGTCCTCTCAGGAGATGTCATCCTACACCGGCCAGTCCCCAGCTAACACAACAGATGACTCATCAGTAAGCCCAGCGGAGATCAGCCAAGCCTGGCCCAGCTGAGCAGAATCCTCTGGGCAGCTCACAGATTCACAAGAAATAATATATTGCTATTTTATGCCACTAAATGTTGGGTTAGTTTTCTGTGCAGCAGTAGTTATCTGATATACCCATAGAAGTAATCTTATGTCCTATTTCCTCTTTTCTTTCTGTCGCCATGTCACAATAATCACCGTATCCTCTTATCTTTTAGCTTTTTTTCTAACCCATCTTGTAAGTCTGAGTTGGATCAAGCCTTTGGCATGCTTCCTTTTTCCCCCCTGAGTCCTGGGTGTCAAAATAACAGTTGCATTTGACCGGGACACTCCCTGGTTTTATTCCCAGGGATACAGTTTCTTCTCCTTGGCTAAATCCCCAGCACTGCCCGGCCTCCCTCAGTCACTGTGGTAGCTGCCGCCCTGCAGCTCTCCTGGGAGGGCCTCCCCATCTGAAGCCAGGGATGCAGGTTGCTGGTCTGCATGCTCTGTGAGCTCGGCTCTGCAGCGCTCTCCCCCTCTGAAGCAGAGTTTCCTTTATTTTTCTTTTTTAAAGACTTTATTTATTTTTTTTTAGAGAGATAGGCAGGGAGGGAAAATGAAAGCGAGAGAAACATCGACGTGAGAGAGAAACACTGATCGTTTGCTTCTCATACATGCCCCGACCAGGACCAAACTCAACCCAGGCCTGTGCCCTGACAAGGGAGCAAACTGGTGACCTTTTGCTTTGCAGGATGATGACACCGAACCAACTGAGCCACACCAGTCAGGGATGAAGGGGTGTTTTCTTGAGAGCCTTTATACTTACCCTTGTTTAGAGGGTCTTCTCAGTGATGATAGGTCAACCTGGAGTAACCTGGCCTCCCCGAGACTGTAGTGTTGTATAGAATTTGAGAGGATGCCTGCACTTTCAGTCTCCCAGTGTCAGTTATCAAGAGTAGGAACAGGAAGGAAGGGTGTGATACAATGGGGTATTATTCAGCCTTAAGAAGCAATGGATTTCTGACACAAGCTACCACTTGGATGAACCTTGAAGACTATACTGAATGAAATAAGCTAGACACAAAAGGATAAATGTATGATTCCACTTATACGAAGTACCTAAAAAATCACATACATAGAGACAATGAAGAACAGTGGTTAGCAGCGATTGGGCAAAGAGATAAGTTACTTAATGCAAAGAGAGTTACGGCGTGGGATGGTGAGAAAGTTCTGGAAATTGATGAGTCTGATGGTGGTACGTATGGAATGCCACTGAACTGTACACTTAAAAATGATTAAAATGGTAAATTTTATATTATATATATTTTACTTAATAAAAATGTAAAGTTAAAAAAATACAAGATGCCACTTCACGTGCACTAAGATTGCTACAGTGAAAAATTTTTTAATGGAAAAGAAAGAGAAGAAGAAGGTCCCAGTGCAATCATCAAACTGCCCAAAATTTGGCTCAGGTCTCTAAGCTCTCTCCTCAATCCTTTGAGACTTTATTTTCCTTCTGGGCTTGAAAGTCTTACTCTGTGTTCTGATGCAAGTCCCCAAAGCTACTTTCTTTTTTTCTTTTTAAAGACTTTATTTATTTATTTTAGGTAGGAGGAAGGGATGGAAAAAGAGGAGAGAAATATCAATGTGTGGTTGCTTCTCGAGTGCCCCCTACTGGGCGACCTGGCTCGAAACCCAGGCATGTGCCTCCTGACTGGGACTAGAACTGGTAACACTTTGGTTTGCAAGCCAGCGTTTAGTCCACCGGACCACACCAGCCAGGGCACAAAGCTACTTTCTTGAATGGGTATTTTTTCCATCTCTTCTCTATTGAGTCAAACCCCTGCTCTTTTTTAGGGTCCAGTTCAAATCCCATTTGCTGTATGAAACCCTCCCTGATCACCACCCTAATCTTTCTTGCCTTTGAACTACCCTTGACCTTACTGTTGTACAATTATTTACCCCTTTTCATAAATTGTTTCACACTATTAAAATACAGGGTAGAGCAAAGGTAGGTTTACAGTTGTGAGCACAAAAAACACTGAGTTTATTCTTCTGTTCTTATTTATTAACTATTGTATCATTTTCTGTAGGAATAACTGTAAGCCTACTTTTGCCCCACCCTATATTTTAAATAGTTTTATACACTCAGATGTTGCTATCGATATCAGCAACTATTTATCCTGTGTTACATTCTCTTTATCCAACTAATCTATACACATACTAATACTTTAAAAAAAGGGAAGCACATTTTGTATCTCTTTGGCTCTCTTCATGGTACCCCCCTTCCCCCACGAGACTTTGGAAACAACTTTTCCTGATCTCTTTCCCCATCAAATTTCAGTACTACCATCAGCAGAATATCCTTTCATGGAATATCTGTTATATATAATTTTTTTCTGCCCCCAACAACCAATCTTTGCCTGCTTGGGGGCAATGACACTTCCATTGAGAATACGCCCCTTAGCCCAGACAGGAGATGGACTTCCAGGGTTCTGTAGCGAGGTGGAGAAGATGTTCACTGGGTGGTATTCAGGCATTTCAGGTTCCTCAAGGCACAGCTTCATGAAGTTTTTCTACCCCAGCCCCTGAGTAGCACTTAAAAAGCCTGGCTCTCTCTGGCCTCTGTGGTTACTAGCCACCTACACTCACAGTTGAGGACAGAACCTGAAAGTATCCTCTCTAAAATGTACTGATTTCTGTAAATCTCAAGAGTTGTTTAGTAACTAGCTTACTCACTTATTTACAAAGTTATTATTTAATAAGTTATTAACTTATTTTGCTAAATGTGTGATTTGCTGAGGAGTAGGGGATAAATTGTTGGGGTTTACGGAAGGGAAGACTGGTATACAATGTTGCCTCTTCTCTTGTGGTGCATGGGTTGAATTAGAGGGAAGGGAGAAAGGACTGGGCACAGTGTAAATGACGGAAGGCTGCCGCCAGCATGTATGGTTGCCTTGTTTGAACTGGAGCAAGGAGCCCCTTCCTTCAGGTCCCACAGCCCGGGCCAGAGCTCAGCCTACTCACACCTGAGCACCCTGGTCTGGGTATCTTTATGGAGGGAACCACCTGCACACCCTCCAACAGTAACACCTGAAAGGATAAACAGATGTAAATGTAGCAGTTAATATATTTAAAATTTGTTTTAAATGCCGTGAAACAGTTTATGAGATGTGCTTTGTGCAGCCACAAGCTCCGTCCCCCCTCTTATTGACCGTGCAGAGTTTGGATTTGGGAAAGCCAAGTCAAGCTCTGGATTCCACATCCCTCCTCTGTGCTCGGATGTGGTGTGCAACTGGCAGGGGGCCCACGTGGAGTGTGGGAGCATCCGGACAGAGAGCGTTTCCAAAGAGAACTCCAGACAAGTTGCCATGTAGAGCACATGTCTCCTGGGACGCCTTGCATACAGCTTTAATGGCTTTGTTCCCTCTAATCTGGGCTCTCCATCTGAACTATTAAATTTTAGTTTAGAGTAAGACATTCCATCAACTTCACTACCAATAATGAATTGTTAATTTGCAAAGATACTTTCATATAGCTAAATGCAAAGTTTTGGTTGTTTTTTTTTTCAAGATACCAGTGATCAAAAAGTTCTTCTGTTTCTTTAAGCTTAAAACCTGGGATTTCTGCCAAATGTCTAATTTTCTATTGTTACCACATTTTGACCTCAAGTGGAAATAACCATCTACATTAGAAATATCACTGCATCATATAAACTAGGAAAACTTTGCATGGCTTGTGATAGAATGGGGGACTACAAGTAGTTTCTTTCGTGGCTCTGAAGCAGCCTACAATGGAATCAACAAACTCCTGAAAATATTATTAATGGAAAATATGTAAACTCTCTTTGTGGGTCAACATTGTACCTCATAAAATACAGACTCCACAATATCAGTGGGTAAACAGTCTACTTTATAAAATGGAGACTCCATAATATCAGTGGGTAGATACTTTACTTTTTAAAATATGGATCCCACAATACCAGTTTTTTCAGATTGCTTAAGGCTTCTGGTTTGTTGCTACAGAAGAAATGATGATGATAACTGAGTGATTATAAACTTGTTTTGAGATTTATAAACATTTGATTTATATATAATTCATGGCAAACAGAACCCCATTTTTGTTCTGTATCAAAAGTATTTTTAAGTTATTTATATTGTTTCAAAGTCTCATTTTATTTTGCCAATATAAATATTTCTTTCTTTTTGTATCTTCATTTTTATTTACAAAAAGGAATATACTCATTCTTTTAAATTAAATCAGTGTATAAAATCTAAATATAAAAATCAACACAAAAACTCATCACATTGTACTAGGAGGGACCTAAGAAAAAAAACGGAATTATCTTCTGGAGGGCAGGTCCCTTGTAGTACAGGCTTCCCCCACTAGGTGAGTGTTCTAGGAACCCATCTGTATCAGTGTACCAGCTGGCGTTGTTGTGAGAGGCTGTGTTTAGCTTCAGTGAATTTTTCTGAAGACTTTTTCAATGCATTTGCCCATTTTGTGATGGGTGATTTATGGGCACACCTGCCCACACCACACTGTGTTCAGCAGTTTTTGACCCCCATACCCCACCCTCCCTATTCCCCTGATCTTGCCCAAGAGACTTTTGTTTCCCCGGAATTTTTGAGGAAAAAAAAATTCCTCAAAGGGAAACATTTTGCTGATGTGGAAGAAGGGAAACAAAAAGCGACAGGAGCACCAAAAGGCAAAATCAATGAGTTCCAAAACTGTTTTGAGCAGTAGCAAAAAGTTCTCTGTATCGCATCAAATGGAGAGTACTTTGAAGGTGACTAAAATTTAAACATGTAAGCATAACTACACAATTTTTATAAATAAATTCTGGGTATTTGGGTCTCCCCTCATATATGTAGTATTTCAGAGAAGTAAGTTCCTGTAGGGCATTTAAAATATAGACTGATGTACTTTTTCACACCGTCTTCACACACCAGAGAGAGGTCAGCTTTTCTGGTCATTCAGCCCCATGTTGCACGGAGAGCATTCAAGGAATTTGTCAGCCTATATCTGCCCTCATGGTGAGTTAGGCTAAATGGAAAGAAATGAAAGTCCTCGGAGGGCAGAGGCAGGGAGAAAGAACAGCTTTCTCTCATGCATCCCAGTGCCCTCCAAGAGCTGGCTGCTTGCACAGTCTGGGCCGGCTCGTCACATCTGGGGCCTCGAAGGTCTTCGCCCTTGGAATCCTCTGAATTCTCGGCATTGCCCTGAGCCTGGAATGTCTGGCGGGCTGAAATCACAGTGCGAGATGAATTAGAACACGCTGTGAGATGAGCCTCTCATTTTGTGCAATTAGGGGTCCAGCTGAGGAGGTGACCAAGTAGCTCTCCAGGGATGCACACACCTGGAAAAAAAGACAGTATTTTCTAGAAGGCACAGAGACCTGGCTCCATATGCCTCCCAATGTTCCCGTAAAACAATACTCAGGCTTGGAAGCATCAAAAAACAAAGAAACAAACAAAAAAAAACCAACACAACAACTTTCTGATAAAAAAAAATGTACACCCATTCTTATGAATTTGAAGAACAAATACATCTTCATCTTTAATCGCTTTAATTCAGTGAAACTATTTTATGATATTCCAACTTTGGCTGTTTTACGGAATTATAATCAGCAATAGGAACAAGAGCTGAGTCACCCATATCTGTTACCCCCACGAAAACAGGAGACGGCAAAACAGCCAGACACGGAAGATGGCATCCACTCCAGTGTGCGGCTGGCTTCCCAGCACCTTGATTTAAATAGTATCGTTGAAGAGTAGAAAAAGGTCCCAAGAATTTGGGTTAAAAACAATTTGGTTGCCATAGGGCATGGTCATTAAATAGTTCATAAGGTATTTAATAGAGTGTCTATTTACAAAAAAATGCATGCAGTGCTACTTGAGAGCCTTTACTGGACACACAAAACATGTTGTTGTATGATGTTATGTTCAGAACATAGGCTATAGCCTAAACATGTAGAACAATTTAAATATCCGAAATATCATTAAAGCTCAGCAATGAGGACTGTGTAAACCATGAGCAAGTGTGCTCTGAGCTTCCAAACTGCCTGCCGTATTAAATAAATATACCTTGTGAAATGGGAACGCAGAGAACTCTGGGATTCTGTAGCAATGGACCTGGGACACGTGCGACGAAATCGAGCACTCCACGCCGGATACTAAGTGATTAAATTTTAAAAAATCTCTTGAAAAAGCACTAACCCACTAAATCAATATGACTGGATATGCTGCTTGAAGAGTGACAGCCCAGCCCTGCACACAGCCTGCGCAGTGCCCGGTGCTCAGGAAGGAAGCTGGACTGAAAGCAAGACTGCAACAACCACAGCCAGCCTACTTTAGAAATTACAATATGCCCTCAGATGGATAACCTGAATGTGCCTTTTGGGCAGAGATTTGATGTGGGGGAGAGCTGGGTTGGGGAGTATTTTGTCTGTAAATACTATGGATTTTAAAATCTTCTCTTGCACTGAAAACTCAGTTTATTTTAAGCCCACTGAGGTAGCCTAGCAAGAGTGACATCTAGTGGTCACCTCTCTCTTCCCCCACCGCATCCCACTCTTCAGGCCCTTTTCTCTCTCTCTCTCTCCTCCTCACCCCAGCCCCTTTCCTCTCTCTTTCCAAAGAAAGAGTGTTATCAGATTTAAGCATTTAAAGTTGAATCTCTATTAATATCCACAATTAAATGGTCTTTCTGGGTCTCTAAGCTGCTTCAAATACATGTGTTGATGGATTAAGACTGAAATGTTTAGCTGACTATTTTTCTGACTTGAATGGAAGTCACCTAGCTGTATAGCAAAGGGAGAATAATTGGGCTCAAATATTTAAAAGGACAAGTTTGACAGCCCAAAGCACTTGGTGATGGATAGAATGCTCACAGGTGCTCCCTTTGCTTTAGCACAGCGCCCCCCCGCCCGCCCCCTTCTTTCCATCCATACGGGAGGCTGCCACCAGACTGATGTTCCCGAATAGTAACTCTCATCAATCCTTCAGTTGCCCCCAGTTGTCCGCCACATTGAATTTAAATGCCCATCAGATTGGCCCACTTTCCTCGTTTCTCACAGCTCCCCAACTCACGTCTTTATGCCAGTCAAGTCAGTTTCCTCTCTGTCCTCTGGAGACCCATCATGTTATTTTCTCCTCGCCTGCCCTTGTTTCTCCTTTTCTCTCTCGCTTTCTTTTCTGCTGCCTGTTTCCTGAGGCTCCCTGTCAGCCCATCTCTTCTATAAAGCCATCTCTCTCTTCTTTATTCTGTCCTCTGAACCATTATTTTATTTATACTTAGCCCCACACCGTGAAGCATTAAACTGCTTTTCTGGTAGAGTCGTGCCTCGGTGTGCGTTGGCTTCAGACCTCGTCAAACCTGGTACTTGTCACGTTTGGATGAGAAAAGAATGTTTCAGCACTCAGCACTTGCCGGGGGCCTGTCGCACTTGCTAGAACCTGTATGAGTCATGACGCTGCCCTGCAGGAGAACATTTCTTTTTTACGGGGCGATGCATTCAGTACTGGTCGGTTTCAGCACTCCTGACGAGTTCTGGAACAAATTCACCACGAGTACTGAAGTACCACCGTATTTCGTGCTTCTTTATCTTGTCTCATCTGCTAGAGGGCAGACCCTGCAAAAGCAAAGGTTGATGCTTTCTATGTCTTTTTGTATGTCCCTTAGGTTTGGGGGAGTGGGGGTTTACTAAATTACTTAATTTGAAGGAATAGCACAAATGAAAGGACTGAAGTAGATTATTTTGGTACAACCTTAGCTTTTTAATGGTGTAAAAATGTAAAACCTATCTTCTTCTAAATGGTTCCTTAATCTTGTCTCATGTTTGGGTGGAAAAGCCCTGTCTCCTTTTGTCCAGCCAGTGGATGGGCTACGGTTTTTGGTAACTACTAGTGTAATGTGAAGTTGTGATGCAAATCAACAAAATAAGCCTTAGATCAAGCTGGGTTTGTGTGAAAGTTTGCTGACTCCCAGGAGATTCTCAAAGCAGTGTAAACATAGAATACAGTCTTTTACAAACATTCGAGCCTACACAGCAGAGCAGAATGACAGAATTTTGTGGAAACCTTCCTCAGTATTTGAAAAGCTCTATTTATTTTTCTTCAGGAAGCTCACCTACTCTAAAAATATTCTTGTATCTCTAATTCAAGTTTTGTTCACTATTGTTTGATATCTCACAGTGTCTCATATATTGTGGTTTCCTATCGTGCAGCTTAAAGAACACAGAGTGTTAAATTAAAATTTCTATTTCTTTAAGTAAAGGGAAATTTCATACTAGAATTTGGATAAATAATATTTCAGATTCTATTACACATTCATGAAGCCTTGGTCAGGTTAATATCACATCAGTTAAGATTCGAATGAAGGACTGAATTCTCTCCTGGCCACCACCTTTTGAAAGAGACAGACAAATTGGAGAGAGTTCAGAGGGGAAGAACAAAAATGATCAAAGGTTTGCAAAATCAGCCCTGGGAGGAGAGGTTAAGAGAATCAGGCCTGTTCTGCCTGGAGAAGAGAGGGCTGAAAAGGGCCATAATAACTCTCCCAAATACATAAAAGGATGTTTTCAGGAGGAAAGGGACCAATTATCCTCATTAGTCAACAAGGACAGGACCAGGAGTAATGGGACTTAAGCTACAGCAAAGGAAGAAAAAAAGATTAAATATTATGAAAACCTTCATTTCAAGGCTAGCCCTAATGCCTTTTCTGAGTTAGGGATGAAGAAATCAGTGCTGCTGTGACGGTAGGGGGAATATTAGAAAATTGCTGGAGAAACCTTGACAACTCAATAATGGGGGGAGGGAATTTTGATGTTACTTTTTACATTTATATAATGTCCAACAGAGCAGCCCAATGAGGGAGTTATTTTCCCTCAAAAGTCATACAAACATACATATACACACAAAGATGTATAGAAACATAAATCGCAAAAGAGAACAATTTATTGCCCATTCTTTTACCTTTTTGGTTCATTCTCTCACAGAATTAACACATAAAAATAGGTTCTATCTTAAAATAATATATTTCAATGCCCTTTGTTCTGGGGTATTGTTCCTGTATTATATATTATAATGACTGATAGTACAGATAAGTCACGCATGAATACAATGATAATAGATTGAAAGGAAACATAATAGATCTGAAAAGAACCCAAAGTTGTTTGTATATGAGCTGTTTTTATTGTTTGCCATTCACTCCCTGTGCTCTGAACCCCCTACTTCCCTGAGCAGGGAAGGGCTCCCAGCTTGCGTGCTTTATATACGTTCCTCTCCACTCAGCACGGACCTGCCTTTCCTTTCTAAACAACTCTGCTTCTAAATCCCTATTTCTTCACCTCCCTTCTTTCAACACATAGGTATCATATCTGCTTTAAAGGAACTAAGAACTAGGATAGTGCTTTCACCCAGTGTCATTCCATCAACTCAATCATTTATTCAACAAATGCTTATTGAATGCCTTCCATGTCCTGGGCACTATGCTAACTACTCTGGCTATAGCCCAGGGTGAGTCATATTTTGTCCCTGCCCTCACAGACTGTACAATCTAGGCATAAACACAAATGTGTGATGTGCAGTGAGTGCTGAGAAGGAGAAGGAAAGGTAGCTGTGAGAGCACAGAGCAGGAGAACCTAAGTTGGTCTGGGAAAGACTGCCTTCCAGAGAAAGCGAGACCTGAAATACAGCTCAAGTCAGCACGGAAAGGTGGGGGGAAGAGACCAGGCAAGTGTTCCAGGTGAAAGGAATAGAATATGCAGAATTTTAGAAAGAGGAGGGAGAGCAGGAATGTTTATGAGTTTATGTCTTTTATGGAACTACCTTAACAAGCTTTTTCAGTAAGTGGGATTGGAAGTACCTGCTTCTACACAACTTGTTACCATTTGTAAGAGCTGCCCCACAGATACCTTCCGACAGAAAAAACCTCCTCTGTACATTTCACCCACAAGTGGTATTTGCTTGTCTTTAAAAAACTTTTTATCATTGTATTACATTGATAAATGTAGAAAGATTAGCATTATGAAGTTATTAACTAGCTTCGATGATTACCAACACATGCCAATCCCCTCCATCTGTGCACCCCACTTACCCCCAACTCCCCTCAGCCATGCCATAATTGTTCTGAAGTACATATATGGCTTTATATTCTAATATGAAATAATATTGCGAATCCGTTCTGGAGTGGACGTTATTCTGCATAACATACCTTAGAAATACTGAGTTTCCTCCAGCAACTAGAAAGAGAGGTTCTAAGGTGCGTTCCCAGACCTGAACGAGGAGGAACGTGGGAAAAGATGTATGCATCAAGGAGAGACAGATCCTCCAAAATATCATGGGAAGTGCAGCCCAGGGAGAAAACTGCCATTGAGACACTCCCTAGGGCTGGGATGGATAAGAATAATTAATATTTATAAAATTCTGTTTAATGTTACTTACCATTTTGTGCTGGCCTGTAATGTGTCCCTGTTTTCCTCATATTCCAGTAGAAGTGTGAATTTCCATGCAGTTTTGTGTTCATGATGCTTGGGAAATGAAGACAGTGCCAAAGTACCTGAAGAAGTTCAGAAACACAAGGTGAAATGATGAGCGTGGGTCAAAAAGGGCCGTAGCTAAGTGTCCACTGACAGATGAGTGGATACAGAAGATGCGGCACTGTCTACAATGGGTAAAACAGAACCACTCATGACAGTGTGGATGGACCTGGAGGGTTTTCTGCTAAGGGAAATAAGTCATAGAAAGACAAATACCATATGATTTTACTTACATATGGATTCTAAAAAACAAAACAAACTCACAGATACAGAGGACGAATTGGTGCTCCCCAGATAGGCGGGGAGTTGGGTGAAAAAAGGTGAGATGGATTAAGAAGTACAAACTGCCAGTTATAAAATAGTCACAGAGATGTGAAGTACTGCATAGGGACTATAGTCAATAATATTGTAAAAAACGATGCATGGAGTCAGATGGGCACTAGATTTAATCAGCATAATTGCTTCATAAGGTATATAAATGTTTAATCAGTATGTTGTGCACCTGAAACAAAGATAATATTATGTGCCAACTGTAATTGAAAAGTATATTTTTAAAAATAGCTGGAGCAGCTCTTTGGACCAAAAGATGATGATAGGGCTCTAAGAAATCCTTGGGGATGAGTGTGGATGCTGCAGACATGGGACAGAAATTTGAGACACTTGAATTGGATATTAATAGTGAGGAATATTAAAGTAGGATGAAATCCTTGGGGACATTGGGATTCTCTATAATATTTTTTATTTCTCAGATACTAATAATTATATGATGAACCATTATTTTAATAATACCTGTTTAGAAATAAAAGATGCCACACTAAAATGGGAAAAAAATGTGTCTTGAACATATTTGTGTTTGATTTTACAAAATGAGATCCTACTATACACATTGTTCAGCAACATTGACTATTATTTAGAAAATGACCATATTTTCATTCTTTGGGGATAAACTTGATTTTTCAGACACAAAATAATAGTCATTTGGCACTATGTATTGTGATGGTCAAAAAAATAATGAGACTAACTCTAACACAGGTTTTACAAAAATATTTTTTGCTCTATTCACAAATTGGATAGCATCTTAAAATATCTACTTTAAATAATATTCTTTTGGATCTATACATTTGCCATTGTTTGCTTTCCAAAGTCTCATTATTTTATGGTTAAAGTTTGATATTACAAATATACTAGAAAATGAAATATTTACTTGAAAGTCTCCAGTGAAACTAGAGGAATTTTGTCTCTCAGAAGATCAATCATGAAATGAAAAGAGAATTGATTGGATAGCAACTGAGCTAAAAATGGCCACTGTCTTATTAACCCCAAGTCTCCCCTGCCCCCCTCCATCTGGAGGCCATGGGGTAACTTGGCAGAAGGCACTCAGACCTTCACTTATGGTAAGAGTTGTAAGAAGAAATCCTAGCACAGAGTACCCAAGTGCTTGCTCCCTGTGTTTGTTCCAAGAATCTTCAGTTGTAGATACTCTTAACATCAATGAGAAATATGTGTTTGAGCTGCATCGCTTTAGACTAATAGCAAGTTCAAAGGCTATTCAAATGGTGTGTATGTGTATGTATTCGAAAAAAACTTGGGGTAGTCTAAGCACCATCTTCTATCTAAACTACACAATCTTATTAGCCAGCGTCACCACACAATACATTTAATAAAATTTTAAAAAACAAAAAGATATACAAAGAAAGGAATGACCAAGACTGCATATGTTACAGATTTTCTCCTTTTTAATTATATTATTTTACAACTTTGTTGTGAAATTAAGGTTACAGTACTCTTTAGGGTTTTTTTAAAGGTAAATTAGCTTAGTATTGAGACTAAAAAGTGTGACAACTGTATTAAGTAGAGTTCTATTTCCTTCACAAAATTAAGAAAGTTTTTTCATTATCTATTTTCAAATAAGTTTTCAATTTCTTGCTTTTCCTCTTCTCCTTCTGGCACCCCTATGATTCAGATATTGGTATGTTTAAAGATGTCCCAGAGGTTCCTAAGCCTCTCCTCATTTTCTTTTTAAATTCTTTTTTCTTCCTGCTGTTCTGAATGAATGCTTTTCCATCCTTGTGTTCCAAATCGCTGATTTGATTCTTGGTTTCATTCCTCCACTATTGGTTCTCTAGATTTTTCTTTATTTCACTTAATGTAACCTTCATGTCTGCCTGGGTCTTTTTTATGCCATTGAAGTACCCAATGAGTTCCTGGAGCATCCTGATAACCAGTGTTTTGAACTCTGTATCTAATAGGTTGCTTATCTCCATTTCATTTAGTTCTTTTTTGGGAGTTTTGTTCTGTTCTTTCGTGTGGGCCATATTTCTTTGTCTCCTCATTTTGGCAGCCTCCCTGTGTTTGTTTCTGTGTATTGGGTAGAGCTGCTTTAACTCCCTGTCTTAGTGCATCTGTTAAGTTTTATGGGGCACAGCCTTAGGTTATTGCCAGGGCAGGGCAACCCATGCCATTGCTCTGATGCTCTGTGTGGGGCAGGGCTTGCAGAGGGGACAATACCACTGCCTGGCCTGTGGAGTTTTGCCCAGGAGGATGCTGTCTCCCCACTTGCACTTCACTTTCTTCCCATATGCCACTGGTGCTGTTCCAGCTGTTGCCCTCATGCTGAATCCTGGTGTGTGTGGGAGGTCTGTGTGAGTCCTAAGTCTGTTGCGGGACCTTTAAGAGGATGTAGCTTTTTCCACTGCCCTGACCCCTACTGATTTTTATAGCCAGAAGTTATGGGGACTTATCTTCCTTGCTCTGGGACCCTCAGCTGGGCAGTCTGGTCTGGGCCTGGGATCCCTCAAACCCAAGGTCTCTCTCCCATTATTTTAAAAGTATGTTTTATTAACTATGTTATTACAGTTGTCCCAAGTATTCCCCCTTTGCTACTCTCCACCTGGTACCCCCTTCCCTCCAGCAATCCCCCTCCTTAGTTCATGTCCATAGGCTGTGCATACAAGTTCTTTGGCTTCTCCATTTCCCATACTATTTTTAACATCACTCTGCCTATTTTGTACTTACCAGTTATGCTTTTTAATTCCTGAACTTTTCTCCCCATTCTTCCTTTTTCTCCTTCCAGCTGATAACCCTTCAAATGATCTCTATACCTATGATTCTGTTCCTGCTTAAGTTGTTTGCTTAGTTTGTTGGGGGTTTTTTTCTTTGTTTGTTTGTAGAATCAATTATTGATAGTTATGAATTTGCTTTTTTAATGTTCATAGTTTTGATCTTTTTTTCTCTTGCTACTTTTAAGATTCTCTTTTTATCTTTATCTTTAATTTTAGCATTTTAATTATAGTGTGTCTTAGTGTGGACCTCTTTGGGTCCAACTTGTTTGGGATTCTCTGTGCTTCTTGGACTTATATGTCTATTTACTTCACCAAATTAGGGAATGTAGGAGACCGTTCTGCATGGTGTGGGCCCAGCTCCCACTCAGAGATGTACAGGACCCACACCCATGGATAGGTTCTCCCGTGCGGAATCAGGCCTGCAATGTGCCTAGGCCGCTTTGAGTCTTGCTCTTGCTAAAAAAATCCCTCACCCAGAATTGAGGACATTTACTGCAAAGTAACTTCCTAAAATCTATGCTAAACCTTCCAAGGATGAGTGTAACCAGTTCAACCACTTTTACCTTTTCATTTGCAAATATCCCTCTTCTGTGATGTGATTAGCGGCATTAGCTCCTTTGTTTTCTGTGAAATGTAACCACCTAAAAGCAAACCTGTGCATAGTAAATGAGGACCATCATGTAATGTGCAGGGAAGAGAAATAAAGGCATGTCGTGGCGGGAGCCGCAGCTTCTGCTCCCCTTGAGTGAAAAGCCATGCTGTCCCTTTTCCTCCACCAAACTCAGTAGTCCGTGTGAATGTCTCATTTCATCCATAATGATGTGGACACTTTGGGCCAGTGTCTGCATCAAGGGAAGTTTTCTCTATTTTTTCACATAGGTTTTGGATTTCTTGTTCTTCCTTTTCTTCTTCTGGCATCCCTATGATTCAGATGTTGACATGTTTGGAGATGTGCAAGATTTCCTTATATTATCCTTGATTTTTTTAATTCTGTGCTGTTCTGGTTGAATGTTTATTTCTTCCTTATGCTCCAAATTATTGATTTGAATCCTGGCTTCCTTCCCTTCACTGTTGGTTCCTTGCAGATTTTCCTTTATTTCACTTAGTGTAACCTTTATTTCTTCTTTTATGTTGTTGCCGTACTCAATGAGTTCTTTGAGCATCCTGATCCCCAGTGTTTTGGACTCTGCATCTGAGAGGTTGGTTATCTCCATTTTGTTTAGTTCTTTTTCTGGGGTTTTGTTCTGGTTTTTCATTTGGGCCATATTTCTTTGTCTCCTCAATTTGGCAGCATCACTGTGTTTGTTTCTGTGTATTAGGTAGAGCTGCTTTGCCTCCCTGTCTTGGTAGTGTGGTCTATTGTTGAATAGGTACCTAAAAATTGTGTGGGGCAGACCCTTAAGTAATTGCCAAGGTGGGGGCAATCCACTTCATCACTTCGTGAATCCGTGTGTGGGGAGGACTCAGAGTGGGAACTGTGCTGCTGCCTGGCTTCTGGAGGTTCAGCTGGCACTTGCCCCATTTCCAGTCACTTCACCCACTCACCATATACAACTGGCACCTTTCCAGCTGTTGTCCTGGTGTTGAAATCCAGAGTGGGTGTGTTTGTGTCCATTTTAAGACTGTACAGGCCCTTTAAGTGGAGTTCCTGAAAATCTAGCAGTTTTTTCTGCTGCGCCACCCCCGCTGTTTTTTACAGCCTGAAGTTATTGGGATTTATCTTCCTGGTACTGGAACCCTGGGCCGTGTGGTCTGGCCTGGGGATGGGATTGCTTACTCCCAAGGTATCCCTCCCAGTTTTTACCCTCCACATGTGAATGTGGGACTGCCTCTCTGCACCACACCATGCCTCTCCGCCTGTCTCCACATCTCCACCCCTCCTGCCTGTCTGGATGAAAGTGGCTTCTTTAAATCCTCAGCTATCAGGCTTTCATGTAGTTTGATTTTCTGACAGTTCTGGGTGCTATTTATTTTGAGATTTATTTGTAATTCTTTTTGTGGTTGTGCAAAGAGGTGAAACATGTCTACTTACACCTCCATCTTGACCAGAAGTCCTTCCCTCCTGTTTTTTTATCCACCACACGTGGATGTGGGACCACGCATTCCCATCTCTGCATGTCTCTGTGCAGCTCTGTATCTCCATGCCTCTCCCTGTTTCTGTGACTCCACCCTGCCTATCCATCTGGATGAATGTGGCTTCCTAAATCCTTGGTTGTTGCACTTCCACACAGCTTGATTTTCTGACAATTCTGGGTGAATTTTTTTTGTGGTACAGTTGTATTTTTTGCTGTTGCTGTGCTCAGAGGTGAGGTGTATTTACCTGCTTATCCTTCTTGACCAGAAGTTGTATTAAGTAGAGTTCTCTGTTTGCAAGTAGCAAACTAAAATCAACTCTGGCTAATTTAAACAAAGAAGGAAATTAGTAGAAGGGTATTGTTGCCAGAATTCAAAAAGCCTGGTCTCCAAAGGATGGGAATTAGAGTAGCCCCACAGATATGGGTAGCAAGAATCAATGGACAGTTCTTAAGATCACTGCCATCAGGATGAATAAATTTGCTCAGGATTCAGATTCTAGGAAGAGAGCTTCTGATTGGTCTAGCCTGGATCTCATGTTCATTTCCTTGATTTAAGTCCTCTCAAGGGCATACCCAGTGGGTGAGGCTTGGTCCCCCAAAGAACAGCCAGTAGGGGCTAAGTGGGCAAAAACAATAAATGTATGCTTCTCAAAAGCATTTTCTCTTGCAAAAATATAAATTGCCACATAAGTTTCATTTCCATTGTATTGTGCGTAGTGATTCTTGAGCTTAAAATTTTGATTAAGATTTACAAATGAGCCCTGGCTGCTGGTGTGGCTCAGTGGATTGAGTGCAGCCTGCAAAGGTCACTGGTTTGGTTCCCAGTTGGGGCACAGGTCTGGGTTGCCAGCCAAGTCTCCAGTTGGGGGTGTGAGTGAGGCAACGGATCAAGGTATCTCTTGTACATCCATGTTTCTCTCCCTTTCTTTCACCCTCCTTTCCCCTCTAAATATAAATAAATAAAATCTTAAAAAAATTTTGAAACATTTTTTCAAAAAGATTTATGAATGAGAAAGTATGATCTTCATGGCTTTTTTTTTATCCATCAGAATGTAGTTCTGGGTTCTAGTTAATAAGGTCCAGAATTCAGACACCCAAACAGAGAGACACTTTTGTATCAAACGATATTCTTATACAAATGTAAGTCACATTCTTGCCTTTAAGGCCAGAAAAAAAAAGCAAACAGTGTTCCAGAGTCATATGTTAAAATCTTTTTAAAAGATAAAGCAGTTTTATTCAAATTACATATGGGGTTGCGAGAGGGAACCACAATCTTTTTGGGACTTGGAGCCAGCCTTAGCAAGAACAGGGGCAGAGATACAGCTGCGCTGAAACAGTCTTCATACGAGATCATGTCATTTTAGACTGGGGTAATAATGACAGAAATAAAAACAAATATGTAAATTCAAGAGATTTTATGGAAGTGGGATTTAGATGATTCTACATCGTAAATAATTTTAGAAGTGAGAATCTAAAATGTGAGTAATAATCCTAGTAAGTATTTGCTTTTAAAATCCTCCTTCCTGGTAACCATAAAATGTCCCTCTGAGTCTGACTAGCATTATTACTATTCCAACTCTGCAAATACAAGAAGACTACCTGCACATATTTCATAAGTCATCCAAGATGAAAAGCAAATCCTGTCACCTTGTTATTCTTAACGTGTTTTATATTGTATCATAACACAGGTGGCACCTAATTTTTCTGCGTTTTTCTTAACTATAGGTTTTCAAGGCACATCCAGGGACCCTGCTATCTTCAGAATCAAGCGACATGTGTTCATCCATCTGTCTAAAAGCCCCCGTTTTCCCACGTTGTTCATGTCGGAATGGACGACAACCGTATAAGCGTTTTAAATGAGGAAATGGACAGCCTATCACAGACATCAGGACCTTTTCAGAAACCTACTTGGAAATTCTACTCCTTTTTATCCATTTTGCTCATTGTGACAGTAGTTAAGATAATGACAATTTCCATGAAAAATGTTTGTTAGGGAAGAAAACAATCATGATTCCTTTTTACCACATCTATTCTGTGGAGACTGCAGTTGCAGAAAGACAGATGGCAAAAACCACGTCTGCTCCACTGAAAACATGAGGTTTCTTAGCATTTGTTTAATTAAATACGGCTGCTTCCACAGCTTCTGAACCGATGTTTTGGAGAAATAAACTCTCTTAAAAGAAAAACTTATTCATTTCATTTTATTTGCACAGTTGCTGCCAAGTTTTCCAACCAACTCTCTTTCCAGAGCTATAATAATATCCAAGAGAACTCAGGAAAATATGTGAAAAATGGATTGACTACAGAGTGTTCAGAGCAAGGAGTTGGGTTCAGCTCTGGGTGCTCACTAATTCATGTTTAGCCCTTGCTGGTGGCATTTACAGTTTGCCTGATCTCTAGCCATTGGAACGCACACTCTGAATATCCGATTGATGAGGGTTATGATGCTTCTTGGAGGGATTTAGTGGATTAGAGTAGAGGAAACAGGATTTGGGTTTCTGGCTCTGTTAGTAATTGTGTGACTTCAGAGAACTTAGCTTCTTTGTGCATCCCCTGTCCCCACAGGTTTTTTTTTTTTTTTCAGCAATGAAAGGGAACAGTGAAAAATGCAATATTCACATACACTTCAGGGCTGACACAAGTAAATATGAATTAATGTTTTATGACATGTAGTCTCTTTGTGATCAAAATATAAGTGGAAAGGAGTGTGATTAAGAAGACTGAATAACTAAGAAGGAGTCTTATGTAATGTGGTCCTTCTGTTTACACTTTCAGAGAAGGCTTTCAGTGTATACTTCTCTGCAGTGTTGAGCTTTAAGATTTCAAAATTCATTTCACTCAGCTTCTCATGGGTTATATCCATCTGAACCCCCTCATAAACTGAAAATACATCTCTTAAAAGAGATATTTTTCTATTATTATTATTTTAAAGACTTTAATATTTATTTATTTTAGAGAGGGGAAGGGAAGGAGAAAGAAAAGGAGAGAAACATCAATGTGTGGTTGCCTCTTGGGCGCCCCCTACCAGGGCCCTGGTCCACAACCCAGGCATGTGCCCTAGACTGGGAATCGAACCAGTGACCCCTTGGTTCACAGGGCAGCACTCAATCCACTGAGTCACACCAGCTAGGGCTCCATTATTATTTTTTACAAAGATTTTTATATTCTATTTCACTCACTCCAGACAAACTTCACCCAGAGGAAACGATCATGGTGACTGATTTGTCAAGAGAAGTTTTGTTTGGACATGTATTAAGGATATAACTTGATGTTTTCATAAAATATTGTGTACAATAGATCTTGTTCAATACTTGCTTTCAGCAGATGCTTAGTTCTAAAAGGGAGCATTAGTTTTTGTCTATGGAAAGTTAAGCACTTGATAACTGATCACTTGCAAGTATATTCTGCTTTTCACTTTGTGATAACTTGTTCCTCAATTCTCTGTAGTCTGGAAGCACACACTGAACTGAAGGTGTGGAAATACCTTATACTATATGTTGTGATGTCTATGGCTAGGCACTGTGTAGTTTTCCTTGGTCCAGGTCAGCAACTTGTACTGAACCATGATGTTTGTTGCTCCCAGCTCAATGGGGCTGACTCCATGTCCCAGTGTCACAGTTGGCACATGACCCAGGCCTCACGGATGGAGGTACAGCTCTATCCTTCACTTGTGGAGACTGGCTCAGAGTGTGTGTGTGATCCTACCCAGGCCACGTATAGTCGGTGTGGGACAGAGAGTTTCTTTGCTGGCACTGCTGTGCTGGTAGAATGTAAGCCCAGAGCTAATATTGCCCATCTCTGCCATCATCGCCTTTCCATTCTTGTAGAAGGACATAAAGACAGTCTCTTAAAAAGGTAAATTGTACTTTGATAATACTTTTTTACACAAGAAAAAAGGTATTAAACTTGACTAATAAATAATCAGTCTTATTAGTAATCAAAGCAATACAAATTAAAATGAGGTATGATTTCCTTTGAAATTGGAAAATGACTAATTAATTGACGCATTAGATGACAAATCTTAAGTGTTGGAAAGAATGCTGTAAAATGCTCAAGTTTATAGGGGTAGGAATTTCTGTCACATTTTTTGGAAAACTATTTGAAAATATTTATCAGTATTATCTTTTTTATCCCAATAATTGGGAATCTATTCTAAAGAAATATCTCTAAATCCAGAAGAGTTTTGGGCACAAAACCAGAAGCAACTAATCCAAAGAGAAGAAAATATCAAGCAAATTAGAGCAGATAGAGGTGACATTTTAAGGTCAAGTGAAGACAGCAGAATACAAAATTGTCAGCTCCTAGTTCCTTAATGCTATCTACATATAGCACCATTATAACTGATTTACTGTAGCAGGATTTGTCTCTATATTACTTTCCTTTAACGTATATTAACAATGACTATCATTCACTTCTAATGTCTTGCCCCCCAAGAATCAAGTGCTGCTGCGCTGTCTCAGCCAGTGAGACCTAGCGGAGGAGACCAGGCTGGGCTCTCCCGCAGTGCAGGCTCCGCATCGTGCGGTGGGGCTGTGTATCCTCCCAGTGGCTCCCCTCCTGCCTCTGAGTGTGTCCTTGCTGAGTGGTTTTGCCTCCCAATGACCGCCAATGTGCATGTAGTACTGGAGGGCTGTTTCCAAGCCTCTGATATTAAAAACTCAGGCTTTCTGAAAGTTTGAGGAGTCTTCAAGAAAATGGCAGAGGCAGTAATAAATAAAAATAAAGTTAAAAAGGGGGCAGAAGACTAGGGGTTGGGGGAAATCCTTTAACCTTCTGAAAGTAATATATAAATGTGATGAAAGTCAGTGAACTTTTTTAGGCTAGAATTTTCTCTTTGTGTTGGTGGGTAAGCAACTCTGTGAGTACACAATTGTAATACGTAATAAAAACAATAACACACCCTACATAATACATTTGTCATACAATACTCTAGTCTACATAATGAAAAACTCTGTCTGAGAGCATAATTTGTAAGGCCCAGTGCTAAGTAGAATGTGGAGGCTCGTTTGAAAAGCAGAGGGAAAGTGCCTTAAAGGTACACTGGAAACTTTTTCCTTTCTGCCATAGTCTTTCTCTCAGCCTTATCATAGGGCTTTTATTTGCTATTTAATGTCATCCTAAGTAAAGTAAAATTGAGATATTAAATATTTAGCATGAATTTTCCCACTTATTTTTATATTGTGCCATGCCAATTTTAAATGCAACTACCAGAGC
Source organism: Phyllostomus discolor (assembly GCF_004126475.2). NCBI lineage: Eukaryota > Metazoa > Chordata > Mammalia > Chiroptera > Phyllostomidae > Phyllostomus > Phyllostomus discolor. The sequence continues at coordinate 27,114,337 of NC_040912.2, read as the reverse complement.
ACCTTGTAAAAATAAAGGGGAAGTTTCCTGCCTCCAGGGGATGAGAAGGGACAAATATAAACCCACTCAGGCAGGGTGGGAGGAGGAAGAGAGGATGCCCCCTACCTCCAACCACCCATGCCGGGCTCCCCCATCCTTGTGCACAGGGGCAGGTGCAGGGCAGGCCCTCCCAGATGCGTGGGGGCCTGCTGCGGGGGCCAGACGGGTACTGTTTCTGCTCCTTCCAGCCAGTGGGCCCAGACCCCCAAGGATCTTTAAACCTCAGGGCCAGAATATGCTCAGGATCTGACGGGGGCAGAGGAGAGGCTCTCCCCCCAACAACCCCCCTCCCCCCGAGAAGAATGCACCACAGGGCTGTCAGCCCTGGGCTAGGCAGTGGCCACCACTCATCCCTCCTCCCCCACACCAGTGCTGGGTCCAGGCTCAGGCCAGCAGGGGAGGGCAGCAGCCATCATGGGGCAGGGGAGGGGGAGACTGGCTGGTATGTGGGGAGCCCGAGAGTGGAGAAGCAGGCTGCTGACAACCCCACCTGGGGAGGTGGAGGGAGATGGAGGAAGACGGATGGGAGCTGAGGGCCAAGATCCTGGCACAGGTCCCATTGCCCCGCTACACTTCACTCACAGCATTTACATTCAAAGATAATATTACTAAGAATTTTAAGACAGCAACCACGGAGCATTAAACCCCAACTGGGGAGCCCTCTGAGCACCCGGCCCTGTGTGACCACACTGGTTTCACTGGCCCTGTCTGCTCGAGGGGGCGCCTGGGCTGGCTAAATTGTAGCTGTCTTCCAGTTTCAGGATATATGGTTCTGGTCTAGGTCACATCTCTCTCTCTCTCGGCATGCAGATGGAGTTTAAGATTATATAACCCAGTTTAGTGCTTATTTAAAAAAAACATTAACCAAAGAAAACCAACTGGACACTATTAGATCCTTAGCATGGAAGAGATTTGTGTGAACATCACTTATCTTATGAGGGGCCTGTCTCCCCTCCTGGTTTGTTAAAGCCTTCCACGTTCATGCTCTTTAATCCCATCTTCACCTTTCTATTGCCCAGCGTGTGACTGCAGTCTTCCATCTGTGATGGTGACAACATGGTATGTGAGGTCTGCTCCCTCCAAATGAGGGTGTCACCTTCTTTAGAACAATAAACATGGCGCTGATCTAAAAGTGTTTGTGAATTCATTAAGAAAGGAATTGAGTCACACGATTTTAAAGCTGGAATGAAGATGGGAATCAGCAGTGGGTTGCAGTACTGGTCCAGAGTCACACAGCTTATTATCAGGGCAGCCCAGGGCTGCACCATGCCTCCACACTCTCACTTCCAGTGCTCTTGATCATACGTGATACTCACTACTAAAATTTTAATTAGCACCTACTTTGAATCCTCACAAGCTCAGAGCTAGTTGTAATACACACAGTGGGGCGATGACTTAAGTTATAGCTGAGAAATAAAAACCAACTGTGCAAGTTCTACATGTTAGAATACCATTCATTAGGAACTTGAGATGGATGATAAAAAGAAAAGACTTATTCACATAATATAAATAATACTGCTATTTGTCTTTTCCTGTTAAGTCTGTATTGCTTCCATGTAGTCTATTCTTTGTGGAACAGACATGGAAAATGTAAATCCAGACCAGCTTCCCCCACCATTCTCCACCTGGCTGGCAGTCTCCCTCCACTGTCCATAATGTGAAGATTAACATCAATCTGCTGCTCCTCGAAAGGGAGACCAATTGCTTTTCCCCACTGATTCAGTGCATTTAACTCAACACCTTTTTTGCTGAAAATCTATATACTGTGTTAAACACTCCAGAGCATAGAAAGCTAATTGAATAAACAACAAAACAAAACAATCTCATTTTCAAGGAGCCCAGGAACAAGGAAAGGGGACACCAAGTTTATTTGCAATTTTGTTTAATCCAGGTCACTGCTGCCTCTTATTATGACTAATCAAAAGTTGGGGTGCAATAGACAAAACAAACACCAGATGGGGAAGCCGGAGACATGGAACCTAGTTCTTACTCAGCTTTTAATTAGCTGTATGACCTTGGGCAGGTCACTTAATCACACTAGATCTTCATTTTTTTTTTCATCTCTAAAATGAGAGGTTTAGATGGGAAATAATTTCAAAGCTCCCCTCAAAGTCCAAAATCCCAATTTATGATTACGATATATTTATGTGAACCAAGTAATCATGTAATTCATTCCAGATTATGCCAAAATTAACTTATAATTAACTGATGTTATCCTCACTTTAATTCAGAGCACTGAATAAAATTGAAATTGCAAATTGAAATAAAAATGAAACAAAGCTTTTCGTGTTGTTGGTGATGTTGGCAAGAAAGTCAGTAGTTAAGGTTCAAATGACTACTATAAATTGTTTCTGTTCAGCTCTTGCCTAATCCATAGTTGCTGAGTGCAAAGGCCCTACCATTTCCCGTCCTTTTATTCTGATTTAAGGTACAAAGCGCGTGCACGCATGCATGCAGGCACACAGGCCTGTGAGCACGCGCGCTCCCACACACGAATTCTATTTTTAGGATGGAGGAAGGTAAAAGAAGGTATTTTGACCCAGGGCTCACAATTCACCTATTCTTTGCACCAAACGAGGGTTTCCTCTTTCAGCTGTGGTTAGCCTCGGTCTCTGTGTGGCACGCTGGGCAGGCTGGTACGTGTGTGTATACAACTTTGCCACAGATCATGCCCAGAAGCCCCAAAGCTAAAACCTGTGCATTGGTGGTCCTGACCCTAAGAACCCGATTTGACAGGGTGCAGTACAGGAGAACTCACATTCTTGTAAGTGTCTTCCAGGTTGGGTTTTTTCCCCTCTTTTTTTTTTTAAACATTTCAGCATATCTTTGCTTTCCTTTGATTCTTCTGAGGTTTAAGGGTGGTCACTGGCAAAATTATACAAATAGAGTGTTCACAGCTCAGCAGTCCTTGAATCCACATTTGGAGTTCTACGTGGGTGGCACAGGAATAAATGCCAATAAGGAGCCAGGACAGATCTGTTAACAGAAATTAAATGACTTAGGATGCAGTTCTGAAAGCTTCCATTAAAAGGCTTGAAGCACTTAAAAATTATAATAGTAAAGTCAATTTCAAAATTGCTAATAGCTCAATTCTATTAATCTTTTCAAAAATATATCTTTTTATATGTCCAACAATTAGTGTTTTTAATACCTTTAAAATTAGAGGCAAGGTAGCCTTTAGAATTGCATTTCCTTTCATTAGATTTTTTAAAAATGAAGCCAGAAACAAAATTCCTTTGTGTTCCTACTCTGGCTTGGGGTTGTGGAAACAGATTGGAAGGTGAGGAAAATATTACCCAAAACATAGCCTATGAAATACCACCTATCCTTCTAAATCTCTATCTTTCTATGGGATGTTATCCCGATGCAATCAAAATTAATTTCACTGAATTCAACATATCGACTTAATTAAATTTCCAGAATCCTAATTAGTGCAGTATCAATGATCTGTGCCCATCTTTCTTTTGTCAAAAATATTGAGCTTGGTTAGCCTTATGATTAATGAACAGCTTCCTTGAGATTTTCACTCAAAACTTACAATGATTGAACAATGCACATTACATATATGTAAAAGTACAGACATAGTTCTTTTCAGAAAATAGTCTCAGTTTTAGCTTGTAGGATAGCAACTGTTTCAGGTTCTGCCTCTGTCTGGTTAGAGGAAGGTTAAATATCTGAATACATAGTAAATAATTAATTTTGAATATTTTCCTTTAGTCCTTGAATCTGAGAAGTAACCGAGGTTGAGAACCATCCTGCCTGGCTGTCAGGCCACCCATGCTGAGCAGCCACAGAACCTGATTTCTCTATCAAAGCAACATTTCTCTTCGGTTGTCGCCATGCCCTGCAAGGACTGGCATTAAATGGTGGCCTCAGACAAGGCTTTCCCGGGACACGGTTATGTGTTCTTTCCCGCCTCGTTGCTAGGGTGATTATTCCCCAGGGAAAAGCTATTTCCAGAGGGATTATAAAAGACTTGCTGGCTGCCAAAGGAGGAATTTTGAAAAGAGGTGTGGTGCTGGAAGAAATGATCCTGACCACATATGTTCCCTGAGATCTCACGGAGAGCAAAGCTCATAAAAGAGGCCCTTTGGAGGGAAGACGTTTTCTGCTGTTTCTGCTACTGAAAAGCAATGGGGCCTGTCCCCGTGAAGTTCCAGACTCTAGTTAAGATGGGAAGCAGCAGTCTCCTCTGCAAATCCTGGAAGGGGGAGGGCCTTTCATCTCTTCTTCAACAAGTCAGGAGGTAACTGACATTTAATGGGAATCAGTTGGCTTTATTCAATCTGTTTCACTAGAAGAAAGTCTACTCATCAAATTTTTATCCGTTTCAAGCAGCTTTGACTTTTTTTAAAGTCTTTCCTGAAGATGAGCTGGGCATGAGGCAATCAAACCACATTGTGACATTTTTTTTAACCTTCACTTGAGGATACATTTATTGATTTTAGAGCGAGAGGAAGAGGGAAGAGGAGAGAGAGGAGAGAGAGACAGAGAAAGAATGAGAGAAATATCGATGTGAGAGAGAAACATGGATTGGTTGCCTCCCATGCGCTCTGACCAGGGATCGAACCTGCAGCCTTTTGGTGTATAGGATGACACTTCAACCAACTGAGCAAGGCCAGGGCAAGCCACAGGTGACATTTACTGAATACTTTCCTTGAGAACTGCTTCTACTACATCCTGTTGACCCTCACAGTCTTCCTGAGAGCCACATGGGCTCTTTTAGTTGTGGAATCTGAAAAACTCAAGTGAATTGCATAAAGGCACCCCTCATAAGCAAGTTGGAGAAAGGGGTAAGTAAAGGCCAAGACTCTTAATTCCAGACCCTGTGGTCTATATGCTAAAATTCTCTGGCAGCAAGGCCTCTCTGGTCAGAAATTCCCCCTTTCCTCAGGGGCCCAGCAAAACTGAGTAGTCGGCTCTATATTTTTGGTAACCTTCCTAGTTATCTATTCTGTGTAATCAACTACCCCAGGGCTAAAGATAACATACAATATTTCATGGTTTCTATGAGGTAGAGATTCAAGAAAGGCTCAGCTGGGTAGTTCTGGCTCAGAATTTCTCATCTAGTTGTAGTCAGGCAATGATTGGCGCTGGAACAGTGGGTGGCAAAAACATCTGGAGGCTGACCACTCATCTCTGTCTATGTATAGTACTGGAGGCCTCTCCCCGTGGCCTCTGTGTGTGGGTTTAACCTGGGCTTCCTCACAGCACGGCCAGCTTCAGGGTGGGACATCGCAGGGCCCCAGCACAGGTGTTTCAGCAAACCAGGTAGAAGCTCTTTATGAGGCAGAGAAGTGAGAGAGAGGCAGCTCCCGGCTCCTCTGATTGGAGTGCTCTTGTTAGGACCCCAGTTCTTAGATGTAATGTTGTTCCGGGAGGACGTGTCATACAGTAGGCCTCTCGCACAAAATTGGTGCCTCGGACTGGTGGGACTTTGGTGAAAAACGTCCCATGTATGCGTTTCTGTATTATAAAGTGACATTTAAGGCTTTGTTGACAAGAGAAAGACAAAATGAAGGAAGGCCAAAATTGGGTGGTACTTATCCCAGAGAAACCATACTCTGTCACTCAAGGTTCCAGTTGGTGAAGGGGACACACCATGTATACTGTTATTGTGTCCTCAAGCAGCATCATACATTGAAATAAGTCCTGACAGAAGCCAGATCCTGTGCAAAAGCTTCTGAAAAGTAAAGTATATGGTACAATTAAGGGAGACGAGCTGCTCTCAACAAATCCTGTTTATTTGGAAAATATATTAATTAGCGTACAGGCTAAGTTACTCTAATAAAGAGACTTGAAAGTACCGTGGTTCACATGAGATAAAATTTTATGTTCTCCACATATATCAGCCCAGAATTCATTGGCAATTTAGTGTGTGTAGGTTGTTCTGCTTCATGAAGTAATTGAGGGACCCAGGCCTTCCATCTTGTTAGGCCTGGTGTTGTCATCTTCAAAACAGGAGCACCAGCTTTGTGCTGTGCATTTGAGCCTGGGCAAGGGAAAGAAAGATAGACTAGATACAAAGGAATTCCAGTAAATTCCTTTTTTAAAGGATTTGACTCAGAACTTGCACACGTCACTTTTGCTTACGTCCCACTGGCCGGAAGTTAGTCCTATGCCTCTGGCCAGATACAAGGAAGGCTAGACAATATGATATGATGTTAGCTTGGCAGCCACATGTTCAGTAAAAATGTGAGATTTCTGTTTCCAAAAAGGGCAAGTGAAGATAATATCATGGGACAATAAACAGTCTGTCACAAAGTTATCATGGAGTTCCAGAATCTTTTTAGAAATGCTATTAGGAGGGATAATGACCCTGAAGACATTATGCTCTCTTCACTCTCACTTTTCTCATCTGAGCCACTGCAATCAATCTAGCTTGAGTATCACTGGAGAATACCCAGACCAGAAAAGGGGTCCAGCTGAGGGTCCAAAGGGAAAGGAGCCAGATAGCCAGATTTATAAGGCACATTTTTACTTTGTGGCGTTTCTATTAGACAACTTTGTCATTGATAGTGTTGAATAAGAAATCAAGAAATGCATATCGGTTGACCACTTAACATAGGTAAAGTATTGCCTGGAGAGCTCTGAGAGATAAAAGGAACATAGAGATGATCCTTGCCTCCTAAGAGCACAAAGTTTGCTTGGTTGGACTCAGTGTTGATAAGTTAAAGAGCAATGAGATCATAAAGTAACAATTACACATTTCTTGGATTACCCATTCTGTGCTCTATAACACAGGAGGACTCTAGGACCCACTGAAGGTCCACCTAAGCTCTTTATTAGATGGGCTGCCTCATGCAGGCAAAAGACAGGAAAGCCAACGTCGTATTGAATGGTAACAAGCTGGAGAGAGAAGATGCTCTAAGAGTGTGTGGACAGGGACTGACAGCCCCACCCAATCCAAACCATCTTCCCCCTGAAACCCACTTCTGGCTTAATGATTTCTGCAGAAACAAGCATGTGAAGTCCAAGGATGCAAGGCATTCTTGGAGTTGAAGTCCTCTTATAGAGTTTCCTAAAGAAGTGTATGTCACTTCTCATTGGAGGATGGATAAAGTGGAGAAAAGAAAGGAGGGATTCAGGATAAAGAGACAAAAACAGGGAAGTGAGAGGCATATTCTAGAACTAGCTACTTAGGGCTATTGACTGGACTGAAAGGTTGTGCAGAAATAAGAGTGGGAAGCACAAGGGCTGGGGCCTGTACTGGAAGGACCTCAACTATGCAGTCAAGAAAGCTCTTTAATGTGCTGTCTATTGTGGAAAGGAGCAGGGTGGGCTTGGCAGCAGATGTTTCCAAATAACATGCTACACCTAGACAATGAAGGAGCACCACTTAGCTACATTAGAATTTCAATGATCACTGGAAGTTGATAATCTCGGTGGTTTCTTCTGGAAGCTGGGGTGTACACAAAAGCTCCATTTTGAAGACCTATATTTAACTAAAAAAGCTAAGCATCTTTTACAGACTGGTCTTTGAATATTTGATCAGTCTTTGTTTATTCCTTGTTCAGTCTTTGTTTGATGAGCCTGATCTCACACAGTTTTCTTTGGGGCTTCCTAAATATGAGTGTCTTCAAGGGGGGCTCACTGACACCTCCCCAGGCCTGCCCCTGCCTCAGAGGAGTGTGGGGACTGTTGTACCATTACCGGTTTTTAACACAAAGCCACAAAGAGATGGACACTAGGCCTGCATCTTTGTGTTTTGATGGCTGAAGGCAGTTATGCCTTGGCACCAGGTGGCATTACTGTTACTAAAGATGGAAAAAGTGATAAAAAGCTTGCGTAGAGTAATTCCACTCTCAGTGACATCAAAAAAAGGTGGAGAATAAGGAGAAATTTAGGAAAGGAGCAGAGATAACAAGGAGCCTGCATTTCCAGCACCTTCCATAGGTCAATGAAGAACATGTAGCTAGATATTTGTTTGATAAAAACATGTATGTATATTAGTGTACTACCAATGCCAAGCACAGGGCCTGGTGCATAGGAGATTCTTCATAAATTATACTGAATATTTGAGTTAAGTAACTTATGTAAAATAGTTGTGGAACACATATCAACAAGAAAAATTATTAATTACATATGCTCTTGCTTGTAGTATAATCTTCTTTGTTTGGTTTTGTTTTAAAAGGCTCAAGTTCTGAGGTGGAGGGAAAAGAAAAAATAAAAAGTAACCTCTAATTTCATTTTTCAGAATAATGACTTCTAACATTTAGGTATATTTCTTACAGTCTTTTTTCTAGGTATACCTTTGTTCATATATAAATTTTAATTTATTTAAACCAACTGTGTAACCTAGAGAACAGAAGCATAAAGTAAAGAAAACTACATGGACTCACTAAGCTTTATTCTCTGGTACACTCCTAAGAGACAAACACGGTATGCAGATGCATGCCTGTATCTGACACGAGTCTCCACCGGCTTAATCACACATACTTGGAGCCTGCTGTATCAGCACACACACTTCATATTATGCTTGTGCTGCTTTTTGCTATTGGTTTTTAGCACAATTTAATTAAGGTCTAATTAATATCAAACTAAAACAAAACAAGAAGGCAGGCAAAAACTCACAAGTTTTTTGTGGCCAGTCAGCTTTCTAATCTCAGTAACTATTCAGCATGTGCCCATCAATCAAACTTGGCCTTCCCCACTGAAGCTATAACGAGAGAGAGAAGTTAGAGGCTCGTGCGTTGATTGCCCCTGCGTTGCTTATTTTGCTAAGACATGATCCCAGCCTCTGAAACAGGCTTTTAGAGCAACCGCCAGTCCAGAGATCTATGGTGAAGATAGCACTTGGGCCAGCAAAATATTTTAATACATTGGCATCATATAACTGGACGCTATCCTTGTTTTCCATGAGCCTTGGAAGGCTGTCCACATACTTGAGGAGTTTTGAGTATCCCTCACTCTGTCAATAGGCTGGAAAAATAATGGGCTTTTCTTAAGCATGCTAAGAGGGGCTTCTATGAAGGGCACTTATTGTGCATTTCGGATATTTCTTTGTCCTTTTTCTTTCCTATCTCCTGCACAGGAGGTAGTACGATCAGGCGCCGGGAGGGGTGAGGGCGGCTGGTATGTGCCCTCCCAAACCCTCACCACAAGCTCGGCTGCCTAAGCTGAAGCAGCCACACAGAGAGCTAAGGAAACTTTAAAAACTTAATTAAGGGAGAAAAAAAAGCAAACAAAAATAATATTATAGTGGATTTACTGAGTGCTGCAGCCTTGCCAGGGAAACCGCAGAGTCTGCATGTATATGTTTCTTATATAAGACATATCTAATTAAAACAGGAGACGGGACTACAAGCTTTCTTCTAAGTTCATTTAAATACATGTTTATGTTGTGTTTAAATTCCCTGTGGGGTAATGTAATGCTGATCCAAAAGCATAGAAGCAACTTGATTAGGCAACTGTAGGCCCTTGTGAATACTTTTAGCCTTAAGTGCTTAAGACTTAACTCCCCACCACACACAACAGCTATCTACCGAGGCCAGGCAAGCCCCAGACCCGAGACAGTACTTCCCCCGATGGACTGATTCGCCTTCACTTGTGTAGTGTTCTTTCATACCTGGGCTCTTCATCTCAAAGTTTATTATACTCCAGCCTTATTTCTGCTCTTCTGTGCACTCAATAATTTATGTTATCTTTTCAGGTGTTATTTGGTAAAAGACTTTATTTATTTATTTTTAGAGAGAGGGGGAGGGAGGGAGAAAGAGAGGGAGAGAAACATCAGTGTGTGGTTGCCTCTCAAGTGGCCCCCACTGGGGACCTGGCCAGCAACCCAGATGTGTGCCCTGACTGGGAATCGAGCCTGCCACCCTTTGGTTTGCAGCCCGAGTTCAATCCTCTGAGTTATGCCAGCCAGGGCTCAGGTGTTATTTTTATTTAAAGAATAGTTATTCTCTTTTCACTTTTCATACCACTTCCTTTTGACAGTAATGAAAATATTTTAAATTAGACTTGAATTTGGAGAAATTTAAAATGTTTACAAGTTGCCCCAAATATCCACTTTATACATATCTGAATAAAAGTTTGGGGAAGGAAAATGTCATTCTGTTAGCTTATGATACAGATTGTGCTTTAGGACCTTGCTTCTTAAACTGTGCTCTGTGACCCGGCAGCCTCAGCATCACCTGGGAGCTCGTCAGAGATGCAGAAAGAAGCTCAGGGCCCTCGCCAGACAACCAGAATCAGAATCTGAATTTTAATAAGATACCCAGATAATGGGTGAGTACATCACAGTTTGAGAAGCACCAATTCAGGGTCAATTTGCTTTCTGGATAAATCATCCTTGGATCTGAGGCCCATCTCTCTTGAGGTGTTATACAGTTTCTCTGGTAGGAAGAACCCTTCCTTCGGCACCTTCGACAGCCTTTTATGGACTCCTTAGGAGCCTGCTACGTAGAATACAAATAAAGAATCACCACATAAGTTTTTAAGTCTCTCCTTTAGTTTGGTCTAAATTTAATTTATAATGATTCTGGACTATAACTAGATAGCTGAAAAATTGATTTATTTTACATTTATAAACATCTTGCAATTGAGTACTTGTAAACAAAAAAAAATGTCTTTAATGTCATACACCTATACATGGCCCAGTAGAGCCTCTGTAGAATGTTTATTCTGCCACAGTTCTTGAGAAAGTGTAGACTGGACTTATGTTACTCTTTTAAAAATATATATTGTTAATATAGATCTAATTTTACTTCACCTTGAAATGAATATTTCATTACTGGTTGCATTTGTTGTGACGTTGTTGAGAAAGGCTGTAATTCCATCATATATCCATTTTAAAATAATCTCATCTGTTTAACAACATTATTAGACTATCCAAAAGGCCATTCCAGGTTCAACTAAATAAAGTAATTAAAATAAATTTATGATTTGTTCTAAAACTTGAGCCTAATTCTAAGACTACTGTGATATTTGCTGTTATGTTTTTAAAGAAATACTAACCATTAATAAATATAACCATTTATTGCCAAAGTCTTATTTTATGAAGGAAGAACAAATGCTCCTTTGTTTAAACACTCTTAAGGCAACCTTGAAAATAATTTTTAAGAAGTTACTGACTCAGAATAATGTAGTTTCCAGAATTATCCAGGCTCCCCCACTCTTCATTCAGTAGATAAATGATCCTCCTTCCACATGGCCATGGTTATAGAATGGTAGGCAGAGACTAAACATTAATTTTTCACTTATTTATCAAAGTCATTCTCTGCCACTATGAGTAATAGCAATTCAAGTGATTTCACAACATAGTCCAAGACTAAAAAGTTATGTCCTATCATAGGTGTTGAGAGTCCAACAGACACTAGGATTTACCTTGACTCAGTAAACTCAGTCCAGACTGACGAGAGATTATCACTTCGAGGACAACTGCTCTGGCTGCCCAAGGAAAACCATCATGCTTGTTTGCATAGAGGCTCAGGTATAGACTCTGGTTAAATTTAGGTAGCCACAGTGTGATTGCCTTACATCATTTCAGTTCATTTAAGTTTCATACACCTAAGATTAATGGCCTATTTTAAAGTGGGAAAAAGTTTTAAAAAAATCTTAAAATAAGAAACGTGGTTTCTACCAGCTATCAATTTACTATATCATTGTCATCATCATTGCTAGCACTAATTAGCACATTAGCACTTCCTATTTGCTGCAGACTAACTAATCTGAATTTTTTAATATATTAAATCATTAAAATGAACAAGAATTTTTTAAAAGATTTTATTCATTTATTTTTACAGAGGAGAAGGGAAGAAGAAAGAGGGAGAGAAACATCAATGTGTAGCTGCCTCTTGTGCTCTCCCACAGGGTATCTGGCCTACAACCCAGGCATGTGCCCTGGCTGGGAATTGAACTGGTGACCCTTTGGTTCACAGGCCAGTACTCAACCACTGAGACATACCAGCCAGAGCTGAACAAGAACTTTTTGAGGTACATAATATTATTCTCATTTTAAGAAGAGGAAGCTTAAACCAGAGAGCTTAAACAACTAGTACAAGGTCATATAGTTGAAAAATAGCAGAGTTGGAATTTAGCTGAATATTAATATGATTTGGTCACCTTAAATTTGTGAGCATAAAGAACACATATTGTGACCTTATTCTAATTTGGGAGGGAAGAGGAATGACTTCCCTTATCAATTATTTATTTGCATTTGTTAACTTTTTTACCTCTCTTTTTTGACTCAAGTATAGACAGTTGAGTTTACTTTCTGTAGGTTAAAAGTATAATGGCATTATGAAGTTGAAATATGTGCCTGAATATATTTTTCAGAATTTTCCTTTCAATTGATAAAGTGCATAATATACAATGGTATATTATAATGAAAAATACTTTCATATATGTTTAATGTAATAAAAAGTGAGTTAATACTAGCTCAGCTGCAAGTTTTGCCTGTAGCTCTGATGTAATTTTTTAATCCAATTTTATATACTGGGGAAACAGACTTTACACTCGAGACAATGGGAAAGCTCTAGAAGGTTTTGAAGAAAGGGAATCCAGTTAGAAGACTATCGTAATCATTTAAATGAGGGAAATGAGTCTAGGCAAGTGGGTCAATGACATCAGAAAAAAATGATTGATTTACAAAAGAAGTCTCAATGGGGATTGCTCAATTACAAGATACATGAAAAGAGTGGAAGATGCTGTAAATGCCTCCTGAATTCTGAGTCCAGGTAAAGTGAAGAATGGTGGAGAGAGAAAGGTCTTTGGAGAAAAATGATGAGTTTAATGTGGACTATAGACTCTGAAGGGGTGAGACATCCAGTTTGAACTTACTCAGTGGTTAGATATGAGGAAGGCTGAAACTTTATAGAGAGGTCCGGAGCATGTGTGAGATTTGGCAAGATTCCTGGCCCTTCTCCAAGTAAAGGCCACTGAGGTGGTTAGAATGGGCTTGGCCAGGTGGGGGCAGCAGAGCATCACCAATTGCTGGGGACAGTGAGACAGCAAAGACGGAACGAGGGCTTTGAAGCTGAAGCTAGGTCTGAGCCTTTGGATGTATTAGCATTTGGTGGCGGGAAGAACTAAAGCCAGCTAAGGACAGAGAGGCAATGGGACCCTAGAGGTGAGATCACCTGCAGAGCACAAATGTATGAAAGCCAAAACATGGCAAGATTTCTAGGAGGTAAGAAGCAAGTGACTGGTGACTTTGAAGAAAGTGATTTTAGAGGAGTAGTGGGGACAATAATAGATTAAAAGAGACAAAGTGGGGAATGAAAATGGAAATAGGGAATTTTTTTCAAGTTGGCCAATGAAAGAAGTGTAGTGTCAGGATGGTAGTTTGAAGGGAGGCATGATAGATGGAGGATTTTTTTTTCACTGTGAATTGGTCTTGTAAATGTTCATGAGCTGAATGGAATAATCTCATGAGGAGGATAATTGGAGGTGCCAGTATAAGAAAATAGAGGATAATAACAAAGCCACCTCTCAGAAGAATTAGGATATAATCAAGTGTTCTGGTGGAAGGCTTGGGTTGGAAGAGGTCAGGGAGGAAGAAGATAAAGATAATAGAGATTTTATAAATTTTTAGTAAGTGCCTACTTTGTATAAGTAAGCTGTGTTCTGAATGAATGTTCATTGGTTATTTGGAAAGCTTAAGCCATTTCCTTAAAGGAACACGGTGCTACAGCGGATGCGACCTGTGGGAAGCGGGATGATTCAGGAGTGAGCTCTTCAGACAGCCCTCAAGTCTCGAGTCACCTCCCGCTTTACAAATGTGGATCTAACCCAGAGTTCTGTCATTCCTCTTTTCACTTTCCCATTCACTTCCTCAGAGATGATTTCTACTTTTATGGTTTAAAATATTGTTAGCTATATAGAAATCTTTATCCTCATGTTATAGGAACTCTTTAGAGTTGAAGTACTGGATATTTAGCAATCAGTTCCTAACACAGTGCCTTGATATCTTACGTACTTTTCCTGGAACCAAGGGCCTCCAAGTTGGAAATGTACTCAATTGGTTCTCAGTCTTGGCTGCACATTAGAATCAGTTGAAGGCACCTCTAAGCAATATTAATGCCTTGCCCCATTCTCAGAGATTTTGATTCAAGTGATTTGGAGTGGAGCCTGATTATCGGTATTTTTTTTTTTTAATTTACCCAGGTGACTGTAATACACAGCCCTGGTTGAGAACCCACTGACTTAGACAATGAGCAAATTATACTACTACTATTAGGAAACTTTAAATTCAACATTTAGTATAGCCTGTCCCTTTAAACTCAATGTGACTAAGGTAAAATGCATTTCCAAAAGCAGCTTTCTCTTCTGGCTTTTCTGTTTTTGTCAATTGCACCTCCATAAGCAAAAGCATGAGCCTTTTTTGATTTGGCATTTGCCCCATTTCCCTGTATCTGGTTAGTCTTTAAATCCAGTGTCCTTCAGGGTCTTATGCCTGTCCCCCACAGCTCTGCCCACCTCAAGGTCATCAACTTTAGGCAATCTCTTGCTCTCTTTTTTGACTCAAGTATAGACAGTTGAGTTAATCATATATTTTTGTGTGCATAGCACATTGTAGTTATGGTTTATCTTTTTTGCAAAATGAAGGAAATATTACATACGTTGTTTTCCCATTCCCCTTTTACACAAAAATTTGCCGATTTTGTCAGATCTTTTCCCATTAACTAAGATGCTGGCTTTTGTGTAAGGAATCCTGATTTCCATTTTGTTACTATTATTTTAAAATCAGTAATGGGTGATGAATTTGTCAAATGATTTTTCAGCATCTGTAGCAATGGTCAGTATTTTTCTCCTTAGAAAACAATTAATATCATTAGTACTTTAAATGATCAAACATAACAATATACCTGGACTTTGGCTGATTTTCCATTTTCATATATCAACAATAGTAAACATTTAAAACATTCCTTAGAGTTGGCTCTTTCCCTCAGATCTTATTTTCAGTTTATGGTTATTTTGACCACAAGAGGAAAACTGGTCAACTTAAATTGAAATGTCAATGGAAAATTTTGACAAAGAAACAGTTTTGTCTGGAAGACATAGCTCACTGTCCAGCCCATTGAAAAAAAAAAGGTCACTTGTTATTATTGTCCCCATTATTGCTTGATTTCTCACCTAACAGCTTAACCACACCACCAGGTCTTGGCTTCTCTCTCACCCGTCCTTTGCCATTTCTGAGCATCGATTGCGCTCCATGCACCTTCAGCTCTTTGGGGCTGAATTACTTCTTTTATTGTTACTTTTTAATTAATTCATTGGCAGAATGTTTTTTCCACATTTTTAGAAGAGCTTTGGTTCTAAAAGAAGTATTTATTATACATGTACTTTAACCCCAAAGGAAACCAGAGAAAAGTAAACTGGAATAAGAAATTAATTTTCAATTTACAGGGATGTGAAGAGATGAAGTCTGGTTAGAAAAAAAGTTCCTGAAGTAAATAACCACACTGGCATTCAATCCTTGCCATTAATGTGGTTTGTCATAACACCAAATTAAATTCATTTTAAAAAACATCCTGTGTTCTTTTAAATAAATATTTTTTCTAAATTTAAGCAAAATGAAAAAGCCCATTCAAAGTAGTAAATACTAGAGTGCTTACTTGTAAGGCATAGTGGTAGGCCCTGAATAGGGTAATAAAATGAGTAAGTCCCTGCCCTTGGTGCAGGGAAAGTGTCTTTGTCTTCTAGAAAGGTTGCATAGACAAGAGTCTGGTGTCTAGGAGGGAGCTTCACAAATTCCCACACTCTTGCCCCTTCTTGACCAACAGGTCATGAGTCACTTGACACCTTTAAAA
Organism: Phyllostomus discolor; assembly: GCF_004126475.2. NCBI lineage: Eukaryota > Metazoa > Chordata > Mammalia > Chiroptera > Phyllostomidae > Phyllostomus > Phyllostomus discolor. The sequence goes on along the minus strand of NC_040912.2, from coordinate 27,098,546 downwards.
TCACAAAATCCCTGCCCTCATGGATTTTTATTCTAGGGTCATGGTTGTGGGGCAGAGGGTGGGGGCAGGTAATAAACAAATAAGTAAAATAAGCAAGTAAGTGTTACGGAGGAAAAGCCAAGGTTAGGGAGTTCTGGGCATAATGATGTTGCAATTTCAAACGCACTGGCCAGGTAGAGTCTCATTGGTGGGGGGCTGAAGGAAGGAGCTGACTGAAAGAAAGGTGTTAGCCAAGAAGACATGTATGGCAAATACCAAGGCCCTAGCTTGGGACTGTTCCTGGGCTGTTCAAACATGAACTAGGAAGTAGCAGCAGTAGGCCAGTGTGGCTAGAACTGGTCAACTAGGGACAAAGCACAAAGAGAAAATTTAGTGAGTTAAGAAGTGGAGAGATTTCGGGTTTTACTATGATGAGAGAAACCACTGGAGGATTTTGTTGAGTAGAGGAGGGACATCTGATTTACAGCTTAGGTGGATAATGACTGAAGTCAGTCATGGCCAGAAGCAGGAACACAAGAAGCCACCACAATAACCACGTAAAGAGAGGCAGTTGTAGTGAAGTGACAAGAAATGGTTGAATTCTGCATATATTTTGGTAGTGGAGCCAGAAGGATGTGCTGAAGGTGTGACGGGGAAGAACCAGGCCAAGTTGCTGTCAGCTTTGAAAACTGGTCAAAATACTCTCCTCATCGCCTTTGCAAAAGGTGGAGATTTGTACATGTCCAGATTCTACCTATTCATCTCAGTCTATTTAATCAAAATCTCCAGCATCATGGCCCTGGAAACCATACTTTTCAAATGCATCTTCATGATTTTTCTAATTTGACTTGGGCTAACAAAACTGGCTCAGGGCTCGCTTGAATTACGTGGAAGAGGCCATGCCTTCAGGAAACAAATGAGAAGCACATCACTGTGCAAAGTATGTGGGTTAGTAGGCTAATCCCACTCTGATCTCTCTCTCGCAGAACGTAGAACAGTATAAGAAGCCTTAAGGGGGTCGAGCTAAGCATGGGAAGCTTCCTGGAGGAGACTGATTTCTGCGAAGGATTTCTCAGGACTATCAGGAGCGAAGGGCGGGAAATGAAAGTCAAAGATGATGAGGTGTGACTGTGGGGTGGCAACCGGCTCATGCCAATCCTCTCGTTGGAGCCCTCTGTCACCCAGACGCAGTCCTCCAGCAGTCGCGGCTCTGACGCAGCGACTCCACTACAGCTCCGCCCAGGCAGTGACCGGCCCATTTTCCTCCTGTCGCTGCAGCTCTGGTTTCCGGATGGTCCTGATTTTAGAGCGGACCAAACCGGATGAAGGTCGCACGCCGTTTTCCGCTTTCGTGCAGGTTCACTGAAACCCGGCCTTGAGCTGGCACTAGTCGTCCCTTTGCGCAGGCGCCGTCTGCAGTCCACGCGCGGCACTATGCCGGCCGCGCACGCCTCGCGTGTCCGGGCCTTGTATCGCCGCATTTTACTGCTGCACCGCGTTCTGCCCCCAGACCTTAAAGCCCTTGGTGATCAGTACGTGAAGGACGAGTTTAGGAGACATAAGACGGTTGGTTCAGAAGAGGCCCGGCGTTTCTTGCAGGAATGGGAGGCAAGTGACTGCCCCGCCCCCCTTTCCCTGCCCTACATTCTTGGGGGTCCCTCAGAGGTGTCCCCGTTTGTCTCTATGAAAGACCGGCTGGTTTTTCCGGGTCCCACGCCAGCGGTAGCCTGTTCTATTTGAATTAAACAGCGCAAAGCTCTTCAAACAGTACTTCCCAAAGTTACAGCCAGAGCTCGTGGATTTCTCGCACGGGTTCCTCGCTGGAGCAGATCCCGTTCCATCAGCGTCTGCCCGTGCCAGGCGCTGGAGAGGTGAGGATGGGATAAATCACCGTCAGGTGCTCAAAGAGCTTATGTCCCCTCCAGTGCCTTGCACGGAGCAAGTGCCGATTAATAAAGTAATGGTTTTCTCCTTACCTCTAACTTTTCATACTTAGAGTCTTGTTTCCATAATTACTATTTTTAAGACTTAAGTGCTCTTTGTTGGGTCTTAATAATGTTCTTAGTTGACTGATACAGAAAGCAGTTAAGCCTGGGGGACTACAAGCGTTGAAAGAGAAAAATGCTGGTCAGTTTAAGTCAGGTGAAAGTTGGTTTCTCCTGAGTCTCAAGTCACGTTACTTTGTTACATCACCCCGCATTATTACCTTTAAAGCAGACACCTGCACTAGGGATTAGCCCTTTCTCTACCACCCACCCTCCGCCTTTGGGTGGAGGAAAAAGATATTCAGAATATTATATTTCGTGGGGTTGGGAGCCCTGTAGGATTACCTCTAGTTCTGATTTGTAAATATCAAGAAACAAATGCAATTGGAGATTAGAGTGAGATCTCAGGTATTTGAAAACTTGAAGCAGTGTTTGTATAAAAACAGGTAAGCAATCCGTCAACCTAAAATGTTAATGGCTGAAGAGATGACTGAAGTCTGTTGTTAAAGGTCATACAGATTAGAGTGAACACAAAACCTTGTCACTGAATCCCAGAATTCTTGATTGTAGAATTATTGAAGCTTGCAAAATGTTGCAAAAGGGACATTTAGGACAAGGGTGAAATTTAGAACTTTCCTAAATATATTATGTATTAGAGGTACTGGGTTGGCCAAAAAGTTCATATGTTTTATTTTTCCTGTAAAATAAGAGACACATTTTTCATTTTCACCAGTAACTACTGATTTGGGTATTTGAGTATGTCGGCTATCTCCCATGTGGTGTAACATTGATGTTCTCAATTAATGTCTCAATTTGATCGCTATCAACTTCAACTGGTCTGCCAACTATGGAGCATCGTCCAGTGAGAAATCTCCAGCACAAAACTTCACAAACTACTTTCGATACAGCATCTTCTCCATACAATAAACAATTTGTTGTGTGTTTCAGTTGTGTTTTTACCTTTCTTAAAATAATAAAGCATAATATTCTAAAAATGTTGCTTATTTTCTTCCATCTTCAATATTAAAATGGCTGCATAAAAATTCACTGATTTTGACTTTTTAAAAAATGCACGCCTATATGACAGCTATCACAATACAATTTAACAAAATTGTTTTGAATAAAGTTAAAAACAACTAAGCACTATTAGAGCTATCTTTCAGGGGGAAAAAAGGAACTTTTTGGCCAACCCAATTAATTAGCCTTCCTGGAGCTAGGGAATTTGAATATTTTAAAATGATGCCCTTGCTGGTGTAGCTCAGTAGATTGAGCACCTGCTTGAAAACCAGAGAGTTGGTTCACTTCCCAGTCAGGGCACATGCCTGGGTTGTGGGCCAGATTCCCCAGTAGGGGGCGTGTGAGAGGCAACCATTCATTAATGTGTCTCTCCCCCCTTCCCTTCTCTAAAAATAAATAAAAATCTTTAAAAAAATAAAATGAAAACTAGTACCTTTTAATATCGTAACTTGGTCTTGGAGTCAGAACTGGATTCAAATTCAGGTTTTGACATTTATAAAATGTCACATCACTTAATTTTTCTTGTTTTTTTAATCTGTGAAATAACAGTATTTACAATATGCACTTAAAGGTTTTTGTATGTAAATGTATTTAAAAGCACTTGGTAAATTAATTGCAATGAAACTATGTGATATCAAGGTGTTTAAGTGACATCTTTTAAGCCAGGTCAGTTTGTGGCAGGACAGGAGGGAGAGTCTAGCTGTGTGTTGGAAAGAAGTAAAGGCTCTTTGAGAGGTCCTGAAGTATAAGAACTTGGAAGCTTTTAAGGGAAAGAATAGGAACTCATAAATTGATAGTAGACTGGAGGAAAGAGAGGGCATTAAAAAAAAGATGTGAAAATAGTGTTTTGTTCAACCTAGAAGGCTTGGTATTAGGAATTCATCTTTTTTCCCCCCTTAACTCTCAAAATAATTTTAGACATACAGAAGTTAAAAAGACAATGCTGAGTTCCCATACATCCTACGCTCAGCTTCCCCTTATGTTAACATTTTGCATAACCAATTATCAAAAACTAGCAAATTAACATTGCTACAGTACTCTTAACTACAGCCTTTATTCACATTTTGCCTGTATTTCCAGTAATGTTCTTATGTGTCCCAGGGTCCTACATTGTACAATTTTTAGCCATCCTGTCTCCTTAATTTCCTCTGGTCTATGACACTTTCTCAATTTCTTATCTTTCATGTCTTTGACACTATTTTGCAGAGTATTAGTTATTTTGTAGATTGTCTCTCAGTTTGGGTTTGTCTGGTGTGTTCTCCTTATCGGACTGGTGTTAAGCATTTTAGGGAAGGATGCCACGAGGGTGATGTGCCCTTCTCCATACATCCTGTCAGAGGGCACAGGATATTACTGGTGATGTAAACCATGATCACTTGCTTAAGGTGATGTCTCCATTATGAAATTACTCTTTCCCTTTTTGAAATTCACACATATTTTGGGGGAGATACTCTGAGGCTATACAGATACCCTGTTTGTCCTTAAGCTTTTCCAACTAATTTTAGCATTCATTGATGGATCTTCCCTTTGTGTTACAATGCTGACTTTGTCTCCCTTATTCCTTCTGAATTTATTCGTTGGAAATGTTCTGTAGGCAAGCATTGTTTCTTCTTCCCTGCTATTGATCTAGCATTTTTACTTATTTTTTAAAAAAGATTTTATTTATTTATTTCCAGAGAGAGGGGAAGGGAGGGAGAAAGAGAGGAAGAGAAACATCAACGTGTGGTCACCTCTTGCATGCCCCCTAATGGGGAGCTGGCCTGCAACCCAGGCACGTGCCCTGACTGGGAATCGAACCAGTGACCCTTGGGTTTGCAGGCGGGCATTCAGTCCACTGATCCACACCAGCCAAGGCCTAGTTACTTTTTTGGAATGAAGAAAAGTGTGACCAATGAGGCTAGGGCCCTGTACTTAATAATCTGGCAATTGGGTTAAACCCAATGATCTGCTTGGTTAAAATAATAATTCTTGCCGTTGAAAAGCAGCGTAGTCTAAGCCTGGGAATTAGAAGAGGTAGGGTGGATTCTACCAAGAGAACCAGTTTCTTTTTTCCAAGGATGAGGGCTAGGGAAGACTCCAGTGACTAGGCAGGGAGAAAAACCTGGCTAGTGCAGTGATACCAGAGAGTGATATCCCTCATTTGGCCTTCTAAGTCATTTTTCTCCCATGTGTTCTTCAGAACATCTAATTGATGATTGTTATACTTGATGCTACTAGTTATGGCATGAATTTCCATTGTTTTTAGTTTAAAAGTTATTTATTTTAAATATATTGTATTGATTCTGCTATTACACTTGTCCCAACTTTTCTTCCTTCGCCCCTCTCCATCCAGTATCCTCCATTCACTCTGGCAATCCCACCTCGTTTAGTTCATGTCCATGGGTCATGCATATAAGTTCTTTTGACCACTCCATTTCCTATACTGTTCTTAACATGCCCCTGTCTATTCTGTATCTACTGATTTGTACTTCTTAATCTCTGTACCTTTTCCCCCATTCTTTCCCTTCCCCCTCCCAACTGATAGCCCTTCAAATGATCTCCATATCTATGATTCTGTTGCTGTTATGGTTGTTTGCTTAGTTTGTTTTTTAGATTCAATTGTTAATAGTTATAAATTTATTGTCATTTTAATATTCATAGTTTTGATTTTCTTAAATAAGACCCTTTAACAATTCATGTAATAGCTTGGTGATGATGAACTCCTTTAACTTTACCTTGTCTGGGAAGCACTTTATCTACCCACCAATTCTAAACAATAGCTTTGTTGGATAGAGTAATCTAGGTCGTAGGTCCTTCCTTTTCATCACTTTGAATACTTCTTGCCAGTCCCTTCTAGCCTGCAAAGTTTCTTTTGAGAAATCAATTGACAGTATCATGGGAACTCCTTTGTAGGTAACTCTGCTTTTTTCTTGCTGCTTTTAAGATTCTCTCTTTATCTTTAACCTTTAACATTTTAATCATGATGTGTCTTGGTACGGGCCTCTTTGTGTCCATCTTCTTTGGGATTCTCTGTGCTCTGTCCTGGACTTGTATGTCTATATCCTTCACCAAATTAGGGAAGTTTTCCTTCATTACTTTTTCAAATAAGTTTTTAATTTCTTGCTCTTTCTCTTCTCCTTCCGGCACTCCTATGATTCGAATGTTGGCACATTTGAAGTTGTCCCAGAAGCTCCTTAGCCTATTCTTTTTTTATTTGGATTCTTTTTCTTCTTGCTGTTCTGACTGAGTTTTTTTCCTTTCTTGTATTCCAGATCATTGATTTAATTCCAGTGTTGATTCCCTGTAAATTTTTCCTTATTTCACTTAGTGTAAACTTTGTTTTTGCCTGGATCTTTTTTATGCTGTTGAAGTACCCAATGAATTCCTGGAGCATCCTGATAACCAGTGTTTGAACTCCGCAGCTGATAGATTTCTTATCTCCATTTTGTTTGGTTCTTTTTCTGAAGTTTTCTGTTCTTTCATTTAGGCCATATTTCTTTGTCTTCTCATTTTGACAGCCTCCCTGTGTTTGTTTCTATGTATTAAGTAGAGCTGCTTTGACTCCCTGTCTTAGTAGCATGGCCTATTGTAGAAAAGTGCACCAGTAAGTTGGATGGGGTGGAGCCTTAGATAATTGCCAGGGTGGGGCAACCCATTTGAACCAGGTTGATAGAGCCTCAGATATGGTGTCACTGCTCTGTGGCTCTGTGTCGGGAGGGCTTAGAAAGGGGACAATGCTGCTGCCTGGCCTCTGGAGTTTTGTCCCAGAGGAAGTTGTCTCCTGGCTCTGGGACAACTGACTCTGAAGTGAGACACTTCAGTTTCTCCCCCATGCCAATGGCCCCTTTTCAGCTGCTGCCCTGGTGCTGGAGCCCAGAGGGAGTGGGTCTATGTAAGTCCTAAATCTGTTGTAGGCTATTTAAGAATTTAACAGGAGATGCCTGAGATCCCACAGTTTCTTTTGCTGCCCCAACCCCCACTAGTTTTTATAGCCAGAGGTTATGGGGACTTATCTTCCTGGCAGTGGGACTCTGGCCTGGGTGGTCTGGTATGAGGCTGGTGTGAGGCTGGGATCCCTCACTCCTGAGGTATCCCCTCCTGATATTTATCTACCACATGTGGGTATGAGATTCCTGGCTCTGGCGTCTCTACCCCTCCTACTTGTCTGGGTGAATATGACTTCTTTAACTTCTTTGTTGTTGGACTTCCATTCAGTTCTATTTTCTGATGATCTGGGTGATAGTTGTTTTGTATTTTAGTTGTAATTTTTGCTGTGGTTGTGCAAGGAGGTGATCCATGTTTACCTACAGCTCCATCTTGATGTTTATATTGTGCTAGTTGAGAGTGACACAATTGTGCACTTACTGTGCTTTGTGTAGTTTGGTCTCTGGGATTCTCTCACACACTTCTAAAACTACATATGGATTGAATGGATTCTGAATTTGTTTTACTTAATGGGCCAAGTTGGGTACCGCTGGAGAAAAATAAGAAGGAAAGACTGAGAATGTTAGAGGCCTCAGTATTAGGAGAGTTCTCTATTCCCTTCATTTGTGATCACAGATAACTGTGGCAAATATTACTGGGAATTCAGCTGGGAAAGTTTCTGTTCAAGGACCAGTTGGAGTAGATAGGTGGGAAGTATTTCATTTTATCTTTTGGATAAAAATGTAAATGAATATTTACAGAATAAATAGCGATTTTATGTAATTTCCTTACCATAGGAGAAAGATAGTAAATTCTGAATGAGATGTTGGGAATCTGTTAGGGAGAATGTCGGTAACTGGCGATAAAATATCCATTGCAGTCTTACTCTCAAATCTTTTAAGAGGCAACTATTAGAAGTGGAATTGGAGGGTGGTACTCAGGGGTGTTATGGAGGAGCTACCTAAAAGTTTAATAATGGCCATTTTTGAGGTATAGCTGATTTAAGTAGTTCTTTTCATTTTTCTTTCTGTGTCTACCTGTTGTGGAGAGAACTTCTCACTAGTTATTTTTTGGAAGTCAGAATAAGCACTGGAAGTTAAACAGCAAGTAAAACATATTTGTGATAGAATGTGAGATACAGAGTAAAAAACAGTGAGCTCCCAGGAGCTGCTCTGAAGATACTGTGTGTGTGTAATTTTCCTTTTTCTGCCCCACTTGTTTATGTCTATTGCTTTCTTAACTGGATTCTGGTATTTTTCTTAAGTAGCTGCTTTGCTGTATGTCTGTTGGGGGATGTTTATAGTGGAAGTTCTGGTTCTGGAAAAAGCAAAAGCCTTAAACATTCTATAGTTATGGATCACTTATTATTGCCAGGTAAAGTGCTAGGCATGTGGGACACAAAAGTAAATAATAACTGTGGTTTATTTTCATGGTGTCCAAAAAATAGTAGAATACAAATCCATAATTATAATGTAGTATGCAAAGGTGTCTGTTAAATGCTATGGGAACAAGGGGGAGTGGATGAAGTTGAAGTCCACATATGAAGTTGATGTCAGAGCTGAGTCTTGAGCAAGTCAAGGATACTTGAAAGTGTCATGAAAATGACTTTTTAGAAAGAGAATAACATGTGCAGAGGTATTAAAGTATAAGAAACAGTATGTTTTTTTCTAGAATCTGCAGTGATGTGTTTGGAACTTAGTGTATTGTGTGGGAGATTAGGAAAAGATAAAGCTAAAGAGGTATCAAGAGATAGGATATTCTACTAAGGATAAAATTTATATTTTGAATTGTTGAAAGATTTTAAGCAGTGGTGGAAATGATTCAAATTATATTCTAGAAAGATCACTTTAGCAGCAATATAAAGGAATGATTGAAAAATGAGCCAGACTGAAGGTGAGGAGAACTGTTAGGAGAGATGTAGTAATCCAAAATACCTTTGTATCTGAACCAAGACAGAGGGGTCGAGAATGGAGAGTATGGATTTATTTAGGTGTTATCCTTTTTAAGGTAAAATGAGACTTGACTTAGTGACTGATAAAGGATTAGTGAGGGGAGGAAATAGAATGGATAACTCTCAGGTTTTAGAACTTGATACCGATAACCAGAATAGGTATATAGGAGCAGCAGGTGGGGAATGAGTTCAGTGTGGTACATTTTATGTTAAAAATTCTGGTGCGGCAGTCAAGTGGAAATGTTCTGAGATATGTATTGATCTGATACTGAGGAGAAGATTGTGGCTGGAGATTTGGAATTCCTTATCTGTAGTTTGTGGTCCCAAGGTATGGATGGAAGTTCCAGGCTGGGTATAATACAGGAGAAGGTGGTGAAAGATAGCAGTAAACAAGATGCTGGAACTGTCCTGTTATCTTCTTCTGTATTTAGTTGTTCCCAACTACTTCTGCGAAGGAGCATACTTTTTTCCTTCTTGATTATGTTTAATTAGATTCGTGTGATAGTTTAGATCTCATAACAGTTGCCTCTTTGTTTTATTTTGTTGTATTTGTTTTAGAAAGGAGGAAGGGCTTCAGACATAATGTAACCATCTATTTGTAACTCACATGGGACATCTTTTTCTTATTTATCACTTTGAAGTGGATGATCAGATAAAAAAATGTATGATTAAGTTGCATGTCACCTATATTTAGAGTCTTTTTAAACTTGGTATAATTAGGGTTGAATGGGTATTTTGCAGTTCTTATAATTGTATGCCTCTCTTACCTAATTTGAAGACCTCATTTTGTTGCTTTTGAACATCCTGATTTGTAGTTTGTATTTTAGTTTGGGGCAGAAAAGGAATGAAGTACCTCTCTGTTCAGTAGAGGGACAGTGTGTGGGAGATATCTCTACCAAATATGAGTGAGTCATTTGGAGACCTCTCAGTTGTACTCTTTATTCTGAGTGTTAGTCAATGTAGTATTTCTTGTGGTGGTGTATTGAATGATGATGTGTCACACATGTATGTTTTTTACATTAACCTTTACCTTTAAAAAATTTTAGTAATATTGTGGTCTTTAACCAATGGTTGAAAAGGAATAAAGCAGAGGATATGAAATAGTGTATACTTGGAACATAAATTGTTTCTTTTTTTTCCCCCACTTCTGAAACATTTGTATTTTTAGTGAAGCTTTTAAGATGTTTTTATTTAGGAACATTTAACTTTTATTGGTGTCATGAGATGTGTTCTAATAATGATTATGTATAAAATAACTAAAGGATTTTTTAAAACCATCAATATTTGATCAATATTTCATATATTATTGACTTTATAACTATACTACTGGAACCTAGAGGTATGTTCCTTTTGTTTAAATGATTTAAAATTTATTGGATTTTACAGATTTAAAATAATGGATATAGCATAATAATATCAGTATGCTAGTGAATATGGTTCTAAAGCAGATCTGTATGTGTGTGACTGTGTATGTGTACGTAATATGTCTTAAAATTTTGAAGTAAGTTTTTACACATATTTTATGGTAAAGGGTTATATGTATGATGTTAATTTTATTGATTTTCCTTACTATTTTATGAACTAAATACATTTTATGGTTGCATAATAAGAACAACTGTCTGGATCTCCAAAATATATAAAGAACTCACACGACTCTACTTCAGGAAGACAAACAACTCAATTAAAAAATGGACAAAAGACTTGAACAGACATTTCTCTAAGGAGGACATACAGAGGGTCCGGAGGCATATGAAAAGATGCTCAGCATCACTAGCCATCAGAGAGATGGAAATTAAAACCACAATGGGATACCACTTCACACTGGTAAGAATGGTCATAATACACAAATTAATAAACAAGTGATGGAGAGAATGTGGAGAAAAGGGAACCCTGATGCACTGTTGGTGGCAATGCAGACTGGTGCAGCCACTGGAAAATAGTATGAAATTTATTCAGAAACTAAAAATGGAACTGCCTTTGACCCAGCAATTCCACTGCTGGGATTATACCCTAAGAACCCTGAAACACCAGTCCAAAAGAATCTCTGCACCCCAATGTTCATAGCAGCACAGATTTACAATAGCTAAGTGCTGGAAGCAACCCAAGTGCCCATCAGCAAATGAGTGGATCAAAAAACTGTGGTACATTTTACACAATGGGATACTATGCAGCAGAGAGAAAGAAGGAGCTCCTACCCTTTGCAACAGTATGGATGGAACTGGAGAGCATTATGCTAAGTGAAATAAGCCAGGCAGTGAGGGACAAATACCACATGATCTGACCTTTAACAGGAACATAATCAACAAAAGAAAAAAGCAAGCGAAATATAACCAGAGACATTGAAATTAAGAGCAATCTGACAGTAACCAGAGGGGAGGTGGAAGGGGATAAGAGGAGGGAAAGGTTTTCAGAAACAACTATAAAGGACACATGGACAAAACCAAGGAGAGGGGTGGAAGCAGGGGAGGAAGGTGGTTTGGCTGGGGTGGGAGGGAGTGGGGGGGGAATGCAGACAACTGTAATTGAACAACAATAAAATATTTTAAAAGAAATCTTTGAAAAAATTGTAAAAAATCTTATGCCTGTGGAGAAGACAATGCAGATGACTATTAGGATATTTTTTTTACATGCTTGGTTCATGTTTTTTTAAAAAGAGGTACATGATGGGGGGTTGGTTGGGTGGGGGAATGTGGTGGCGGGGGAATGGAGACAACTGTACTTGAACAACAATAAAAAAAATAGAAGTACATGAGAATTAGAATTGACTGAAAGGGAGCTTCACATTACTTTTAATGCACTTAAACTTTTTTTAAAAAGCAAAGTAATGTATGCATGTGGTTAAAAGTTAATTAGTATAGGAGAGCTTATGATAAAGAGCAATATACAAGGTCTGTCCAGAAGGTATCCAGCCATGTAATGTGAAAAGTAGAGACATTCATTGAAGAAGATACAAGATACGAGAAACATTGTACATAAGACAATGACGCCTCAGTCCCCTTCAAAGTAGGCACCTTGGGACCTCACATAACTCTCCCAGCACCCCTTCCACTGTTCAAAACACTCTGCAAAATCCTTTGCTGGAATTGCCATGAGCCACCTCCTAGTATTTTCCTGAATCTCATCAATGGTCTGAAATCTGTTCCCTTTCAAAGGTGATTTTAGTTTTGGGAAAAGCCAGAAATTGCAGGGCACCTAATCTGGGCTATATGGGGGCTGAGTCACCTGGGTGATTTGATGTTTCCCCCCAAAAACTGCACAAGACATGATGTATGAGCAGGTGTGTTGTTGTGATAAAGTGGCTGATCACCAGTTGCCCATAGCTGCAGCCTTCTTAATTATCCCAGTAGGTTCTGTGGAGGAATATTCAAGCTTAAAGCAAAATTTGATGCAGGTTCAATGCTCTACTTGCTCAGTCATTTTTGAATGTGACGGCCACACAGTGCACATGCTCACTCTGTAGTATCTACTGCCCTCCCTGACTAGTACAGTGAAGTCATCATTGTTCATGCATGTATATTCCAGTCCACTCTCCTTGGCTGCCAGGTTACATCAATGTTGTGTAAACCATTTTTGTTATGTTAACTATGGCTGGACTTTTCCTGGACAGATCTCACATTTTTATTTATTTAGAGAGGGGGAAGGGAAGGAGAGAAACATCTATGTGAGAGAGAAACATGTATTGGTTGCCTCTTGCACTCACCTCAACCAGGGACAGAACCCGCAACCCAAGCATGAGCTTTGACCAGGAATCTAACCAGCAATCTTTCGCTTTGTGGGATGATGCCCAACCAACCAAGCCACATCGGTCAGGACAAGAGCAATATATTCTTTATTTCTTAAGTTATCTCGTCTTCTGGAGACACTGAAACTTTTATTCTGATCTCTTTCATATTTCAAATATCTTGTGAATCTGGTTGTCTGTCCATTTATAAGTTGAGCAATAAAAGCTGACTGAGAACTGTATATATGTAGGTTTGTTCACTGGAAAATTACTCTTAGGGTTACAGAGTTTCAATTAATCTTTCGTGGATTTGTTTTTCACTTCTGATTTCCTTACCTACCTGGTGTTTGTGTTCAGTTGGTTCTGGCAGTTTTGGCTTTATCTTCAGCTATATTATCTTGTTTCGTATTCTAAACTGTGGCTTCCTCTTTTTCTGAGCTGTTTTGTTGCATTTCTCATTGATCTTGAAAAATCTGTTGCAATTTCTTAGCCAGCTAATGGCTCCTCTATTCTTGTTCTCTTAGTCATTATGTATCACTCCTTTAACAAATTTCATCAGTATCATTCAGTGGGATTTCAGAAGGGAAAGGAAATAAGAAGTTCCTGTGATTTCCCCAGTCTGCCATCTTGGACTGGAATCTGTAGTTTTTTCATTTTAAGTATGAAAAAACTAAGGCCTATAAAAATAGAATGACTTGCTTTGTATCACACAGCTAGACAGACAAATATCTTGTGCTTTAACCTCATGAAAATCTAGTTAAAGTTTTGGAAATTAATGTTTCCAAAAGATATTAAGCTTTTGCAGTATAAAATGATTATAGATTTTTTCTTTGAAATTTGCTTGTTTGCTACAGTTTATTTGTACATTTAATTTTTTCTCCATTTTTTAAAATGTTTCCTAAGGGAAAGGAGAGCTTCTTAATCAAGTTTTTATCTTCTACACCTCTAGCATAATTGTTTAAATTATGTTTAAGTTATGATTTATTTTGGGCTAATGTTTATTAGCCCAAGATGCTAACTGCCACACATTTCTCTCTAAGAGATTTGTTTCCCAATAATGAAGTAAGAATTGAAGTTACAGTGCTGTAACTGTTAAACTGGTGTACCAGTCAGGCACATACATGTTTTCTGTGTGATTTTTGGAAGGTTTCCTTGGGCCTCAGTTGTCTCATTAGGGGAAATGATATTGTACCCTTGAAATTAGGGATGGGCCAAAGTGTTCTCTTTTACCTCCAAGATAGAATTTTATTAGGAGATGAGTTAAAATATATAATGGCTTAGTCCCTTTACACTTTTCATTGGTGCCACTGATTTTTCTCTTTAATATTTTCTGTTGGTTTTAAGGTTATGTGTTACTATAACAATAGAATGGTAATAAAAATACAGTGCATTTTGTCTTTTTAATGTTTATACTTAACATGAAATTTTTTACCTTCTGAATTAAAAAATAGCTAAAATAAAAAGGCAAATAGTATATTTAGGATTAGTATGATATGTGACTGATAGCATTAGTATAAAAAGAGTTTATTTTACTTGGATAGGGAAAGCATTAACAGCTTTAATAAAAGAATGAGCAAAATGACCTCTTGAAAAAGGAAGAGGTCATTCAATGATTTATGTTCAAAGATGTTAATTGCTGTGCTGCATGTTTATGGCAATAGTGAAAAATGTAAAGCAGTGTAGATGTCCAGTGATGGAAGAACAATGACATTATAACATAGCCATGTGATGGGTGGGTTAGTGTGCAGCCATTAGAAATGATATTTCAGAAGAATTCCTGATGTGGAAAACTGCTCATGATACAATTAGACATAAACAGTGTTCATCTTTGGGTGATAGGATTAGGGATGTTGTCATTTTCTTCCTTGTACCTCAAATTTTGCATATGTTCTGCAAAGATCATATGTTCCTTTAGTAATTATAAGAAAGCCTACAGATATTATTTATAAAATGCAGTTGGATATACTCAGTGTTTTGGTTACCAGTCTTCTGTCACAAAGCACTTGAGGCAGACACATCCAATGAGTCAAATACTAGTACCTTATAAATGTATTTTTCAATTTTGCCCTTTAAATTTTGTGGGTTAGACTTATACTTCTTCATGTTCAATAAATTATGTCAGCTATATATTTTATATGATTTCTTGCTGAGTTTTATAAATGAAATGAAAAGACGTCAAAATGTGTAGACTTATATTCAACATTGTACATGGCCACTGAAATAAGACAAGAAAAGCAATAAAAGGCATCCAGATTGGAAAGAGAGAAATAAAACTGTCTTTAGTCATAGAAAATATGATTATGTAGAAAATCTGGTGGAATCTACAAAAAAATCTATAGTTAATAAGTCAATATAGCAAGGTTGTATGATACATGATCAATAAATAAAGATTAACTATTTTTGTGTACTTGTAATGAACATTTGGAAATTAAAAGTTAAAAACACCACTTACCATCAAAAATATGAAATACTTAGGGATAATTCAGACAAAGGATATATGAATCTGTACTTTGAAAACTATAAAGTGTTGCTTAAAACATGTGTAGACTCTAAACCTTTAGTTACTCTTCTTTACCTGACCACTAGAAGACATATTTAGAATTTCTAGAGCTCCAAATTGAGATCAGAAAAGAATCATCTGAGCCATCCGTCTGGTATAGTTTTAAGTCTTTTTAAAGTAACGTGAAGAATCTTCTCATTTTTAACTTTTTTAAAGATTCTATTTATTTAATTTTAGAGAGAGGGAAAAGGAAGGAGAAAGAGTGGGAAAGAAACATCAATATGTGGTTACCTCTCCTGCACCCCCTACTGGGGACCTGACCCACAACCCAGGCATATGCCCTGATGGGGAATCCAACTAGCAACCCTTTGGTTTTCAGGCCAGCACTCAATCCAGTGAGCCACACCAGCCAGATCTCATGTTTACTACCATAATGGACATACTTAAATACTCTTTATTGATTCTCCAAAACTTAATTTTATCAAAATTAATTGCTACTCAATAGCTGTTAATCTGTTGTATTTCAATTTTGCATCTTTTTCTAAGTACTGTAGAAGGTTGCATGAAAGCTGACAGGGAGATAAGATTGGGAGGGGAGATTGGTTCATTGTTCATTTGTCTTCTGCAGGTCAATCAGAGAGGATGGAAGATGGTAAACAGGCTCACTTGGTGGCTTGGAAATTAGTAGGCTTAGGAAAGAAATTCTAGGTAGGTATGTGCCCCTCAGGATTGTGATTATATATCCTGGTAATTGATCTTGGAGGTCTGCAATTAGACTTTATGAATACCCAGAGACAATCAGATACTGGCATCAGATTCACACTAAGTTTATATAATACTAAAGTATAAATTGGAATGCTGATTTACTCATTTCTGTGGGTGGGGGACAGACTGGAGAAAAAGGCTTTCCTTTTCCTGAAGTCAGAATATTTACATTTAGCCCTGGCTGGTGTGGCTCAGTGGATTGAGTGCTGGCCTGCGAACCAGAGGGTCGCCCATTCAATTCCCAGGGCACATGCCTGGGTTGTGGGCCAGGTCCCTGGTGGGGGTGGGGGCACACGAGAGACAACCACACACTGATATGTTTCCCTCTATTTCTCCCTCCCTTCTTCCTTCCCTCCCTCTCTCTCTAAAAATAAGTAAATAAAATCTTTTTGGGGAGCAGCATGTTGCTGAATTCTGCCTCCTAAAATCTTTTTTTAAAAAGAATACTTATATTTAGATCCAGGGAACCCTCTTGCACATGTCTCAAAATTCAGAATTTTTTAGATTTTAGAAAGGTAATAAGACATAGTATTACATTTTAAGAAACATACAATGGAATCTGGGAGTCTGTATTTTATTATATTCTGTAATAAAATACATTAATATTTCTTCAGTAAAATATTAGATTCTTTATATTAAGTACAGTAAATAAAGGCTTCGTGTCTATTTTAGGTCAGGATTTGCTGCCAGATAAGTTCTGAAAGAGGTTTTGTTGTTTTGAAAATTCTTTGACTTCAGAATTGCAAGGAATTGTGGACTACTCTTAAACTTTCTGGGAAACTGAATAGTGCTTAGAAGGTTGCCTGGTAAACATGTAATTAAAATGACAGGAAATGGGTCGGCATGAGAGGTTTTTCATTAGTCCTCACTGTGTCTGCAGTAGGAATCATCGAGGGTCCTCCTGTTTCACTGCCCCTTTTTCCTGGCCAGTGCTGAACATGTATTAGCAAGTCTGCTCGTTTATAATACTTTAAATTTCATTTTAAGCACTTTCTTTCTGTCCAACTGTTATTATTATTACTACTGCGACTGCTACTACTACTACTACTACTGTTGTGTTGATTGATTAAGCTACCTAATTTGACTCCTGGGCCCGAAAGAACTCAGATAGCACTTCTCATTGTGTGTTGATTCAACTACCTTTTGCTCTTTACTCCTAAATCATTGGAACTTGAAGCATTTCTAAAACTTGCATTTTGATTTGCAAGATGAAGAGGTCTTTAGTTTGTTTAAAAACTATCCTATTGAATAAAAAACGTCTATACACTTCTCACAGGAACTCCCTTCCCCCTTCTAAACTAAGAATGGCAGCAGATGGCATGGCAAATACATATATGTGTATATACAAAACCACTACAATAGCGTCAGCCTGCAGCATCGATGTGTCTGGCTTAACAGCACTTAGTCTAAACTGTGACCCTTCCAGAAGACATCTTGTCCACTACCTCACACTTCCCAGATTGGGCCTTGATAGTTTATCTGTTACTTACTCATTTTATAAGCTATAGATTAGTGTGATTATTCAGGATTTCTAACTAATAATCATAGTTAACACCAGTTTTAAAAAATGCCATGAACATCTTTAAATGCCTCTACATCATTAAAAGCAAGATGCACAGAGTGAGAAACTTATTTTAAATACTTAGAAATATGTACAAGTTTAATATAGCTTCAGGGTACTTATAACAGGGTACTTTGGCCAGCTCATGTAAATCACTTCTAATTTCTTGGGCACTTTTGGAAACTCCAATATGATTAATACTCTAATTTTTTAATTAAATCTAATGAAGTCAGAGACACCTCAAAGAGGTATATTATGGTTCTTTTCCCACTCTAGAATTAATGTTGATAGATATTTTGTTTTATTTCTCCATCCTCCTCTCTTTCTTAAACCCTTCCCTCTCCTCTTCCTCCTGTCTGTCATCCTCTTCCCCTTCTTCCTGTTCCTTTTTCAGGCAACAAGCTATCCCCTTTGCACCATCAGATTTTCCTGAGTTAGCTAAATCCTTTTCATGCGCCACCTTTGGCCTCAGTACCTTATATTGTAAGGCTAAATTTTTGCTATCCGATTACTCCACATCTAGTTGGTCTTCAGTGGAGATGCCAGAGTTTGTGAATTCCATCTTAGGTGGAACTCTGACCAGAACAGGAAGATGTCCGCCAGCAGTGGCCACTTGCGGCCCTTGGGATCCTTCCTGCTTCCCTTAGTTGGTCCAAAATGCTCCAGTGTGGACCATTAAATTTGGATTTCCTTGTCCCAGACATTGTCTTCTACATCTCAGAGCACTTCTTAGAAAATTGCAAAACAAGAATAAAACCAAAAAATCCTGCAACAGTCATTGATGGGGCACTCTGGATTTTTCTTCTTTTGTACTGCTTGTCTCCACTGAGACGGCAAAGCAGGCTCTCTGCTCTTTGGTCCTCCAGTTTCATGATTATTATTAGGGGACTTATAAAAGTACATATTTAAGAACAACTATAATACACACTTCTGTGCCATTATATTTAATATATTAGTTTCACCTGCTAGATTTGTCAAGTTTTTGGGACAAAGATTGTATTGTAATAGAAGTTTTTGAAGCTTGATAGTTTTGTAACCACTTTTATACTGAGTATATTTCTGAAAAGTTCATAAATTGATTTTTAAAAACAATTGTATTTTAAGCATACTAGCAAGCTTACCATTTAAAGAAATTATTTAGTGAATCCTTTTGTAAAGTGGATATTCAGCTCATAATTTGTTTCTTTGTATAAACCTGTATTTACATACATCAAATTTGTTTTAAATGGGGTTTTTCTACAAATGTCAGTACACGTGTCTGAAAAGAAGAAAATTTTAGTTTGATGTGAAGAACAAATTCAGATTTGGTACTTTTGATAGATGAGACAGTCCAGATTATTTTAGTTCTGTTCTTTTCAAATAATGCTATCAAAATATGCTGTACACCCTAAATTAAGGGGTGGCAAGAGTTCATTTGTGAAGGTTGAACTACATTATATTTTTTAACTATATTTTCTTAAACAGTAACAGGGCTAATCTGAAGTTGTACGAAGTTTTAAAAGTTATTTAGTTTTATATTCTCTTTACTAAAACCATAACTGGAACCCCAAATCTCAATAATCTGGTTTTCTTTAAAATTTTTACTTCATCCTAGTTTGTAGCTATAGAAGTAGATGTATATGGTGCTTTCAATAATGTATATTTTAGCTTTCTAAGTACTGTTTTCTGATTTTATTTATTTATTTATTTATTCCAGTTTGTTGTATTTTTTCCATTACCATTTAGTCCCCTTATACTTCCCTGCCCCCAGCAGTCACCACACTCTTGTCCATGCCCATGAGTTCTTTTTCCTTTTTGCTCAGTGCCTCTACCACCTAACCATACCCCTGCCACTATCTGTCATCTGTTTTCTATCTATGAGTCTGTCTCCGTTTTGCTCATTAGTTCAGTTTCTTAATTAGAGTTCACACATGAGTGAAATCACATGGTAGTTGTCATTCTCTGACTGGCTTACTTCACTTAGCATAATGTTCTCTAAGTCAATCCATGCTGTCGCAAAGGGTAAATTTTTCTTTTTTTTTTTTTTGTGCCCGAGTAGTATTTCATTGTGTAAATGTCCCATAGTTGTTTTATCCACTCATCTACTGATGAACACTTGAGCTGCTTCCATATCTTGGCAGTTGTAAAGAATGCTACAATGAACACAGGTATGCTTATAATCTTTCAAATTAGTGTTTTGTATTTCTTCAGATATATCTGCGGGAGTGGGAATGCTGGGTCAAAAGGGAGATCCATTTTTAATTTATTGAGGTATCTCCATACTGCTTTTCTACAGTGGCTGTACCAGTCTGCATTCCCACCAACAGTGCAAAAGCGTTCCCCTTTGTCCACATCCTCCCCAACAATTGTTTCTTGATTTATTGATGATAGCCATTCTGACAGGTGTGAGATGATAGCTCATTTGGTTTTAATTTGCATTTCTCTGATGATCAGTGATGTTGAGCATCTTTTCATATGTCTATAGACCACCTGTATGTCCTCTTTGAAGGAGTGTCTATTGAAGTGCTTTGCCCATTTTTAAACTGGGTTGAATGCTTTTTTTGATGTTGAGTTTTGTAAGTTCTTTATAAATTTTGGATATTAACGCCTTATCAGATGTATTGACAAATATGTTCTCCCATTCTGTGGGTTGTCTTTTTATTTTGTTGATGTTTTTCTTTGCTGTGCAAAACCTTGTTAGTTTGATATAGTCCCATTTATTTTTTCTTTTGTTTCCTTGCCTGTTGAGATATAACCAATAAAATATTGTTGTGACCAATGTCTAAGATTTTGCTGCCTGTGGTTTCTTCTAGAATTTTTATGGTGTTAGGTGTAACATTTAAGTCTTTGATCCATTTTGAATTTATTCTTTTGTGTGGTGTACAAAGGTGGCCTAGTTTCATTTTTCTACACATATCTGTCTAATTTCCCCAATACCATTTATTGAATAAACTGTCTTTAGCCCGTTGTGCTTGCTTCCTCTGTTCAATATTAATGGACTATAAAGGTACGAGTTTATTTCTAGGCTCTCTATTCTGTTCCATTGATGTATGTGTCTGTTTTTATGCCAGTACCATGCTATTTTGATTGCTATATCTTTATAGTATAGTTTGATATTAAGCAGTTGATTCCTTCAACTTTGTTCTTCTTTCTCAGGATTGCTGTTGCTATGTGGGACTCTTGGTGGTTCCATACAAATTTTTGAAGTATTTGCTCTAGGTCTGTAAAATACATCATTGGAATCTTGATAGAAATTGCCTTGAATCTACGGATTGCTTTGGGGTAGTATGAACACTTTAATGATGTTAACTCTTTCTATCCATGATCACAGTATGTGCTTCCACTTAATTTGTATCTTCTTCAGTTTCTTCGGTGTCTTAACAACTTCCCAAGTACATGTCTTTTAAATCCTTGGTTAGGTTTATTCCTAGGTATTTTATTCTTTTTGAAGCAATTGTGAATGGGACTGCTTTCTTAATTTTCCTTCCTGTTAGTTCATTATTGGCATATAAAAATGCCACTGATTTCTGGATATTAATTTTGTATCCTGTTACTTTGCTGAATTCATTTATCAGTTCTAGTAATTTCTTGGTGGAATCTATGGGGTTCTTTATGTACAGTATCATGTCATCTGCAAATAAAGACAGTTTACTTCTTCCATCCCAAATTGGATGTCTTTTATTATTCTTATCTGATTGCTACAGCTAGGATTCCAGCACTATTTGAATAAGAGGAGTAAAAGTAGACATCCCTATCTTGTTCCTGATCTTAAGGGGAATGTTTGTCGTTTTTCCCCATTGAGTATGATGCTGGCAGTGGGTTTGTCATATATGGTCTTTATTATGTTTAGGTATGTTCCCTCTAATCCCCATTTGCTGAGCTTTTTTTTTTTTAAAATAAATGAGTGCTGAATTTTATCAAATGCTTTTCTGCATCTATTGATATGATCATGTGGTTTTTATCCTTAATTTTTTTATGTAGTGAATCACATTTATTGATTTGCAAATACTGTACCATCCTTGCATCCATGGGATAAATTCCACTTGACTGTGGTGTGTGATCTTTCTGATGTATTGCTATATTCAATTTGCTAATATTTTGTTCAGGATTTCAGCGTCTGAGTTCATCAGGGATATTGGCCTATAATTTTTTTTTGTAGTGCCTTTATCTGGTTTTGGAATTAGGATAATGCTGGCCTCATAAAATGAGCTTGGGAACCTTTTCTCCTCTTGAATTTTTTGAAGTAGCTTGAGAAGGAGAGGTGTTAGTTCTTGGAATGTTTGGTGAAATTCACCTGTGCAGCCATCTGGTCAAGGGTTCTTGATGGTTGGCAGTGTTTTTATTAGTTTCAATTTCACTAGGTGTAGTCTGTTCAGATTCTCTGATTCTTCCTGATTTAGTTTTGGAAGATTGTATGTTTCTAGGAATTTATCCATTTTGCCCAGTTTGTCCAGTTGGTTGGCTGGCATATAGTTGTTCACAACGTTTTCTTACAATCCTTTCTATTTCTTTGGTGGCAGTTTTTATTTCTCTCCTTTCATTTCAGATTTTATTTATTTGGGTCCCCTCTCTTTTTTTTTCTTAATGGATCTGCTTAAAGGTTTGTCAGTCTCATATATCTTTTCAAAGAACCAGCTCTTGGCTTTATTGATCTTTTGTATCATATTTTTAGACTCCATTTATTTTTGCTCTGATTTTTATTATTTCCTTCCTTCTACTCACTTTGAGCTTTGTTGTTCTTTTTCAAGTTCCTCTAAGTGTAAAGTTAGACTGTTTGTTTGAGTGCTTTCTCGTTTGTTTTTGTTTTTGTTTTTGAGATAGGCCTGTATTGCTATGTATTGTCTTCCTAGAATTGTTTTCCCTGTGTCCCACAGATTTTGGATTGTTGTGTTCTCATTTTCCTTTGTTTCAAGGTGTCTTTTGACTTCTTCCTTGGTCTTATTGACCCATTCATTGTTTATAACATGTTATTTAGCTTCCATGTCTTTGTGTGTTTGTCAGTGTTCTTCTTGTAATTAATTTCTAGTTTATAGCATTGTGGTCAGAGAAAGTGCTTGTTATGATTTCAGTCTTCTTAAATGATTTGAGACTTGTTTTGTGTCCTAACATGTGGTCTGTCCTAGAAAACATTCCATGTACACTTGAAAAGTATGTATATTCTGCTACTTTGGGGTGATATGCTCTGAAGATATCAATTAAATCCAGTTGATCTAGTGTGTCTTTTAAGACCACTGTGTACTTGCTGATTTTCTGCCTGGGAGAGCTATCCATTGAAGTCAATGTGGTGTTAAAATCCCTGATATTGACTGTTTCTGTCAATCTCTTCCTTTATGTCCATCAAGATTTGCTCTACATATGTAGATGTTCCTATGTTGGGTACATACATGTTTATGAGGGTTATATTCTCTTCCTGGATTGTTTCCTTTATCATTATGTAGTGTCATTCTTTGTCTCTTACTTTGTCTTGGTTTCAAAGTCCATTTTGTCAGATATAAGTACTGCTACCCCAACTTTTTTTTCCTTTCCATTTGCATGAAAATTCTTTTACTGTCCCTTTACTTTTAGTCTGTGTGTATCTTTTGATCATAGGTGCGTCTCTTGGAGGCAATATATATGTGTGTATGTGGATATATATGTGTGTATGTATATATATGGCTTTGTTTTCTTATCCATTTAGCTACCCTATGTCCTTTGGTTGGAGTATTTAAGTCATTTACATTTAAGACGATTAATAATAGATACATATTTAGTGCCATTTTATTGTTAGACTATTTTTCTCCCCCTCTTTTTTTTTTTCTTCTTAAAGCAAGCACCTTAAGATTTGTTGTAGTATTGGTTTATGTTAACAAACTTCTTTAGCTTTTTCTTGCCTGGGAAGCTCCTTATTTTTCCTTCAGTTTTAAATGATAGCCTCGCTGGGTAAAGTAGCCTTGGCTGTACGTCCTTGCTTTTCATCGTCTTGACTATTTTACCCTACTCCCTTCTTGCCTGAAATGTTTCTGTTGAGTAACCAGATGACAGTCTAATTAGTGCTCCCTTTTATGTAACTGCCTGCTTTTCTCCTGTGGCTTTTAGGATTCGCTCCTTGTCTTTAAGTTTTATTATTTTAATTATGATGTGTGTGGGTATAGGCCTCTTTGGATCCAACTTGTTTGGGACTCTTTGAGCTTCCTGGACTTGTATGCCTTTTTCCTTCACCAGGTTAGGGAAGTTTTTGGTCATTATTTCTTCAATAGGTTCTTGATCCCTTGCTCACTGTGTTCTCCTTCGGGTATTTCCATGATGTGGATGTTGCTATGCTTCATGTTGTCCAAAATGTTTCTTAAGCTCTCATTTTTTTTAAAGATTGTATTTATTTATTTTTAGAGAGGGAAGGGAGGGAGAGAGAGAGAGAGAAACATCAATGTGCGGTTGCTGGGGGTTGTGGCCTGCAACCCAGGCATGTGCCCTGACTGGGAATCAAACCTGCGATGCTTTGGTTCGCAGTCTGCACTCAATCCACTGAGCTACGCCAGCCAAGGCAAGCTCCCATTTTTTAAAAAAAAATTCTTTTTTCTTTTTGCTGCTCTGCTTGGGTGCTTTTTCCTATGTTGTCTTACAAATCACTGACTCGATCCTTGGCTTCTTCTAACCTACTATTTATCCCTTCCAGTGTATTATTTATTTTAGATTTTGTACTCTCTATTTCTGACTGGTCCTTTTTTTATGGTTTCTATGTCTTTGTTCATGCTATTGAATATCCTTATAATCATTATTCTAAACTCTTTATCTGATAAATTGCTTGCCTCCATTTCATCTAGTTCTTCTTCTGGAGAATTCTTTTGTTCTTTCATTTTGGGTATATTTCTTTGTCTTCCCATTTTGGCTGCTGCTTTGTGTTTGTTTCCGTGTATTCGGTAGATCTACAAAGACTGATGCAAGCCTTCAGACACTGCTTATGACTGGCCCTGGGCGACCTGTTTGGAGCTATCAGTGATGCACAGCATGTGGCTCCCTCTGCTGGGCCTGAGTGTGTGCAGAAAGAACCAGGCTGTGCACCAACACTGGTTGCTACCTGTACCAGGCCCAGGGGAGGGTCTGCTAAAGCCTCAGAGCACTCAGAGATCTGCCTTAGTTGTTTAACTAATTAATGATATAGCCTCAAGGCGGACTCAGCATCTGGCTTAAGCACCACATGGTGGGGCTATTGACTCCTCGCAGACTGATGCCACTTGGAGGGGATTGTTCTGCCTTGAGAAAGAGGCCTTCTGTAGTATGGGGAATGACTTAGTACAGGGATCCTATTGGCTGTTCCCTTCAGTTCTCTTATCAGAGCCACCAGCCCCAGACTCCCCTCACACATCTCTAGTCCACTCTGCTCTCCCTCTGCCCAAGCCCAGGGAAAATGGCAGCAAACAGAATTTTGTGTGTTGACCCTTTAAGAGACTGTCTGCATCTCCAGCCGTCTCTCCCTGGCAGACAGGAATCCCGCTGCCTTTCACAGCTGGATGTTATCTGGGTTCTTTTCCTGGTTCTGGTGCTGTAGGCTGGGGAGCCCATCTTGAGGTTTAGACCCCACACTTCTCAGGGGGAACCCTCCAGCTGCTGAAATATGTCCCTCCAGAACTTCAGCTGCTGCCTGTGGGAGCCCAGACAACCCTCTTGTGCCTCCTCTGCACTTTGTACCAGTCACGTGGTGGTGAAGTGGTTTCTTCCATCTGTCTTTGGTTATAAGGCTTCTCTACAGCTAGTGCTCAGTTTGGTTATTCAGGATGATTTTGCTACAATTTAGTTGTAATTCCAGATTGGCCCTGTGAAGAGGTTAGTATAGCTTCCACTCATTTCTCTGCTGTCCTGAGTCTGAGCTCTCTACTTACTGTACTTTGATGATACCCACCAGGTTATTAAGCTCTGTTTAATACTGGGAAGGTGATAAAGATAATTCCATTTACTGCTGGTAGTTTAGATACTGAAGTGTTGTTAACTAGAATAACCATAACCAGATATTTAATTCATAGAGTAGCATAAATATGGTAGCTCTAAAATGAAAAATAAGATGTAATTGTCATTATATAATATTTTAACTGCACTGTGGTTAAACAGACTTTTTTCTGTAGGGCTGTGTGGGAGCAGATTACTATTTGTTACATTGTTTCTCTTGGAAAGTATATACGAATTAAAGCTGACAGCACTGGGAACTTGACCCCATTTCTCATGCCCTCTGTACAGTCTATTGGGTAGTCAAAGGCGAATCCTCTATGGTTTAACATGGGCACTGTTAGATTCCATGGAAACGAAAGCCTTTCCTTGATAACTGAGGAAGAAGTCAGTGAGTTAGGGAACCCCTGGAAATATACAGGGATCTAGGAGAAACACCTCTTTTAATATATATAGGACCAGCCATTTTTCCATGGCTTTAAGAAGTTGAGTGTCAGGAATAATCTAGCAGATGTCATTAAGTTCAAAAAATGTGAAGGAAGTAAAGACTCAGGAGCAGAGGTTTCAGCTACAAGTTCAAGGTGGGTCATGGAGATACATTCCAAGTGTAGGCTTTGACCTGTGCGAGGATGTTGGGCACACTGTGCCAGGGGGAACTAGACAGAAGCAACCCAGCTGAGTTTATTTGTTCACTCATTCATTTACCTACTGCTTTTCAGACGATGCAGAGACTAATACATGATCAGAGTTGTAAAGGAGTTTATAAGTAGGCTACAAGTCTGTATAACGCAGAATGAGACTCATACCCTGAAGAATAGTAGTTGAGAATGTTGATCATTTGGCAGTGGAGCAAATGATGAGTACTATGACCACAGGAGGAAAACTCTTTCCCTTGGTGCTGAGCCAATGAACTTATGATTGGCAGTTCTCTATCTAATACAATCTACTCTTTCACTTGCCATTCCTTTTTCGAATGTTTTGAGTTTCTATTTACAATATAATTATCTGTATGAGATTCTGTTTAAAACTATTATCAGTTAAGACTCTAATAATTATCTGACATTGTTTAATATCCAGCTATTTACTATGTGACCTTAAGTAATTTGATCAAACACTCCAAGCCTCTTTTTCCTCATCAGTAAAATGGGAGTGAATTCCAGCAGTACGTACCTCTAAGATTAAGGATTAAATAAGATAATATATGCATAATAGTTGCCTTGCACATAGTAAATTCTCAATAAATTTTACCTATTTTGGCTCCAGTGTGGGAGAGGAAGAAGATTGATAGGAAGGAAGCAAGATTTCTAGGAAAGAGCTTTGAGGTTGCTGAAAACAATTTCTGTAATTTCATTATTCTTAATTCTTCACTTATCTTCCGTATCCAAATAGTCGCCAAATTGTGTTGATTCTGTTTCCTTTTACTACATCAGAATTCTGACTTACTGTCTGCATTTTCATTACCTTTGGATGTTTGTAGTAAATTCATAAATAGTCTTGCCTGTAAGTCTCTCTTAACTATCAGCTTATAAAACTCAACTTTGATCATATTTTTTGCCATCAAAAAAAGTCATTGTTTTCCCATTAACTTGTCTTTAACCTGGAGTTCAGAATTGTGCAAAGTATGACTCAAGTATATTTTTCCTACCTTGCATCTTCATGTTCTTTGCCATGTATTTTGTGTTCCAGTCATATTCAGCTGAGCGTCGTTCTCCGAATGTGGCCTTAGATTGCTTTGACTTTCACTGTTTACTTGGCGTAAAAGTTTTCTTGTCTTTTTCTGGATGGCCAAATCCTGAAATGTCTTTCAAAATAGCTCTAATCCTTTACTGCCGAGTCTTTCTTGATTAATTCTTACAATAAAAAGCAGAACTCTGTGTCTTCTAATTTCTTCAAATATTGTTTGTGTGCTTTTGTGCTTAATGCTTTCGACATTATTTTTGGTTATTGTGTGCATCTTCCTTGGCACTAGGAGATGGTAAGTTCCTTGAGGACGAAAACTGTTATATTTATCTCTGTGTACTTTGAAGCTCCTAGGACAGTGTTTTGCTCATAATAGATGCTCAATAAATCTTTTTTTTTTCTACAGAAAAAATGTGTGATTATTTTTCAGATGCAGACTAAACATACTAATGTCCACAGTGGATAAAAAAGTTAACCAAATATGTAAATTATAATCTTTATAAAGATTAATAGTTTAAGCAGAAACCTTTACCCTGACTATGAAAATTCTTAAATTGTATTTTATAAGTATATGAGAAATCAGTATATTTCACAGGGTACTAGGCTTATATCAAACATTTTAATTTATATTTTTATCTAGATAGACTGTCAAGTCACTAGGCATGTGGATGTATAAATAGCTGTTCCAGATTATTATTATTATTATTATTATTATTATACTCTGTAGCTATTAATAAGCATTTGGTCTTTATAAAGCTTATAACAGGCATCAGTGGTTCTTAATTATTTGGGACAAGTTAAAGTAGCTTAATATTGTTGCTTCTTTTTCCATTTAATGAAGTGTTTTAAGTGGCTAAGGTCGGGGAGAGGTAAGGAAAGACTGTTCAGGGAATTTATGGTCGTGAACTGGTAGAGACCCAGAATAGTCGTAACTGCTAAGTCTTGAAAACAAAAAAATAAACTGTCATGAAGTTTTTGTAAGCTGAGATGAATGCCATTTTTCTCTTAGGAAGAAGAGAAAGGCTAGGAGCAACTGTGCACAATCATTTTCACTAAATTCTTCTAAGAATGTTAGCTGTCTTTACAACTGGATTCATCCTTTACAGTACTGGGAAACAAATACTCTAGTGGGGTACAGGAATTTTTTTGTGTAAGTGTAATTTCAAAAATTTCCACATGATGGCAGAAGATCATCACATCTGGAAAGACAAATGGAAGTCAAACTTGTACTTCTGTTCACCTGAAATCATATTTGTCATTTCATAGTTCCACTGGTCATCTTCATGTTTGTGTTGTTTCACATAGACATAGCATTGCCATCTTAAATATTTTAAGTGTTTTCACTAATTTTAAAATGGAATACAATATTTTTCTAGTATATCATTTTAACCCATTTTTAAGGTTTTTATGACTTTCCCCTGAATAGTGCCTTAAATAATTGTTTAGATAATTGTATTATTTTCTAAAGTAAATCAGTTTAGGGGAAACTTGAGTGCAGTTATTTATTATTTATAGATGAATGTATGAAACCCAAAATGTGGACTTTATTTGACTTTATTTTAGAAATTTAGGAATTGATTCAACATACATTCTTTTGTTTTAATTTGCCTAGAATTTTGAATGGCCATCTCATGCTCTCATGACTGTTGCGTCACTGGCCTGCTTTATCACTGTCAGGTCTTCTCTGAAACTTTCTGTCTTAATTTAAGAAATTAATTTACTTTGTAAATATTTATTAAATGCATACCATGTTGCATATACTTCCCCATACACTGATAATTTAAAATAGTAAAAATAATTCACAAGTATGATCTTTGTCTTATGGTGTTCACAGTCTTGCAAGGCAGACAGCTGCCAAATTTGTTAATGCTTGTGGTTTGCACTAAAACTAATATACTTGTCGTAATTTTTTAATGCTCACCTGAGGATATAATTTTGATTTTAGGGAAGGGGTGGGGCAGAGAGAGAAACACATCAGTGTGAGAGAGAAACATTGATCAGTTGCCTCCTGCACACTCCCCAACCAGGGATTGAACCTGCAACCTAGGTATATGCCCTGACTGGGAATTGAATCTGCAGCCTTTTGGTTGGACAGTGCTCCAACCAACTGAGCCACCTGGGCAGTGCTATTTGTCATGAAATTTTAAGGAGTGTGCACCTTTTACAAAGGTACTGTAGATTTATTGTGAAAATACTGAATTATATGAATGATGACCTAGGACCTGTAAGAGATCAAAATAAATATTTTGGAAATTTTGTGAAAACTTAAATGGGCCAAGGTTTTTAAAAAAATATTTTTAAAATTGAATTTATTGGGGTATATTAGGTAATAAAGTTATATAGGCTTAAGATGTACAATTCATATTGTATTGTGTGTTCACCATGCCAAGTCATGTCTCTCTCCGTCATCATTTATGCCCCATTCACACACTTCTACCTCTTCCTACCCCATTTCCCTCTAGTAGTAACCATACTATTGTCTGTCTGTGAGGTTTCTTGGGTTGGTTGGGGTTTTTTGTTTGTTTGTTTTTGCTTAATCTCTTTACCTTTTTCTCTCCTCCCCCTTAACCTCTCCTGACAGTTAGGAGTCTGTTTCTATATTGTTGGTTTATTTTGTTCATTAGATTCCACATATAAGTGCAATCATACGGCATTTGTCTTTCTCTGATTGGCTTATTTCACTTAGCATACATAATTCACTTCCCAGGTCCATCCATGTTGTGGCAAAAGTTTAAGATTTGCTACTTTTTTTACAGCTGGGTAGTATTCCACTGTGCAAACGTATCAAGTTTTGTATCCATTCATCTATTGATGGACATGTGGGCTGCTTCCAAATTGTGGCAATTGTAAATAATGCTGCAGTGAGTATTGGAGTGCATATATTCTTTTAAATTAGTGTTTTGGGTTTCTTTGGATATATTCCCAACAGTGGAATCACTGGGCCATAAGGCAGTTCCATTTTTAATTTTTTGAGGAAACTCCATACTATTTTCCACAGTGTCTGCACCAGTCTGCATTCCCACCAACAGTGTGTGAGGGTTCCCTTTTCTCCACATTCTCGCCAACATTTACTATCTGTTGATTTATTGATGATAGCCATTCTGACAGGCATTAGATGATATCTCATTGTGGTTTTAAGGTGCATTTCACTGATGATTGGTGGGGATGTAGAAGAGGGTAAAGGGGATATAAATTGGTGTCAGAAGGATACTTGACTTTGGGTGGTGAGCACACAATACAATATACAGATGATGTATTATAGAATTAATTGTATACTTTAAACCTATAAAAGTATATTGACCAGTGTCACCCTAATAAATTCAATAAATTTTTTCAAATTATTTTTAATTACAACTGATATATAGTATATTGATTTTAGGTGTGCAGCATAGCAATTGGACATTTATATATCTTATGAAGCGATGGCCTGAGAAGTCTAGTACCCATTTGACACACGCATACATAGTTATTACAGTATTGACTATATTCCCTCTGATGTACTTTATGTCTCTGTGACTATTTTTATAACTGGCAGTTTGTACTTTTTAATCCCTTTCACCTTTTTTTACACATCTACCCAACCCTCCTTGTATCGAGCAACCATTAATTTTTCTGTGTATCTATGAGTTGTTTTTGTTTATTTTGTCCTTTGGATTCCACATATAAGTGAAATCATACAATATTTGTCTTTCTCTGACTGACTTGTTTCACTTAGCATAATGTCCTCTGAGTTGATCTGTGTTGTTGCAAATGACAAGATTTCACTCTGTTTTTATGGCAGAGTAATACTCCATTGTATATAGATGCCATCTCTTCTTTATCCATTTATCTCTCAGTGGACACCTAAGTTACTTCCGTATCTTGACTACTGTGAATAATGCTGCAGTTAATGTGGTACATACATCTTTTCAAGTTAGTGTTTTTGATTTCTTTGGATCAAAGAAAGTGGAATTTCTGGGTCATATGTTAGCTTTATATTTACATTTTTGATGACCCTCCTTACCATTTTTCATAGTGGCTGTACCAATTTACAATCCCACCAACAATGCACATGGTTCCTTTTTCCCCCACATCCTTGGCGATACTTTCCTGTTGATTTATTGATGACAGCCATTCTGAGAGATGTGAGGTGATAATTTATTGTGGTTTTAATTTGCATTTCCCTGATGGTTAGTGAGGTTGAGCATCTTTTCATACATCTCTTGGCCATCTGTATGTCCTTTTTGGTCCTCTGCCCATTTTTTAATTGTATTGTTTTTGGCATTAAGTTATATGAGTTCCTTATATATTTTGGATATTAACCGCTTATCAAGTGTATTATTGGCAAATATTTTCTTTCAGTAGGTTTTCTTTTTTGTTTTGTTGATAGTTTCCTTTGCTGTGCAAAATCTTTTTAGTTTGATGCAGTTCCATTTGTTTATTTTTTTCTTTTGTTTCCTTACCTTTGAAAACATATGATTTGGGGCCTCAAGAAACTTTAGGATGTAGAAGAAGAGTAAGAAAACTACAGCTATGATACAAGGCACTTGTATCTGTCAAGTGTTGGGAGTATCACCACTTCAGGAAAATTAAGTTATGAAAATAGAAGTTCAGAATAATATGTTGAAAAATAAGATATTATTGGAAAGGTATTTTATGGGCAGCTGTTGGATGACTTGATTGAAGATCTTTCACTTTTTGTAAAAATATCTTATTTTTTTCTCACAGCTTTATAACAAAATTTCCATAATTGAAATAAATATTTTTTAACATCTCTCCATCTGAATTTTCTTTTGTGTGCAAGAATCCAATCTCTTTTGTAGTTGGCCAAAGTTACAAGCTCAAAACCTGTTAAAAGTTGTTTAAATTTTGTTTATTACACATGTAATTCTGATTTTCGGTGACTAATTTCATTAGTTCTTTTTCAACTTTTGAGATGAAACTCAGTCAAATTTGCCGTTCACTAAGTGTCTTTTGATACTGTCTATGTCTTTATCTTTAAAATACTTTTTACATGACTGAGTCCAATCAGGAGGGGAAAGCCACAGAGTAATTTGAATAGGAACATTTAATATAAAGAATTGGTAACTATAACATGAAATGGGAATAGCAAGACATTGGCTGGGAAGAAGGGGATAGAACTCTAATGAACAGGAATCACAGATAAAAGGAGCAATCACTTCCATTAGGGCTGAGAGAGAGCACAGCCCTGAATGGAATCTTTTCTATAGTCTCTAGGCTTGCTCAAATTACTGTTCCTTTGTGCACGGCATCCTTGTTGAGGCAGTTCCCTTTTATTTCCTGATAACAAGACTGGATGTACACTGGTTCCTACATCCAGTTAGTGAGAACCTGGGAATCCATGTAGAAATCCAAGCCATTGCTAGATTACTTGTCTTAGAATTTTTCTTTTGGTTAACTGGGAGAGCACTTCTAGGAGGCTGACATTTATATTCTCTTGGAATATAGAATTTTTGAATACTTCCACTCTTTCGTCTTTAAGAAAAATCTGTTCTTTTCATCTTATAAACACCTTCCCAGGTTTCCCTATATTTATGAGTAATTCTTTGAAATGGGAAGATACATGTGCTCTAATGCTAGAAAGAAACAGTTAGAAAATAATATAGACCAAGATTATTTTAAGGAACCTAGTCTACCAAATATGAACTTAAACTGTGATTAATTAGGACTGATTATTTTATTTCCAAAGGGAAATTTAAACATTAACAAACTTTTTAGGAATAAACCCATTCATTCTGTTTATTTACTGTAATTCAAAATTTGATTCATGAAACTTTATAAATATTGTTTGTTATAAGGTGAGGAATATGTATACCTTTGGGCATTCTGACAGTTAATAGAGTCTGTATAAAGCAATACTTGGACAATCTATGCTACCATATATTTTTCAAATGTAATAGTAAATGATGCATTTTTTGTTGGAGTTGAGTGGGTATGTATAATTCTTTTAAAGAAAATATGTACCTTATGCTTTTAGGCTATAATATATTCTATTTTACATTATATAACATTACATATATAATATACATATTATATGCTACACATATATGTAATATATATTTCTATGTTTTTTTTAAAGATTTTATCCACTTTTAGAGAGAGGCGAGGGGAAGGAGAAAGAGAGGGAGAGAGATATCAATGTGTGGTTGCCTCTTTTGCACCCCCTACTAGGGATCTGGCCCACAACCCAGGCATGTGCCCTGACTGGGAATCAAACCTGCAACCCTTTGATTTGCAGCCCATGTTCAATCCACTGAGCTGTACCAACCAGGAAAATATATTTCTATGTTAATTTTACTTATTTCAGCATTTATGGGCTATATATTAATTAGGAAATTGGATGTATATAAATAATGGTAAATGCTAAATCTCTAAATAAGAGTGGTACATTGCAAAATTTAGTAACAGGCATTTTGATGCTACTGAGAGGAATTGAAATAATACTTTGAAGTATGGGATATGGTAACATGTTCAGAGAAGTTAATATTTTATGTCTGTCTGACATTTTTTGAGATGCTGCCTCCTGAATTCTTTTTTGGCTATATATATTTTAGCTCACTTTGTAAAACTTGTTAACTTTTTGTTTAAAAATATGTATCCCTGGCTGGCATAGCTCAGTGGATTGAGTGTGGGCTGTGAACCAAAGTGTTGCAGGTTCGATTCCCAATCAGGGTACATGCCTGGGTTGCAGGCCATGACCCCCAGCAACCACACATTGATGTTTCTCTCTCTCTCTCTCTCTCCCTCTCTCTCTCTCTCTCTCTCTCCCTCTCTCCCTCCCTCCCTGCCTCCCTTCCCTCTCTAAAAATAAATAAAATCTTTAAAAAAATATGTATTCAAGGTGAATTCAGGTTTAGGGCTTTGGTTTTTTCAGGTAAACTGAACACTTGCATGTTTTTCCATTTTGTTATTGTGCCTTCCCATTGTTTCAAATAATCATTGTTTCAAATGATTCTCTTTTTATTCAGATCTTTTATTGTCTTGTCATAGATTCCTTAGATTCCTCATCTGCAGCATTGTAATTCGGGAGAATAACTGCATGGTGTTGAATACAGTTTGAATAGATTTATATTGACTGTGTTACTCTTCTTTTTTCCCTTGAATGTAATCCATATTTATTTTCACAGTTGCTGGTCCCAGATGTTAATGCTAAAACTCTTTGACTCAGGTGTAATTCTTTTATAAGATAGTTGTATTCTAGCAAAATGAAATGTGAGTATATGTAATTCCATTTACCTAATGACTTGTAGCAGGGGTAGCCAACACTCCCTGCTCTAAATAACTTATTGGAATACAGCTACATACACATATGTAAACAGGCTATATTTGTGTTCATAATGTTTTTGTTACTGACTTAATACAAAGAAACTATATTTACTGAGAGTCTAATTGAACAGAACATAATATAAAGAAGTCATTTTTCTTCAGAGAAGTTCTTCATTTTATAGCAAAATACCATGGTTATGTTCTAGGTTCCTTAGATTCTAGGTCTATATTATTCATATAATTAATGCCAACTGTTGTAATAAATAGTCCCAAAGTGTCAGTGGCCTAATATAAAAATTTATATCTTGCTCTTGAAAAGAATGTATAGATTTTCTTGTTCAGGCAGCCTTCCTCAAGGGATCTTCTCTAAGCACTGACTCTTTGAGCATTTTAGGTACGTGGCCATGTGTGTGACCTTTTAAATGCCCAGAAACATGTGGGTGCTTTTCAAAACTCTTACTCCCCAAGGTCACGAAAAAAGGTCTTAGTGTGGTAGCGCCATTTTTTCCGCTTTCAGTTTATGTCCGTTTCACAGGGCTTCCAACAGCAAAATGTTGGGACAGAGCATTCGGAGATTCACAACCTCTGTGGTCCGTAGAAGCCACTATGAGGAAGGTCCAGGGAAGAATTTGCCATTTTCGGTGGAAAACAAGTGGCGGTTACTAGCTATGATGACTTTGTATTTTGGATCTGAATTTGCTGCACCTTTCCTTATTGTAAGACACCAACTGCTTAAAAAATAAGGATGTTTTAGTTAATCCATAAAACAGATATGAAGAAGAGCATTTTAAGAGGTGCAGTCTCTTTGAAAAAATGGATCAAACTATTGAACTCAACATACTAGATATGTTTGTAAATAAACTTAATGGCATGAATCCATAATGCCTCTTCTCTGAAATACAAAATGTGATAATTGGGAAAAAACAAACAAACAAAAAAAACCTCTTACTCCCCAAGCATCGTGTTTACCAGCCTTTCCTTCCAAGTTTTTTGGCTAGTCTGTTTTTTGCCCTCACTTCAACTGTCCTATATGTGAGTGACTTGTACATTTGCCTTACATGTTTTTGACAAATGACTCCAGGCACCCCCTCAATCCTACTGTGCACTGGGAAAGTTCCAAGTCCAATAAGACAAAGGCAAGCCCTTTGGTGACTTCAAACAGGTCACAAAACAAATATTAATTCTTTGAGAATAAAGTCTGTTCTGTTCTCTCTGATACTGGGTACCTGTACTGGGAATGTGAGCTGTTGTCTTAAAACCATCGTCCATGTGACAAGCACGGGACAGGACCAGAGTGAGTTAAAATGCCACAGAGCTTCCTGACTGAAATTCAGCTATTTTTTCTCAACTAAATGTTTGCTGTGTTGCTACAAGCTTTCCATGTTTTTTCCAGAGTTCTGAAAAAGTTGGTCTTGCCAGGTTTTGCCAGTATATTTGTAGTCTGCAGAGAGTTGACGCATTGAGTTCCCTGTTCCACTATTTTTGCTGACATCTGGTCCTCAGATGTTTAAAGTTGGAGAATGATTTTTATCCTGAGGACACCGGGCAAGGAGAGATGATGATGACAAGGACATGTCACCCATTGGATACTAACGGAGGAGTATCCAGATGGGCTGCATGGGAGGCAGTTGAAAGCCTGGGACTGGGGGAAAGGCAGAGGTGTCAGGGTTTGAGATTAGGCTTTAGAGTTGGTGACGTTGAACCGCTGGAATTTAGAATTACATTTGTAGAAAGAATAGCAAAGGGCTGCTGAGGCCTTAGGTTTGGACTATGGTCTACAGTCATTGTGTAAAAGGAAACCTGTGAAGGTAGTACGGTAGAAATTCTATTTTTCTTTTTCAAATGGGAAAAAATTAGTTTTGGAATTTGGCGTAAAGTAACAACATCTACTTGTGCCAATTCCTTTGTCAGCTCTTAAATAAATACTGTACAGTCTGTGGAACTCTACTTCACAATTAGCTGCTCTTGGTTGGGACTAGAGGAAGGAGCCACTACAATAGCAGCCTTCCTCTGCTTAGTTTTTTATCTAGTTTCCATCAAACTAGAGCTTTATTCTCTGCTGAATCGGCCTGAACAATTTCTTCTCATTCTTCTTTCCCTCTCAGTCTTCACTTCTCTCATATTCACCACTGTTTATTACAGGCCTGTAGGCATTAATGAAAAGGCAATGAATGAAATTTATCAAAAATTCCAATGTACTTTGTCAATTTCCAAGGTGGAATACCAGAGACTTCAATTACTTGGAACTTCAAAAAAAACACAACCGCCCCCCCAAAAAACAAACAAAATAACCCCCAACTCCTTGAATTTCAAAAGTGTAATTTATAAATATAATATAGAATAAAGCATAGCCTCTTGGGAGTTTCAAAATAATTTCTCTAGTGATTTACAAGTTACTTGTCTTTCAAAAATCAATCCATAATTAGACTATAAAAGAAAGGATATGATCAGGAAAGTTTTAATTGCTCCCTAAGTGTATTTTACCAAAGTAATATATTTTTTTAATTGGAAAAGGAGGGTACTATACTATAGGCTGTATTATTGAAAGTAGAAATGCCGAAAACATTTCCCCTTGCATACTGGTTTAGGTAATGTTAACAATTTGTCTGTCTACTAATGAAGTACAGAGATTTGAGGAAATTCTATTTAGAGTTAAATATTCAGTTGTGTGAATATGTGTTCTTTAAGACATTCCTGTTCTATTTATTGTATGAGGAAATAGTATAAAACTTATATCATCTATATGTAGTGGCGATTATGTACACGCCTTGAAAACTGGTCTCATTACAAGGCCAGGGCCTAACTCAGTGAAATGGGGAAACTTGTTAAGGGATATAGGAGCATAAACTGTAGGGAGGGCAGCATGCCCACTTCTCTGCGTTTTCTTTTTCCCTCCCTCCCTCCCCTTCCTTCTTTCTTTCTCTCTCTTCCTTTCCTTCCCTTTCCCTCTCTCTCCCTCTTTCCCTCTCTCTCCCTTTTTCCCTCTGAATGTAATTTCAACTCCTTAACAGTTAAGGAGTAGTTACATTTATACAGTCCTAAAATTATTTTGGCCCTTTGAAGGCAACTGCAAGGCTGATGTGGCCCCCTGAGAAAAATGAGTTTGACACCCCTGCAGAGTTACAGGCTTGTGGTTAGACCAGGCAGAAGGTCGCTTTTCAGTGTCTGGGAAGTTTTGTAGATCAGTTAAATTCAGAATTCATAGCTGAAATTTAGAAGTGATTGAAGTATTGGGTTGGCTAAAAAGTTTTAGTTTTTTTCTGTATGATGGTTCTATATGATGTCTTTAACTTCATTTGAAACAATTTTGTTAGATTTTATTGACAGCTGTCATATCAGCATGCATTAAAAATATCAAAATTGGTGAATTTTGGTGCAGCCATTTTAATATTGAAGATGGAAGAAAATATGCAACATTTTCAGTGTATTATGCATTATTATTTCAAGAAAGGTAAAAACACAACTGAAACAAAAAAAGATCATGCAGTGTACGGAGAAGGAGCTGTGACTAATTGAGCATGTCAAAAGTGTTTTGCAAAGTGTCTTGTACTATTAACATTTCAGCCAAATAATTCTTTGCTGTGGGGCTGTCTTATGCATTGGAAGACGTTTAGCAGCACCCCTGGCCTCTCTCACTAGAAGCCAATAGTGGGAGATAGCAGACATACTCAAAGTACCCAAATCAATAAAGTTATTGGTGAGTCTTCATTTCCCGGAAAATGAGTCTTTCATTTTGTGGAAAAAAACATGCAGGCTTTTTGGCCAACCCAGTGGTTTTAGTTGAATGGTTTTGTACATAGTTAATTCTGTTTATTTGACTTTGCTTCTAATTTTATTATTTTTAAAATATATTTTATTGATTATGCTATTACAGTTGTCCCACTTCCCTTCTTCATTCCCCCCACCCTGCACACCCTCTGCCACCCACATTCCCCCCTTTAGTTCATGTCCATGTGTCATAAGTTCTTTAGCTTCTACATTTCCCATACTATTCTTAACCTCCCCCTGTCTATTTTCTACCTACCATCTATGCTATTTATTCCCTGTACCTTTTTCCCCTCTCTCCTCCTCCAATTGCCCTGTTGCTAACCCTCCATGTGATCTCCATTTCTGTGGTTCTGTTCCTGTTCTAGTTGTTTGCTTAGTTTGCTTTTGTTTTTGTTTTAGGTGTGGTTGTTAATAACTGTGAGTTTGCTGTCATTTTACTGTTCATATTTTTTATCTTCTTTTTCTTAGATAAATTCCTTTAACATTTCATATAATGAGGGATTGGTGATGATGAACTCCTTTAACTTGACCTTATCTGGGAAGCACTTGATCTGCCCTTCCATGCTAAATGAAAGCTTTGCTGGATAAAGCAATCTGGAATGTAGGTCCTTGCCTTTCATGACTTGGAATACTTCTTTCCAGCCCTTTCTTGCCTGTAAGGTCTCTTTTGAGAAATCAGCTGATAGTCTTATGGGAACTCTTTTGTAGGTAACTGTCTCCTTTTTTCTGGCTGCTTTTAAGATCCTCTCCTTATCTTTCATCTTGGGTAATGTAATTATGATGTGCCTTGGTGTGTTCCTCCTTGCGTCCAACTTCTTTGGGACTCTCTTAGCTTCCTGGACTTCCTGGAAGTCTATTTCCTTTGCCAGAATGGGCAAGTTCTTCTTTATTATTTGTTCAAATAACTTTTCCACTTGGAATATTGGAATATCCACTTGGATACTAGAATGTTTAAAGATGTCCTGGAGGTTCCTAAACCTCTCCTCATTTTTTTTGAATTATTATTTCTCCATTCTTTTCTGATTGGATGTTTCTTTCTTCCTTCTGGTCCACACCGTTGATTTGAGTCCCAGTTTCCTTCCTATCACTATTGGTTCCCTGTACATTTTCCTTTATTTCACTTAGTGTGGCCTTCATTTTTTCATCTTATTTGCGACCAAATTCAACCAATTCTGTGAGCATCCTGATTACCAGTGTTTTGAACTGTGCATCTGATAGGTTGGCTATCTCTTCATCACTTAGTTGTATTTGTTCTGGTGCTTTGATCTGTTCTTTCATTTGGGCCATTTTTTTTTTGTCTTGATGTGCCTGTTACATAGTGCAGGGCAGAGCCTTAGGTGTTCACCAGGGCAAGGCAATCCAGTGGCTGGGTTGTGAAGCTATATGTGGGAGAGCGGTCCAAGAGGGAGCAGTGATGCTTGTTCTGCTCTCTCTCTGATTTCAGTCCCTTCTGCCTCTCCCCCCAAGCAAACTGGGCCCTTCTGGTGCTGATTTCCATGTGGGTGGGCTTGTGTATCTTCTAGGACCCCGGGGGTCTCTCCAATGAATTTTCATGTGAGGCTGGGAGTCTCTCCCAGCACCTCCACCCCCACAAATATTTTCAGTCTGTGTTTTGAGGCTTTATTTCCCCATGTTGGAACTCTGGGTTGTGTGGTCCGTCTCGCTCCCCAGTCTTGCCTGGTTTATCTGCGTGTGAATGTGGGACCACCCAGTCTGTCAGCCACCTTGCTTGCCATGCCCACCCACAGTCAGCCGCCTCTCTGGGTCCGCCTGCTGCCGCCTTGCCTGTCGGGGGTCTGCCAGCCACCGCTTTGCCACAACCCCTCTCCACCTGGCTAACTGACTCCGCCCCTCCTACCTGTCTGGATGAATTTGTCTACATTAACTCCTTGGTTGTCAGACTTCCAGACAGTTCAATTTTCTGTGGGTATTGGGGTTTTTTGTTTCTAAATTGTTGTCCTTATTTTGGTTGTGGGAGAAGGCACAGTGTGTCTACCTACACTTCCATCTTGGCTGGAAGTCCCTAATTTTATTTTTTAAATTACATGTTTTATATAGGTGTGTGTATATTTTAGTTAATGGAAAAAAGTTCAAACATACACAGATGTAGAGAGAATGTAATGGACCATCACGTACCCATCCCTCGGTTCCAGCATGTATCAATTCACAGTCAGTCTTGTTTCATCTGTGCCCCCGGCTACATCTCCCCTCGCCTCTCGGTTCTTTTTAAGCAAATAGCAAACTTGTACTTTTATTCACAAATATTTCAGTATTTATTTCTAAAAGAGACTCTTTAAAATTATTTCCATAATACAGTACTGTTATTAATTACATCTCCAAAATTAACTATTTCTTAGTATCATCAAACATCCAATCAGTGCTTAAGATTTCCTGATTGTCTCTTTTTAACAGTATTTTTAAGAATCCTCCCAAAAATGATATAATTGTAATTAGTTGCCTGTTAAGTCTTTTTGGAATAATAAAAATTAGCTTTTTACTTTGTGTTAATTTCACACCTACAGAAGAGTGGCAGAAATAGTACATCTTCCCTACATGTTAACATCTTACATAATTATAGTACCATTATCAGAACTAAGAAATTAACATGGTACAATATTACTAACTATTTTGGTATATTCAGTTTTACCATTTTTTACACTAATGTTCTTTTTCTATTCTAGGGCCTGATTCAATACTCCACCTGTCATGTGATTGTCATGTTGCCTTAGTTTCCTCTAATATAGGACAGTTCATTAGTCTTTCTGTATTTTTCATGACATTAAACCTTTTGAAGACTCCTGGTCAGTGATTTTGTAGAGTGTCCTTTAATTGAGGTTTGTCTGATGTTTTTTATGATTAGGCTGAGGTTGAGTGTTGTTGAAAGAACATGCTGAGGTGATATACTATTCTCAGTGCGTGATTATTGGGGTGCATGCCATCAATGTCACTTGGTAGTGGGGATCTTAACCTTGATCATTTGGTTAAGGCAGTGTCTTCTTGGTTTCTGCACTGTGAAGTTGTTCACCTGTGCTTTATTAGCTCTAAGACTGAGGTTGCTTTTGTAGTTTTATAGTCTGGGTTTTGCTGACTGTATTTCCCTAGTGAAATTTAACACATTATAGATGCCCCTTGACCCAGTAAACCCAATGTAAGTTGAAGATACTGTTGTGGAAAGTGCATTTAATACAGGTGTCCTACTGAACATCATAGTGTAGCCTCACCTAGCCTAAATGTACGCAGATCACTTACATTAGCCCACTTACATTAGCCCACAGTTGGGCAAAATCATCTAACACAAAGCCTATTTTATAATGAAGTGTTTAATATAGCATGTAATTTATGTAATTATGACTTGCTGCCTTCATGCTGGGCAATTACTCTTGGAGTAATTACCTTCCTCTTTTCTCCAGAAGCAGGGGACACAGATGGGTGATTTGTACAGTAGACACGATGGGATGGGAAGACACAGAACACAGTATCCAGAAAGCACTGGCGACACAGTACATGGCAGAGCACTGGTTGTTTGCCAGTGAGTGTGTGGCTGATGGGAGCTGTGGCTGCTGCTGCTCAGAATCGTGACAGTGTTGGACTGCACAGCACTAGCCCTGGAAACTGTAAACATTCAAAATTTGAAGTATAGTTTCTACTACATGCATATCGCTTATGCACTATGGTAAAGTCAAAAAATCATAAGTCGGGAACTGTGTTCTGTAAATTGGATTAGATGATGTTATTCCTTTAGTTTAATTAATTCCCAAAGCTGTTAAAGCAAATCTAATGCAGTTCATCTTTAGTCTTTAAAAAAGCCTGTGCCATAGAAAAGTCAGTTTGCTGATACTTTTCTGTAGAGGTAATTTTAATAAACTATTTTTATCTTTTACATACATTAGAATCTGTTAGAATATGACTTTATCTATTTTGTTACCAGCAATTTAGTGGTATCAATTGGATTCAGGCTATAAACAAGTTTAATATATAAATAGAGAATTTGAAAGTGCAGTGAAGGCAGAACCAGTCTTCCAGATATTTCCAGTTCTTCTGTTACTTGTAAATCAGTACTACAGGCCCTCTGCCTTTTCAAAAATTTTAGTGAGAAACAATTAGTTAGCCACACTTAATTTTCCTTTTGGTAACAATGTAAGTTGTTACTGAAGCATGAAGTTTAGTTTTTCCTATTAGAAGACTTTCCTAATATTGTATTTCTATAATTATATTTCTGTAGTTTACTGCCCTTTAGTTTTCTGGAAATGCTGCAACAAATTAGCAACTTGGTAGCTCAAAACAACAGAAACTTAATCTCTGACGTTCTGGAGGCCACAAGTGCAGGTCACAGTGTGGGAGGCTCTTGGGGAGAGCCTGTGCCTAGTTCTTCCAGTTTCTGGTGGCCGCAGCACTCCAAACTTTGTCTCCATCTTCGCATCCCCTTCTCCTCTGGTGGGTCTCATTTCTCCCGACCTCTCCTATATGAACATTGTTGTGGTAGTTAGTGCACACCAGAATAACCTCCTCATCACAAGATCCTTAAATTCACCTGCAAATCCTTTAACATACACAGGATCCAGGAGTTATTAGGGCTTGATACCTCTAGGGGACACCATTCAGACCGCTATCCCCGCTCTCACCACACTCAAAGCCTCGTCTTTGGTGGCTTTCCACTACCTGAAGCTGCTACTTAACCTGAGGCAGCACTGCATTCTTTTTGGTTCAAGAGATCAGTCATCAAAGTCTTCTAACTTGAGGAGAATTCTGGGGCAACTTGATTCTTGAGGCTAGCATGATCAAAGCTTGAAACCAAAGGATGCTGTAGCTCATGTGCTGCATTCTTCTACTCTAAGTCTCCTTCCTCCCTCTAGGTGCATTTCCATGGCAGGGTACCTGATCGGAAGATTCCTATTTTATTGCTGCCAGGGCCTG
The DNA here is from genome assembly GCF_004126475.2 of Phyllostomus discolor. Taxonomy (NCBI): domain Eukaryota; kingdom Metazoa; phylum Chordata; class Mammalia; order Chiroptera; family Phyllostomidae; genus Phyllostomus; species Phyllostomus discolor. The sequence continues at coordinate 27,055,640 of NC_040912.2, read as the reverse complement.
TGTGTGGACACCCCCAAATTAGAGTCCTGAATATCTTGCCATTAGAGTAATGTTGAAAGTACACGGGGCAGAGGAATAGGCAATGGGAGGGCTGTTCTTTTTTCTGTTTGTGAGTCTTTCCACCCAAATTATTCATTGATCATTCCTCATGGGTTTTCTTTTTTGCATTTCATCAAAACAATGTGATTTGATTCATGAGATTATTAAAAATTGAGATATAAATGACATACGACAATGCATTAGTTTTAGGTGTATGAGGTAATGATTTTATGTATGGATATATTGTGAAATGATTACCAGAATAAGTTAATATTCACCAGAGTAAGTTAATATTCATCATCCCGTGTTTTGCTAATTTTAATGCATTGCCTTTTCTCTTGATTACATGTCACAGTTACTATTTCTTCATGTTTCTAGTAATTATGGATTTCCCCCTGACACTGTGAATGATAGATACTACATTGTAGAGACATTATTCCACTATGTTTTTCCAAAGTGCATTGATTTTCTTTTGTTTTATTAAGCTGTTAGCTTGGCAGAATTTAGATTCCAAACTTTGTGCTCCCTTTGACATGAAGCAGCTGAAATATCTAGTCAGTTATTTTTCCCTTAGCCGGGCTGCCTAAGTCTGTCCTGAGCCACGCCCAGGTGAGTGGTTAGCCAGAGATTTTGGCAGATTTTACTTGCACAATTTAGGGTTCCCTTTCTGTAGCTTTTTTCCCCCTGAAATTTCCAATTCTCATTTTCCAACTGCTGTGGTTTTCCCACACTGTTCTCTGATTCCTCTGCCACCACCCAGCACCAGCTGCAATCTTCCTCTCACAAAAAGCCGTACCAATGGGGTCTGACCCAGTGCTCTCTGCCATTCTCTGAGGAGTCAGCTGCTTTCTACCTTTTGTTTGACTCTGGTTCTCAAGTGCCTCGGGATTGTTTATGTTCTGACCAGAATTTATACCCCAGACTTTTCTTACTAAACAAACTGCGCTCATTAAGCGATAAGTCGTTTCCCCAGCCCCTGGTAACTGTCTATAAACTTGCCTAGTCTACGTATTTTATATAAGTGGAATCCTACAGTATTGTTCTTTTGTGTCTGGCTTATTTCCTTTCGCATAATGATTTTAATTTTTATCCATGCTGTAGAATGTATCAGAACTTCATTCCTTTTTATGGGTGAAGAATTTAACACTGTGTATCTCTACCACATCTTGCTTATCCACTCATCTGTTGATGGACACCGGGTGTTTGCATGTAATTGGCTGTTGTGAATAATGCTGCTGGGAACATGGTGCAAACTATCTGTTTGAGAGCCTCCTTTCCTTTATTTTGGGTAGATACCTGTGACGAAATTGCTGGCTCAATCATACGGTAATTCTTTAACTTTCTGAGGAACTGCCAAACTTGTGTTGCACGTCGGCTGTGTACCACTTTACATCCCATCAGCAGTGTATCAACACGAGGGTTCCCATTACTTCAGTTCTCGCCAACACTGGGTATTTTCCTTTTATTACCTTTGTTGTTATTAGAGCCACCCCAGTGGGTGTGAAGTGGTTCTGATTTGTGTCTCCCTGATGACTAGTGATGTCCACTGTCTTCTCACGTGCTTGTTGGGCATTTGCACACCTTCCTCAGAGCAATGTCTGCTCAAGCCTCTGCCCGCTTTAAAACTGGACTGTTTGTCTTTTTGTCGCTGAGTTGTAGGAGTTCTTTATGTATTCTGGCTATTAAAACTTTGTCAGATACATAGTTTGCATATGTTTTTCCCATTCTGTAGTTTTACTTTCTTAATAGTGTCCTCTGTTACACAAAAGTTTTTAAATTTTGAAGAATCCCAGTTTAGCTTTTTCTTTTGCTGCTCAAGCTTTTAGTGTCATATCTAAGAATCTGTTGTTAAATCCAAGGTCCTCAAAATTTACTCTTCTTTTCTTTTAGGCATTCTATGGTTTTAGGTCTTCCATCCATTTAGTGTTAATTTTTGTCTGCCATGGGAGGGAGGGCTCCAGTTTCTCTCTCTGCACATGGAAACGCAGCTGCCCAGCCCTGTCTGTCACAGGATCTTCTTACCTCGTCAATCTGTGTGGCACATCAGCTGGTCTGTGTGTAAGGGTTCATTTCTGGACTCTCCATTCTATTCCATTTGTCTATGTGTTTCTCCTAAAGCCAGTACCACACTGTTTTTGATTACTTATAGTATTTTTTTGGTACATTTTGAAAGTAGGCACTGTGCATGCTCCAACTTTGTTCTTTTTCAAGGTTGTTTTGGCTATTTAGGGCCTCTCAAAATTCCATATGAATGTAAGTATTGGTTTTCCCATTTCTACAAACGAATAACTGGCAAAACCTACTTTTTGGATTCTGTTTGCTTTGGAGCTTCATCCCTGTCCACATTTAGTTCATTGACTATTAATGGATTATAATTAAATATCTGATTAAACCCCAGTGTAATGGTCCTTTCTCCGATTGAAACGATAGTTTTCAATTTTTTTTTGCTTTAACAAGCAATGCCACAATGAACATTCTTGTGCATGCTACTTGTTTATATGTCTGAAAGTTTCTTTAGGACAATAGTTTTCAGCTCAGGACAGGATCACTTGGCAATGTTTGGAGACATCTTTGATTATCCAGACTGAAGGGGACGGATGCCACAGGCATCTAGTGGATAGAGACAAGCCAAGAGATGCCATTAAACATCCTATAATGCAAGAACAGACTCCCACCACAAAGTGTCCAATTTGTTAATAGTGCCAAGGCTGAGAAACCTCTGGGGCATGCATTTAGAAGTGGGAGTCATAAAACTTTAAGGTATGAGCGGGGTTTTGGTTTTTTTTTGGGGGGGGACAGTATATGGAATGGATTTCTATAAATCATGAAAATATTTCCAATACAAGTAAAGGTTTGGACTGTCTGGAACTAAAGTTTCTTTGGTGATGCTGGCAGTTTTAAGCAATTTAATTATCTTAACCTACATAGAATAGTAACATTAACTAGAGTTAATGAACTCATTCACTTAACCATATAGTCTTTTAACTTCATGAATTGAAACACATTGGTACTTTCTGCCTGATTAAAAGACTAATTTTGAGTGAGAATCTGCTTCAAAAAAGTGTCACTTAAGACAATGATAAGTTGGAATATTAGGCTGAAGATACTGACAGAATGAGAGAAAAAGTACAGAATGAGAAGTGTAGAATTTTTTAAAATCCTCACCCAAAGATACATTTATTGATTTTAGAGAGAGGGTGGGGGAGAGAGAGAGGAAAACGTCGACGTGAGAGAACACCAGTCAGCTGCCTCCCGCACGCACCCCGGCCAGGAGTCAAACCCACAGCCTTTCGGGGTCGATGCTCCAACCAGCTGCACCCCCAGCCAGGGCTAGAATTTTTCCCTGACCAAGATGGTTGTTAAATATGAAGGTTTAATATTGGCCAAGTTTTTTTCTCTAGTGTGATTTAAATTAGTCTTTAAATCGAAGACACAGGTGAACTTAGTAAATTTTGAGACCCACTTTTAAACCTATCAGAATCCTGGTGACCGCTTTTAAAATCTCACGGCATCCATGACCCCAGAACAGCGCCCTGCTTGCGTGCGTACAATTCGAGTCTGATTTCTGGTTGCTTCACACACACTCCTGAAGCCCACCTGTGGACCACTCTCACCCCCCTGCCCAGCTTTCTAGGTTAAGACCTTTTCTAAAAGTCTATTAAAATGCAAAAAAATAAGATACTGAAGTTATCACTGACTAGCAAAGACATGGCTATAGTATCATTTGTATCTGTTTCGTCGAAGGCAGAGGACTCATATTGGAGAAAAATAGGTACTTGGAATTAGAACTGTTCAAGTCCTCCAACATTAAATGAGTGAATACAGATCTTAATTTAATTTTGTATCTGTAATCTTCATTTTTCTCTCTTTTTACTAGGCTTATGCAGCAGTGCTATGGCAACAATCTAAGGAAAACAGACAAAACTCAACCGAGAAACCATGCTTTGGGATCGCCCTGCCAGAAGAAAAACTTAACGACTTTCGGGATGAACAAATAGGACAGCTGCAGGAGCTGATGCGGGAGGCCACTAAACCCAACAGGCAGTTCAGTATCTCTGAGTCTAGAAAACCAGAATTTTAGTCTGTACAATAAAGCTTCACAAAGCAGTTGAAGTTGAGAACCCCTTATTTTAACGATCATTGGTTTTTAAAATTTACTTCTTCAGCTCTTGGGCTTTGAGAGTGCCCGGTGTTAATGAATTACGTTTTGTTATTTGAGGGTGTTATGAATGTTCTCTGTAACGTGTAGATGAAGTTCACCAGTGGACAGAACTTTACATTATTGAGGTAAGTAACAGTACTTTCTGGATGGGATTTGATTTTTGGACTAAATAAGAAAGAATATCTCCAAACAAGAAAAACCTGTGGAATTTTGCCAAAATATTTTTATATATAAATTTGTTTTTAATGCTATCCTTGTTCAAGCATTAGTCTTGTGTTTTTAGCATCATCAGATAACTATATCATGATAATGTGAAATTTTCAAAAGATTTTAAATTACACTATCATCCTGAAAGTTTAATCATTTCTACTTTCATAATACATGTGCTTTTAAATGTCCCTTCTCCCTGAGTCATTGTTTATTTATAATGAAAGGTTAAAAAGAAGCTTTCAGGTTTAGTATTACTCTGTCATTTGTGTAATAGGTTATACAACATATAATGCATTTCTACAGTATTTGTTAATAACTGATGACCCCTTAAAATAATCTATAGTTATCTTGAGAATTTCATTTATTGACTAATGTTTGGGGAGATAAAATGAAAAAAAATCGAATGGTAATTCCATTCACATCCTAAAATATTTATGAATTTAAAAAAATTACAAACTAAAACAGCTTATATTTTTATTTCATGTTACCTTGAGATCTTTGAAGTGATCATTTTTCAGGGGCAACTGCATTTATATCAGGCTTTTCACCCCCAATTTTATTGAGAAATAATCGACACATCACTGCATGTGTTTAAGGTATACAGCATATGTCAGCTCTTTAAAAATTGATTTGTATTTGTTCCCGTGAGGTTTGATAGCATTAAATATTCTTTATTGCTTTTAAACCGCTCCTACTTGGTTTGTGTATTGCCTAACTCTCCTTTAGGTTATAATTTTTCTATTTCCTGTTTTTAAAAAATATGATGTTCTCTGGGATTTCATCCCTAGGAACCTTACTTTGCACATCCATTGCTGCAAATATTAGCTATACTCTTCATCTATAAAATGAACCAAAATCTCATTTCTGAACTTCAGATCTCTGTTTGAAATTCTGTTTGGATTTTCTAGTTCATTTATAATAAAACTTACTTTTCTCCCCTTTTCAGTGAGTGCATAATATTAACATATACCCAGTTCAGAATTCTATAATTTAGCCTAGATCTCACCATTTCCCTAGAGGTCTCCTCATTATTTGGCATTTCCAGCAACTCCATGAGGTTGGTGCTTTGCAAAATGGCCATAGTTCTCTACCACCCCTGGTGCTCATGCTCTTTTGCAATATGAATTCACAGTTCCTTCCATCAAGAATTCTATCCATTTTCCAATTCTTCAAACATGTACTGGCCTTGTTTTTTGATTTGCTCAAAAGAATGTGGGTGGTGACATTATGCAAAATAGGGGGACTAAGCTTCAGAGTTTTGTACACTTACACCTGCACTTGGGAAACTTACCCAGCTGCCTGCCATGTGCACAAGCTTTGGAGGACGCTAGGGTCACAAATAATCTCCCTAGGACACGGATACCTCATGTTTAATAAACTCTGACTGGCATCATAAATGAAAGGCAGCAAAGACCACCAGAAAACAACTTTAGAATTAGCACATACATAATATAAAACAATTGTTTTCTTTAAATATAGAAGTCAAGTTTGAAGATACCTACAGGAAACAAAGCACATGAAAAAACAACCAAAGAGAAGTTATAGAAATGGACAATAGAATGACTAAATCAATAGGCAGGTTTAACAGAAGAGTGGATGGCCCTGAAAAGAGAATTAATGACTGGAAACTGGGACAAGAGAAATTATCCAGAATGGATGTAGCATAGAAAAGGAGCCTGAGAAATAAGAAAGAGTGGAGGATGAAGCAAAAGGGTCTAATATGTACCCAGTAGTAGTTTCTAATAGATAATGGGGCAGAAGCAATATTTGAAGTAATTGCTGAGATTTTTTCAAATCAGTAAAAAATACCAATCTGCACATTTATCCCAAACAGAATCTTCGTGAAACAGTAGAATGCTAAAGACAAAAACTTGTAAAAGCAGCCAAAACAAAAGCCACACCTAACCTTCAAAAGCAGTCTCAGCTAGACTTTTCTTTAGCTGGCTTCTCAACAGCCAGTTGAATGGCTCTCTCTATTATGTGAGAAGGAAATGGCTTCCAACTTCAAGTTCTGTACTTACCAAATATATTTCAAGAATGACGGTGGACTAAAGACAGTTTCAGGCAATAAACATGAGCAGGTTGCCACCTGCAGGTTCTTACTAAAGGAAATTCCAAAGGATGTGCTGGATTTAGTGGAAAGTGATGAAAGAGAACCAAGATGCTTGTACATATCGATTAATCTAAAGGGACATTTACTATATAGAACAATAATTATGTTTCGTGGGCTTAAACAAGTGAGAGGTTTTAAAATAAACAAGAATTATGTAAGTTGGTAGGGCAGTGATTGGAGTAACTGCTCTAAGTGTGGACGGTCTGAGAAGGAAGAAACTGATGACATGTAAATGTGATTTCTAGTGTATGACTCAACAAGTCTGAAAGGGAAATGATGGCAAAAGTTATACCAACCAAAAGTCAGCTGACTTAGGTATATTAATAGCTAAAGAAAATTGTTAAGGCAGAAATATCATTAGAGCCAAAGAAAGTAACTCCACGTAATGAAAGGTTCAGTTCTCTGGGAGGGTCTCTGTAGATTGTTGCTGTGGAAATGAGTGATTAAGCAGCCCCGTATTTCAGGAAGGTAACACAGTTCCAAATAACACATGTGTCGGTCAAGAAATACAAATAACCCGTGAATCTATCAAGAAATGCTAACTCATCCTAGAATATAAGTGGAACTGAACACAGTGAAATAATAAAATTAATGGATTGTAGCCAAAACAGTAGTTGGAAGAAATGGATAGCCCAAAATGTGTCTAGCAGAAAGGCTGCATATTAATAAGAAAAGCATCTATCTCAATAGAAGAACAGCTCAAAATAACCTTAAAGGAAATAGAAGGAAATAAAGATTAGAACAGAAAGTAATAAAAAAATCAAAAGTTTATTCTTGGAAAAAGTCTGCACAGTGACAAACATCTGGCCAAGTTAACTAAGGAAAAGAGGTGTGGAAAAGGGGCAGAGCTGCTTATGTTCTTGCGGTGGATGTGATACCACGAACAATCGAGAGCCTAGAGCTGATAGATTTGTAACATGTATGAGAAATGGACACATTTTTATAAATATATAGCTTACCAAAATAAAAGAATGGTTCTATAGCCATTAAGTTAATTGAATCAATACTCCTGGAAAGAAAATTCCAGGCAAAACAACTTTGGTGAGTACTGCCAAATATTCAAGAAATAAGTAATTCCAAATGTAAGCCCTTCCAGTGAATAGAAAAAGAAGGATACTCCCTAATTCATTTTACGAGACCAGCAAACACCTGATACCAAATGATAATATGTGAAAGGAAAACTACAGGCCAATTTCACTTAGTAACACAGATGCAAAATCCTAAGTTAACAGCCACCCCTCCTTACCTGTGGGAGTTGATTCCAGAAGCCCCTGTGGATACCCAAGTTCATGGATGCCCAAGTCCCTTACATAAAATTGCACAGTATTTGCATATAATCTAAACACATCTCATATTAAGTAATCTCTAGATTATAATACCTAATATACATCATATAAATGTTTATATTGTTTAGAGAATGACAAGAAAAAAAGTGTACCTGTTCAGTACAGACACAACCACTGTAGGCGTAACTACACAGTACACATTGGTAACAACATAACTTTCTTCCCCTGATATTTTTGCTCTGCGGCTGGTTGAATCTGCAGATCCGGAACACACAGATATGAAGGGCTAACTGTATTCCGACCATCTAAAGAACTCCTGTATGTCAGTGAGTAAGATGTAAAATCCAATTCAACAAGAAATTCACAAATAAGGAAATCCATTTGGTCCGTAAACACTAAAAAAATACTTTGTCTCATTTTCAAGAGAGAAACACAAATACAAATCACAATGAGACCACATTGCACAACATCCAGATTGACTAAAATAAGGTGACAATAACAAGTGTTGACAAAGATAGGAAGTCATGGAAACTGCCTATCCTGCTAGTGGGAGTATACATTAGTACAACCTTTTGGAAAATAGTCTGATATTGTCTGATATATTTGAAGATGTTTATATTCTATATATACTATTGCATTATGTTGTGGTAATTGAGTACAAATTCTGCTGCCAACTACAGATTACTTAACATGATTAATAGGTCCTGTGACTAAGCAAAACAAAGTATAAATGAAACCAACTTTATCATAGGCTAATCAATAAAAATAAAAGTTTCTATGGGACAAAACAACACTGAATGAAACAGTTATTCATGGACCTGCTGAACATGGATTTGAATACCATCTTTTTGATTCTATGACCTCGAGCATGTCACTTTATAGATTTAAAAAGAAAATGACTTAGTCCACTCCCCCCTTCCCAAGAAGCAATGTTTGCCCTCAAAGGATTTTTGTGGGGATTGAGTTAATCCATGTGAAGTGCTCAGAGCTGTACGTGGAACTCAATAAACACTATAAAGTACATGTTATTATCATTGTTATTGCTATTATTGTTATTAACATTCACAGCCCACAGAATTACTCCTTCATATGTGCACTAGATGATCTTGTGTACTTGTGGAGAATTAAGGTGCAAGAATGTTCATATAAGAATTACTGTAGCAGCTCCAAACCAGGAACACAGAGCAGACAATAAGTTATGGTGAGTCCTGTAGCAGTAAAACTGAATGATCTGTGGCTTTTCATAACTACAGTACCGATTGAAAGAAAGAAGTCAACTACAAATACAGTATGAATCCATTTGTACGAAGTTCAAAAATACGCAAAATCAAACCATATTGAAAGGGATGCAGATACTAGGGGTAAAACCATAAAGAAAACCAAGGAAACAACAGTCACAAAAATGGGGGATGGTTACCCTCTGGGGAGTGAATAAGGTTGTGATGGGGAATGGGCACTTGGGGGTCTTCTGGGGGCTGGGTGGCAGTGTTCTATACTTTGGGTGGCATTTACATGGATGTTTGTTATTCTTGACAACCCTCCCCTCCATGGCATATTGAACCGTATTAAAGAAGAGTATTTATTGAGTATGATGTTGGATTTTTAAAATTACAATACTGAGTGTCCACTAAAGTAGGAAAATAATTATTTTACTCCAATTAAGGATGAACCACAGCTTTCCTTTTTCATTTAGCTTAATCAGCTCCACTCTTTTAGCACAATCCAATTCTCCACAATTTCTGTCTATTCATAACATTTCGTGAACTCGTTCAATATGTAACATAAGAACACACCTGTGTGAGAGGGAAAATAAAGAGAATGGTTACATTGGTGTTTGCACTTGTTGCTTTATTTTTATAACACCATGTAACACTTTTCTTTCTAGACCTTGGCACCATCTTATGCTGGTACGTTTGTTTGAAAGAAAATTGGTTTTGCCGTGCGCAACACTGAGTGACTTGCCGTTTCCCTCTGGCTTCTTGGTGAGACGCCTGCTCAAGGAAAGACTAGAGGACGGTGGTGATGCCTGTTAGATTCATACAAAATTACTGAATTTGAAGAAGTTTATCTAGTCTAACTATGTTTCATCCTTTCCTTTTCAGAATTTATTTGATGAAGACATGCATCTTGACCCCCAAGATGAGTGAATTTGAAACACAAATGTACTTCTTTCTGCTAATTTTGTGTTCTGTGTATATCTAAATCTGACAGAAATATACAGAAATGCTGGTCTCAGTTGGCAATTACGGGCTTAAATAAATGTCTTATTGTTATACAAATTTAAGATGAACTTGTGCTATTTTAGCAAAGAAATAAGAGTTCAGTGCTAGGTATCTGAAATAGTGCACCCTTTTCAGGGTTCCAAATCATCTCACCACAAAAACTAGTAAGAACTGAATGTTGAATAATTGTTGCCAAGCAACTTCAGAAGAGTAACTATCTGCACAGTAATGACATATGGAGTGAATGCCGGCACGCACAGTGGATGACTGAAAAGAGCACCGAGCACCAGGGTGCAAGAAGAGGAAAATGTTAAATGCAGAGCTCACCGGAGATGTCCACGGGACAGCAGAGACATATGCTCCTGTGTTGCCCGGACTAGAGCTAGTCTGCATTTTCTGGGCCAGCAGAAGCTACCCTCTGGTGGGTGTACTGACATGGGCAGGCAGCAGGCTTGCAGAGGAAGTTGGGGTATTGGGGTCCTGCTCATCTAGAGGGCCGTTTGGAGCCTGGGGAGTGCAGACAGGCTGGGGTGGTGGCAAGCGCAAGAGTTGTGGCATCGGAAACCAAGTTGTAGGCAGGGCGCTGTGGGGTCTGGGATGCCCTGTCCATGTCGGGAGGGCCATGTTAAGTGGCTCGTCCAGGCTACAAGCTTGACGGGAGACTGCACCCTGGCCATACTGCCGGGGAGGGAACCACTGGATACCCTGACACGTGCTGCTGACAGCCGTGCAGCAGGAGCAAGAGGCAGAAATAGCATCACACTGGATTCGGGGCAAGAAATCCCTTCTCCTGTAATAACTCCCTAATGACGAAGCTTAACACTGTGCTCACTGCAAGGGAGGAACAGACCTCCGTTATGGTACAGCTGGCAGTGCAGGACGGCCTGAGGAGGAGTAGCTGCAGCTGACTCGCGGCCCTTGTAACTAACAGAATGCTTCCTCTCTGCCAGGCACTGGGGTTTATTTGGGTCCTCTCACTTAAACCTCAACTTCCCTATGATTTGGGATGCTATTATTTCCTCCATTTTATAGGTGAACAATCTAAAGCTCAGAGAAATTAAATAACTCTCTAGAGGTCAAATAGCTGATGTGCAAGAGCTAGGAAGAACATTTTTAGTTTGCCTAGCACCCGGGCCTTAACCACTGCACCGTTATACTTCCAGAGGGAATGCAGTTGAGCTGGTGAAAGCGACAGGTGGATCCCCTGTTGGGTCAGCACCCATTGGTCCTGTACTCATCAAGTGGCCCCTCAGACGCTGGCTCTCCAGTGGTCTCACCCCGTCACAGGGTCTCCTGTTGCTCAAAGGGTACTCAGTATGCTTTCAGGCACCTCTGTGTCACCTCCTCATAGGTGAGTGCCACGTACTGGACACCTGGAAGTCATGCCAACAATTAGGGCTGTCCCTACTAGCGGCCCCTACGCAGGGAGACACCGAGGTGCGGCAGTGAACGCGACAGCAACTCTCCCAAAAGGCGGAGACTAGCAAACTCCCTAGGTTCTGAGGTCACACAAATGGGCCTGTGTGACCCAGAATCTGAAAACTGATGGTACCTTTCAAATTCAGAACACTGTTTAGTAAGCACACCAAACATCCTCACATTCTGTTCTTAGGATTTTGGCCTCAGACCTCTACTCACTCCGTTCGCTCCCTGGGCGCTCCATCAACTCTTCTGGCTGTCTCTGTGCCGTGCATTTAGAGCATTCCCAACTCTCTCTCCAGTTCAGATCTCTTCCTCTTGAGTCTGCATCTCTGAGTCCAGCCACAGTTCAAAACTGGAATCATTCGATAGCTCAAAAACTGATGACCTTTTAGTGTTTGGACTTCCTTTCATGAATTCAGTCACCCTGGTGTCATCAACAGACTGCGTGTCATCCCTGATGGCTTCCTTTATCTCCCGTCCTCAGTTGGGCTCCCGGACACAATTCCAAAGTGCATGTGTATGGGGTTCCTCCAATGCAATTCTCAGACACCAGCAGGGCTCCAAAAATTCACCTCAGTTCTGAGGCTATCTACCCATAGATAACGCTCCACTCCACATGTTAAGGGCTCAGTCTACAGGATTCCACCCCACCACATACACACTTCAGACGCTGGCCACGGCCCAGCCACTCATGCGTGTCCCTGACCAACCAGATGTAGATGGGAGGTTCCAATGACCCCCTCCTCGGGTTCAATTAATTTGCTAGAATAGGAATACCTATTTGCTCACTAAATCACTGACTTATTACAAAGGCTATAACTCAGGAACAGCTAGATGAACCAGATGCACAGGGCAAGGTATGTAGGAAGGGGTGCGGCACGTCCATGCCCTCTCCAGGCTCACCACTCCCCCCACATCTCTGTGTGGTCACCAGCCTGGAAGCTCTCCCAACCCCCACACACAGGTGCTTCCAAGAGTCACCTCATGCACACAGCCAAAGGTCCTTGATTGTCCTAAACCCTCAGGAAATTCAAAAGTTTGGGGAGCTGAGAACCAGGAACTGTGGACTGAGACCAAACATATATGAAAAATATATTTGGTCATCTGAATGACCAAATACCTATTTCTTATAAATCCCATTATTGCATCTCCACATGAAATAAATTCCTTTCCTTACTTCCGCAGCTTTATGCAATCCATCATCAAGTCCTGTTGATTCTAGCTACTTCTTACATTCATTGTTTTTTCTATCAACCCTTTACTTTCTTCAGTAAGATTTTTTTCTCATCCTCCCAAAAATGGATTTCACTCCCTTATGGGTGATATCACCTTCTCCACCCCACTCTCTTTCCTGATGATGCCTGGTCTGTAGGGACCCCCCACCCCCACCAGGGCAGAAGCTGTGTCTTGTTCCTTGTTGAACTGCCAGAACCTAACGTGGCATGTGGTTTGTAGTAAAGACTCAGTAAATAATCTGTAATGAGTAAATGAATGATACAACCTACAATGGAGACCAAAGGCCATAAATCAAACTAGCTTGGTGTTCTTCCTGTGTTTCAGCTTTGATTCATTCTCAGCCAGCTTGCTAGGCTATAATTTTTACTCCTTTATTATAATTTTTTTACAGATTTTTATTTATTTATTTTTGGAGAGGGAAGGGAGGGAGAAAGAGAGAGAGAGGGAAACATCAATGTGCGGTTGCTGGGGTCTGTGGCCTGCAACCCAGGCATGTGCCCTGACTGGGAATCGAACCTGCAACACTTTGGTTCGTAGCCCATGCTCAATCCACTGAGCTATGCCGGCTAGGGCAATAATTTTTTATATTTCTTTTTTTTCTTCCCAAACTGTAAGCTTCCTGAAGGCCAGGACTGTTCTTGACCCATTTGCCAACACCTTGGAAAAAGATGGAACCCAGTGCTTTGCACATGAAACACTCAGTGACTAGTTGTTGCAGTGTTGGAAGTAAATGAGCCAAGAAATTTCAAACTTGTCAGAAAGCATGGGTTCCCAATTAAACCCTGACGGATGGGTTAGGAAGGAGGCGTGGAGGGTGACTTTCCTGAGACTTTGCTTCACAGACCACGAGAGACCATGAACTGCTGCCTATTAGATGGTTTTTTCCTCGTGTTTCCTTAGCATCATGTACCCGTAGTTATTGTTGGCAGACTCCCAGGTGGAGCGGGGATTCCCCCAGGGCAAGGACTGTTTTCTCCTCGGCCTCGTGTGGACTGTCCCCCACGCGGTATCAGACGCTAAGGGAAGCAGTAGAGGCAGCTCCATGTTTGAGTTCTCCCTTTGCCTCTGGCCAGCTGTGCAATCTCTGGCAAATTATTTAAATTCCTGGGTCTCCATGTTATCATATGATGAATGGGAGTAACAATAGTAACTACATCAAACATGCAAACATCTCCTGCCTTAGGTGGAGTGCACACCCACACTCCTCCTGGGTCTGGCCCATGACAGGCCAGGTTGGTTACAGGGGTCCTCGGGCAAGATGGAGTAAAGGACTAATATTTTTCTTTAACCAAAGAATGCAATAAATTTTACTAAAAGAGGGTCAACAAATAGCTTACTTTGAAGTGTTCTGTTCTCAGTCTGTCCTGCATCCAGCATCTCGGGATACCGCTCCAGCCCTTGGCCCTTGTGTTCGACTTCTGCCGCCTCCTCCGTGTTAACCGTTCCCCTTTGAGCAAGTGGGTGAGCTCACCCACGGCTCCCTTTCTGCTCCTCTCCTCTCTGTACTTTGTGTAGCCCATTTGTCCCTTTGCTTAGAGGTTCTTCACTGGTCTCATTTTGACCCCAACTGGCCCCAACACCTACTTCCTCCTCTCACTCCATTCCAGCTCCTCCAAAGGCCGAGCAGAGAGTACTGATGACTGTCCGTCAGGGCCAGAAAAGAAGTGGAACTCAGTGGGGAGAGGAGACAAGAGATTAAAAGATGGCGAGGACCTGGCTGAAGGAGACAAGAAAAAAGAGGACTTTAGGTTGCTCATAGAAGCAAACTACTATGGACTGACAAGTGACCAATGGAGATGTGCAGACACTTTTTCCTTTTTCCTTGGACTCTGGAAATGAGCTGAACTGTTAGGTAGTAAGGTTTGTGGTGCTTGTCATTTGTGTATCTGTCTGTAATGGTCTCTTCCTTACATACATTGAGACCATGCCATAATGAGCAATAAATGAGATAATGTGTCAGGGATTGAGGTTGGCTTAAACAAGATGAGTAGGCATTTATTTTTATCTGTATAACAAGAAGGGAGGTAGGCAGCCAAGGCCTGACGTGGCTGCCTTGTACTGTCACTGTCATCAGAGACCCAGGCTTCCTGTTCCACCATCCACAGGGCTTAGAAGTTACCCTCTTGCACATGTAATGCAGCAGGAGAGGCCCCACCACAGCATGCATGTTACAGGCAGCAAAAAGGAGGGGCAGGGGCTGAGTCTGCATCCCTTCTAAGGAGCCTTCCGGGAAGTCCTGTATCCAGCTACTTCTGGCCAGAACTGTGTCCACACCCGCATCTGCAGAGGAGCCTGGGAAATATAGAGCCTCTCCACCGGACTCACTGTGACCCCCAGGACAAAAGGGGTTCTGTGAGTGAGAAATGTGGGAGGTAATTGTATCTGTCACAAACATGGATGCATTTAGCAAGACACATGTAAGTGCTATTGTACGAAGCATGTAATTAGTAGCTATTATTATTGGGTACTTAGCGCTTATTAGATAAATGAACAAATGGATGGAAATGCCCTTATATACACAAGTGGCAGGAATAGCCAGTAATCCCGTTCTTCATTTGAGGGCTTACAGCCTGTGCTTATGTATCTGTGGCCACAGAATGTGAGTCCTGAGTACAGAGACACTCAGAAGCCTTAAACTTGCTGCTTTGTTGCCTTTCTCCACTGAGGACAGAGTGATATGGAATTCAACATTTAGGACTCTGTTCAAGCCCCTCCTCCGTATTCTCCAAAAGAACACATTCTTGCTGCGTTGTCCATGTGATCAGCTACTCACGGGCAGTTCCCTCTCTGATCCTATCTCCTCTCGACTTTTTCAGTCCATTTCTTCCCAGCTAGGAAGTGTTCTCCCTTTCTCCTCTTCTCTCAAATGATGCCTCTTCATTTTCAGAGGCCTCCCCCTTCAGGGCCCTGACCTTCCCTGGACCCACCCGTTCCCCTTACTTACTCTGTCTCACCAGCCTCCACACCAATCTCTCTTCCCCTCCTGGGAATTCTTCTCACAGTGCCTAAATGCATCAAGAGAGACTGCCTTTTCATCTTATACATAGCTTCCTGGGAGGAAGAGTTTTGTTTCATTTTTTTCTCTCTGCAGCTTTCAGTGTCTCAGTATTGATCAGATGGCCAATAAACGTATTTTGCCCATTGTTCCAGTGACTACTGAAGCCCAGGCATTGCTGCTGTGATGGGTGGTGGTTGACAAGAGTCAGAGAGAGGCACTTTTATCTGGCAAGGTGGGTGGGAACCACCCCATTGCACTGGTTTCCCGGCTTCCTCTGTTGTGTGAGCAGGGCAAGCTCTTGGTAAAACATCTTGTTCCAGAGTTCCTTGGTTGTTTGTTTGAAGGTTCACAAGGCTAAAGAGGCCTCCCAAATTACCCCAAAGTCATGGCAGTGGCAACTGGAGCAGAATGACCACAGGTCCAGAGTTTCCCTTCCTCTTCAAGTGGCTGTCCATCTAACTGGTGTCAGGGAATCACACCCAGGTCATGAATTTTAGGTAAATGCCTGCAGAAACAAACCTTGTCCCTTAGAGCCTGCAGACGGGATGGCTTTAACTCAGACTGGGGATTTACACAGAAGTTAAAAGCCAAACTGAAATAAAATGCTCAGCACAATCCCTTCAGTGCCAAAGGAAAACACCCTAATTCTATTGATCAAGGTTCTTATGGGCAGAAAAATAATCCACTCTCCACCAAGTAGAAAGATGCATACTGAAGGGTTGGTTGGCCCACAGAAGCTATGCAGCCAGGAGCAATGAGTAGAGAAGCACTTCCTACCATACCCGAGTGAGTTGCAATGGAAAAATCCCTTCTGCTGTAGCTTGCTGCTCGCACCTGTGATGCTACAGGCTGAACAATAGAAGGCACTGGCATTGCTCCAGAAAAAACAGATACTGCCACCGTCATGCCTAATAGAAGCCTTGTGGCCTTGCTGGGGCCACATCACCTGGTGCTTACTCCAGCCTCCAAGGCACATGCAGGTGGGTTGCTTGGCAGAACCCCATGCAAGGTCACCAGAGAGGGTTTCTAGTTTGGACTGTCATTCAGGTTTTCAAGGCACAACAGGGTTAGCCAGCACAATGTTTCCTTAGCTTTAAGAGGATCTGGAAGAGAGAGCATCCAAAGCAAGAGTGGCAGAGGCCTTGGAGTGATGTCCTAACATCCCCAATCACACGCATGGGGTGTGTTCTGGTCACAGGGAAAGAAAAGAAGTTGAACTGAATGTGATTATGTGAGCAGAGGAGAGGCACAGGGCTTAGGATCTCTGGGCCTAAACACTTTGCTAATAACTAGCACCCCAGAGGTCTTGTGCTGAGCTCCCACTCTTTATTGCAGCTATAGCCCATAAGTTACAGGTTATATAACAATCTCAACAAGTACGTAATGCACCCTTGGGGACATCTGTGGATCCCTCATTTAATCACACAGGTATTTCTAAAAATTTGACTGAAGATCAAACTCTAATTGGCACCTTGTCGAGACAGTGGCCTGCCAGAGTTGGAGGCAGACATTCATTCTCTCTCGCCCCGTCCATTCAGTTCACAGCAGACAGCGTTATACCGTTAAAGAATCCTTCTGAGACTGGATCAGCCTCAAGCTCCGGATGTAAAACACTGCTCAAGTAAATGTGAACCGATGCTACTGAAATATTCAGTGATTGATTGCGAGCAACTGTTGTAACGTATGTTGGCTCAAAACTAGCTTTTAAGATTTTTTTCCTGGAGACAAATTCTTTGTGAAACGCTTCAACAATTTAAATACAAAGTTAAAATTTGGTTGGAAAAATGAAAATAAAGATCAAACTCTGCTCAAGCATCCCTGAGGCTGGACTAAGATTTACAGTCCAGCTGTTCACTCTTTCCCTTCCGCGGGCCAAGTGCGGACTCCTGGCTGAAAGGGAGCCCGGGAAGTGCAGGTTTAGCTGCTCCAGCATCTGCGGTCCGGGAAGCCACACAAGGAGGCTGGGACAGCTGCTGTGTGGGCCGCACAGCACCACTACACTGTCTCACTGTGTGAAGGGAGTCTGGTTGTGGCCTGCAGAGCCAGCTGCCCCAAGTTGTGACTTTGGACAAATCACACACTCACTGTGGTTTTCACCTGCTTACCTCCCACAAGAGAGATTTAGACTGTATTGCTTCAGCAATTAGTCTAGCTGTAACATTATATAATTCCATAAATCAGGGCAAATCTATTCCAGATTCACTGAGCTTCAGCACCACAGAGGATGCAGAAAATAGCAGGCGGTGCCTAATTGGTGCCTTTAAATTAAAAACCTTTCCCATGTCAGAACTTTAGCTCTTTTGCATCTTTGTACTATTTTCAGATTTGTGAACAATTTTTTCTGCTCTTATGCTAATGGGACTTAGTATAAAGTCAGTTGACTTTAACTAACATTCATAATAATCACTTTTACAAGCTTAAAATCTCTAAGCACATTTTTAGCAATTTGGATAAAATTTCTGGAAAAATAACAAATTTGATAAAATACTGCCACTTACAAAAAAGTACTGTCTGAGGTGGCATTCATCAACTTCGGAGGCAACAGTGAGACTGGGACCCCAAAGGCACTAGAGGCCCAGTGAGGAGGCTCCGTGGGACCCTTGCCTGCAGGGCATGGCCCACGGAGGGACTTCAGTGTGCCAGCCGGAACACAACGGGCGTGCTGGGACACCGTTCGACCCTTCTTCCTTTTCATTTTTCCAGTTTTATTTTCCCAAACAAATTTTAACTGTGCATTTACTTGGTTGAGTATCAATGATGTCAACATGTAGCCATTCATTTACTACCTTGGGATCTTTCTAACTGGTTCAGCTTTCCTCACAAATGTGTTTCTTGATGCCTTGATTAAATCAATTAGAAATTTTAAAATAATCCTCTCGCTGACAAGTGATCTTCACCTCCCTGCATCGTTTACCGAAAACACCCCAAGTTGGTTAAGCACATTTTTTTATAAACTTCATGAGCCAAAACCGAACTGCATCAAGTCACTTGGTCCAGATTATAGGGATAACTGAGATAAAAAACCATAAACGTAGTTTGACAAATTCTTCTAGCTCTCTCTTGGGGGCAGTTCATTTGCTGCCTTTGAGGGTGAGACGACTTTGGAGGCCAGTCGAGTGTGACCACTCCAGTGGATGAGTGTCAGGGCAGTACGCGTGCTTGTCGTCCAGAATGTTTGTGCCGCACGGACGGGGTCCCCGCGCCGCTGGGACAGCTCTGCTGCGGAGTGGGGCTGTGGGTGACAAAGCTCATGCCCTGCGAGTCTGGGCTCCGGTTTCTGCCTGCGCAGTGCTCGCTGGGCACCCCTGACTGCCAACCCGCCCAGCTTTGAAACTCATAAAACAGGCCGTAAGTCTTGAATTGTCTAGTTCTCAAAATGACTGCTAGTTCTCTTGGCTTTTTCCTCTTAGTTTTATAGCAATGCCATGATGGAACAGACCAGCACATGCTTTTTACCTGAGCAGGTCTGAGAGCCGTTATGGCCTGGGGCACGGAGACAGCGTGGGGTGGCCAGAGGCCCTGACGCTCAGAACAGCCATTTGAAACCTGCGCAACCTCTGGGGGACATCATTACGAAAGGAGTCCCTTCATTTGTTGCCCTCCAAACATAAAAACAAGTCACCACCTTGCCAAGGTCTGCAGGCCATTCCTTCTACACGTGGAAAATGCCCGTAAATCCCACTGTGATGGCTTCATCAAGTCTGGGGCTGAGCAAATAGTTCATATTTTATGACTTGGGCTCTAAAACTGTTACAACAGAAACCACCCTGATACAGGATAGATGTAGAGTTTGTAATTACACAGCATCTTGTCCCTAACAAACTAAAGGAAGGACTGGAAGGGAGTATTTCAAGGTTGCCTAAAATAAAAAGTGGGATGAGGAGCAGCAAACAAATGTGGCAAAATAAATGAAGTGCAGCCCCCAAACAAGAAGTTGCATCTGAGAAGGCAATGGGGCTGAGGGAGGGTCCATGGGAAGAATGCTCAGTTACCGATTTGTTTCTGATGGAGCATTGTCTGATATCTGTCTTGGTGATGTGGGAAGGACAGAAAGAAGTGAAAATTAGCAGCGAGGTTTACTATTACTGTTATGCCAAAAAATAAGTGACGGGACAGTTCATCAGTCAACTGACGCAGACACCGGCCAGCAGTGTCCGCGGCGTTATGGATGAGACACAATACATTCACACAAACTCCCGAGTCCTGTGGAGGAAAAGGGATGGCACAGCTATCCTCTCAAGGGGAAGGCGCCTCGGAGCGGCCCGGCCACTCTCTCAAAGGAGAGTGCCCCGATCCTTCCTTCACAGGGTTTTTATTGGCTTTTAAATTGCATAGGAATACAGGTAAAGTTCATTAATCATTGTCAAGCAAAGTTCATTAATCATTGTCAAGCAGTAAGGATCAAACAATACATAGCATGTAAAGAACTCTGAGGGCCTATTTTGAGTCGGGGTCAGATAGCTAAAGAGCTATAAAACTTTGGGGAACAAACTCACTTCTTGCTTGGACCCTTATTTAATTGAGAGCATTCTAAACAAAGCAGGTTTCACAGGATTTTACATATTCTGTCTTAGGCCTGATCCCCCTAGGGAACCCGCCCTTTCCAGCACAGGCCGGTACCCACCACCAGCATTGTTTCAGGCTTAGGTGGAGCAAGGGTAGTAAGGCAGCCAAGAGACTAGGAGGCTTCTTGCAGACAGAATGAGGACTCAGGCTTTGTCAAAGCCGAGGGGCAAGGGTCCATCACCCCCTTTTGCTGTAGCCCCCCAAGTCCTTCCTTGGGGGCCTTCTATGTGATCATGCCTGTCTTAGATCATTCCCCCCTTTGGGGAATCTTACCCATCATTGGCTAACCGACCAAGCATTGGGGGCCAGTTATGGATAAAGTAAAAGGAGCAGAAGCAGCGCTCCTGCCAGGGAGATAAGCTTTGTCTCCTCAGTGGCTTATGGTCCGAAGGTCGCCCACTCAGCCTTAGCCGCAGTGGGAAGGCGGGGGTGGTTACAACACCTGAAACCAGGCAGGGCAGCTCCCAACAGTCAACTATGGAGTTGGAGTAAAAATAGGGACCCTAACTTGAGGGAGGGGGCTCCCGTGGGAAGGAGCACAGAGCAGGTCCAGCCAGAGCTGAAGCACGGGGTCTCTGGGCAGCATCCGAGCCGCTGGGAAGGCATGCTGGAGATGGGGCTGCCAAATCTAGTGAGAAAACGAAACCTAGGACTGCACCACAAACAGAAACAGTACACTGAGTTAGATCTGAACAAACAAAAGCACTGTAGTATTTTTAGTCAATCTCAGCAGACATATAAATGAATACAATGAGCATATCCAATTCAAATTTAAAGGGGTATCCTGTACGTTACACCAGAGACCAAGACAGTCCCTAGGAGAGCGCTGACCTGTGTGGGAGGAAACTCACACCACGGCGCTGCCGCCTGGGGCAGGGAGGGGGCGGCAGCTGAGAGCGGACAAGAGGGGAATTGGGGGACCTTGGGAAATGCCAGGAAATGCTGTAGGTCCTGCGATGCTGAGGTGCCCTGCTCTCCTGTCAATCAGCTGTCCTACGTGGCTGGGGCACAGAGGACAAAGCTGCAGGAGGAAGATGTTCTGTAACAAGCGTCTCAACTCAACTAGTTGGGACTGGGCAGCCGACAAATGCGAGTGGAACTATGTGATTGCTCTCATCCACTTTTCTGGAAACATGAAGCTTTTTCTGGCCTATCTTTCATTTCTCACTTGTGATAGAGACACGAGTACTCAAAAATGTTTTTCTTTCATAAGAAAAACAACAGAGCACACACGACAATAAACAGAGCTGCTGGAGAGACCGAAGGCCGCGGGGAGTGTGGGAACCACCAGCACATTGGGGCCTGTCAGGAGGGGGCAGGGTCAAAATCCACAGAACACACAACAGACAGCATGAACCCTAACATAGCCAGTGGACTTTGGTTAGTAATTGTGTCAGTACTGGCTCATCAATGATAACAAATGTCCCACACTAATTAATGCAAGAAGTAATAATAGGGAAAACTGTGTGTGGAGAAAAGGTGTATGTGAGAATTATGTACTTTCTGGGAAATTTTTCCCTGAAATGGAAACCATTCTAAAATATAAAGTGTATAAATTTTAAAAATTGTGTTACTGCTCTTAAAACTTTAAAATTCACTGGATTTTTTAAAAAAAAAATTGGTGAAACTAGAAACTATCTGACTATTTTAAATTGAACACATAATTGCACCATTTATTTTTACTTTTCTCATTTGGAGGAATGGGATTCTCAGTTTCCTGGAAGAACTGACCACAGTGCCAGTACATGACCTGACCTCGCTACTCAAAAGGTGGCCCACTGCCCAGCATTGCCTGCAGCTCATTAGAAATGCAGAATCTCAGGCCCCTGCTGCAGTGCGTTGAATCAGAACCTGCATTTTTGCCATCTCCTCCAGCGGTTTCTATGCATGCTAAGTTTTAAGAAGCACCAGTATAGAGGTTAGAAATACGGTTTGCAATATCAGACGCACTTGGTTTTGAGCCCAACCTGTCATACATACCTCTACCTGGGCTCTTGTGGGCAAGTAGCCTAGCCCCTTTAAGCCTCAGTTTTCTGATTTTCAACACAGCGGGAGTGAGAATACCTGTCTCAGAGTTATTGGGAGGATGAACTGAGGTCATGCTGTAAAGCTCTTAGCATGGCACTTGGCAATCAGAAAGCAGTCAACAAAAGTGAAGGATTGATATCTCTAACATCAGTGCTAGCAAACGCCTAGGAAGAATTTGAACTTCTTATGTTAGAGTTTTGCCTTTTTATCTTCCAAGATACTTTCCCGGCCTCCGCTAAGGAAGGAAGGAAAGAAGGAAGAAAGGAGGAAAATATAGGAAAGAAAGAAGAAGGGCTGTGTTTCTTGAATGTATATGCAAGCTAAAGTCACTCCTCAGACAGCTGGACTATTCCTTTCTATTTGAGGCAATGGCTGGCGTTGTTCTCCCGGAGCGCTGCACAAACCCCAGACGAGTCAGTCTGTTGCAGTTATCACCATGAAGAGGGACGCAGTTAGCTCTCATTTAGTCCAGATGACTTTGTGGACTACTTACTCAGTCGGACGTTCCCTTCACACGGAAAGGAACACAGGGTCTTCATTAGTGCTATTGGCACCAAAGGCCCCAGTGTGACTCAGCCCTGGAACCCATTACCTGGCTCTGCTGTGGTTTAGATCCCACTCTTTCTAGAAGACATTTCATGCTAAAATAATTGCTCTGAGGAGGGAAGTTTCAGAAGTAGAATTGTACCTTATCTAAACTGGACTCAATGATAAGAAAGGTGTTTGCATTAATCATGCTTTTTTAATTTTTCATATTGCTGATGCGTTCACAGGTTGAGACCTTCCTGACTCTGGAGAGTTGTTCCTGCCAGGGCTGGCCAACTCCTACACACAGGAAGGGGAGAAGTGTGCCTTTCATATGCAAACTAACAAATGCAGAGGAATGCCTCCCCACACCCCACCCCCAACACTCACCCTTATCTCCTCTGTCTGGCTCTCACTCTCTGGACCCCTAGCCCCTGCTCTCACCACCCCCTGGCCAGGCACCAGACAACTAGGGACAGTGCCTGTGCCCCAGGACCACTGAAATTATTCAGACTGGCCAATGCCCAGCCATCTTACCTTGCCTGGCCGGTTCCTTTCCTCAGAAACCACAACAAAGTTCTTTCTTTGACCGTGTTTTCCCCCTGCTCCCCAAGCCTGGTGCTTCCCCACGTGGCCCCCACGATGTGGTGTGCCTGCTCCTCGTGGGAAATGTAACAGACTGTGTATACAATGGTAACCGTCTCCTGATCTGCTGGCCTCACCATACCTGAATAATAATAACTTCTTAAGAGCAGTGTTTTTAAAGATGTTTTACAGATGACTCTAGTGCTTTAACAAAGAAGTAATCATTTCTGAGCAAACAAATGGATGCCCTTAGAGTATGTTCCTTGATACCAGACGTCAGGGGAAGGCTTATTTTTGAAACTCACAGGCTGCACACGGTGAGGCCTGGCAGAGAGAACGAGCAGCCGAGAGGGCCGGGGGGATTCAGCACGGACTGTGGCAGAGCGTGCTGTGACACTCCCGTCCAGCCAGCCCCCGAGAAAGGTCGTGAGTCTCCTGAAACCGCAGTGAGAGCGGTAAACAGTTCTGCCCAAAGAACAACACAGCGCTGATGGAAGGCCAAACCAGGTCCTGACCATTCTGCTATAGGTTTCTGTCCAAACCTCTTTAAAAATCTTCTGTTCTCTTATGATGTACGAAAAGGGGAAAATTTAGTTCTCTTGACCATGAAATGAGGCTTATCATTTTTTTCTCATAACATTTCTAAAATGCACAAAATAGACTAACTCCCAGACTCTGAGACTAGGCTCTGTCTTCCCCCCAGGGAGGGGCCCGGAGAGGGGGCGGAGCAGGGAGCCGGGGAGGGAAGCGGGGCGCTGCTGTGGGCACCTGGACTCTGTCTGCGGGGGCCACTGACAACACCTGAGAACTGCCTCTGAAGGTGGAGGAAGCAGGAACCTTTTCTCACTGATGTCCTTATTTCATTGTGTGAGGGGCACAGGACCCTTCTAGGCACATCCGTCCTGTCCCTTGTGCAGGCTGAAGGACACAGTTTTGCCACCAGAAAAAGCCCTCCATTAAACGAAAGAAAACACTTGGGGTCCGAAGGTGACTTCCCAAATGGCCCCGGGGTGGGGGGTGGGATGGGGCCAACTTGTCCCAGATAAGTAGGCTCAAGACTCATCTTTAAAATGTAAATTAATGTACAACTACCGTTTTGAATAATTGTGGTACTCCATCTCTTTATTACAACATAAATATTCATCATATATTTACATACAGTTTGGTATATCTTCATGTATTTTTTGAAACCTGATGTGTTGCCATTCAGATCTTGGCCATGGACTTGAACACCTTTGAAAACTGTTGCCTTGAACACTAGCGACCAAACACCCAGCACAGTATTCAAGTTCATCATGATCCATCCCCAGCTTTGTCTCCCCCCTCACGGGCATGTTGGCCGATGGTGACAAAATCCATATAATGTGGTTTCATGCTCCTGGGCCTTGTCACATGCTGGCTCCTTTCCCTAGACTGTTTTTCTGCCTTATCGACTGCATCCTTCAGGGCCCAGTTCCGCCACCTGGCCTTCTCTGCCATCTTCCCTGGCTGTCTGCCCCCAGCGGTCGCTCCCACTGTTCCACTACTGCGTCCCGCGTGCGCTTTTTTTCGCATGTCTCTCATTGTTCTGTAACTATTGATTTATAATGCTGCCCTCACAAGACTGCTGATTGCCCATGTTTTATATAATTTATATCCCCATCATCTACCATGGACTTGACACATGAGAGATACCTAATGAGTATTATTTAACTAAATTGAACTACATTTCCTGGATCTACATTGCCTCAGAGTTGGGTAGGGAAATTCATTCAGGCTTATAAACCCAAGGTCAAAAGAAACAGAAAAGTCAAGCAAATCTTTTCTCCCTCATTGTGGTACAGAGTTTGGCTTTTCTTCTAAAAGTGAAGGAAAGCCATTGAAGGGATTTAAACAGAGGAGTCATGTGATCCAATTTGCATGTTAAATATACCACTCGAGCATGCTTTCTTTCATTTTGACGTTAAAGGAAGCTTTGTTCATGGGTACTGAACTATTTATACCACACACATTATGCAAAAACAAGTCCACATTATTCAAATCGGCAAGGAAGATTAGAAAGAGCAATTATATGTGGCAGGTCAAACGAGGGAACGATCCTGCCACCTTCCTGTTCTCGCCTTTGTGAATTTCCTATTGGGAACTCATCGCCTTTCCAAAACAATATTTCAGCTAATACATAGAAGTATGTCCTCTAAGTCTTTGGCAGAAAACCTAATGGCAGTGGATAAGGTAAAAAGTCTGCAATGTCCCAATGATAAACTTGTTGGAAGTTTAAAAAATGGCCACGGTTCTTTTTTGGTTTTTTAATCCCCACTTGAGGACATTTAGAGAGAGAGGAAGGAGGAGAGAGAAGAAAGAAAGGGAAACACCGACTGGTTGCCTCCCATACATACCCCTGCCGGGGATCCACCGGCTACCTAGGCATGTGCCCTGACTGGGGATCGAACCCACAACCTTTTGACGTAGGGACAATGTTCTAACCAACTGAGCCACACAGCCTGAGTGGTCAGGGTTCTGTTTGTTGTGTGTTATCATCGGGGCCTCTGGCAGGCTCTACCAGATGAGGAGCTAAACAGTGGGATGATGGACTGACCCAAATTTCCCATCCTCATGAAGGTGTATGCCTAAAGCCAGACAGAACCTCGTGACCCTGCACGTCTAAAGTCACCTACCATTCCCCACTCTGTGACCATCTCTGAGCGGACACTTCTCTTACCCTCTTGTTCCCTGGCCTTAGACACTTGGATGACAACTATGCCTGAAACACAAGATGACGACAGGAATTTCAACATGAAAACCATTCCTCAAAGAAAACTGAACATAAATAGTGAAATTTTAATACATTTTACATTATTCATGTGGACGTATTTCCCTAATTGCAGGTGTTTTGTTTGGCAGGGATCTGACAGGAGACTCACAGAGAAGGGCAAGGGATCAGTCAGAGGTGCTGGTGTGCGATGCTGGTCACGTTTCACCCCTCTGACTCCAGTTTTGTCGTTAGTACGTGACAGTAGGAAACCTGTGCAGGGTAACTAGGAAGTCAGAGAGGGTGTATATGCAGTGCTTGGCGCATAACAGATGCTAAACCAATGACGGCTTCTCTTGCCACTACATTTGCTAATCGTGCCTCTCCATGGAGTTAACAATATCTTTGTAATTATGAATGAATAAGTCAGAGTTGCAATCTCGTTTTTCTCGGTGGTTTATTCTATCACACTCTTCATTATACTACCCCTTCCCTTCTCCCACAGCATGTCGTCCCTCCTCAAGGGAGATGTCAGAATGCAGTGCCCAGCTTCCCTTGCAGCTCAGGTTTACTTGAGCGGGGCTTTGGTTTTTGCTGGCACAGGTGAAGGAGCAGCAGTGGCGATGGTGCTCCAGCATGTGCAAGGTTGGGTTTCTGAGGCGGCAGCAGCCCTGGTGATAGAGCTACCAGTGGTTCCAGTAAGTCAGTTTCTTGGTATTAGTGATTTTGGTCCTTAGCCTTAGGAACCCTTCACTTAACATCCTTTACTAAGCCCACTTTTCTGCTTTATCTAGCCAGAGTGGATTCTAGTGGATTCTGGGTTTCTGTTTATTTGTTTGTTTTCAAATAACCTTTTATTTAGAATAATTGTGGATTTACTAAAAACTTGCCAACCAAATCACAAAGTTAGGAAACAGTCCACAAATATCACCCTAAGTCCTTACACCAGTAACAAGTTCAGAGATGCTCAAGGCTACCATCGTGTCTGATAATTCACTAGAAGGACTCACTGAATTCTGTTACACTAACGGCTACAGTTTATTACAGCAAAAGGATACAGATTACAATCAGCCAAGGGAAGGGATGCATGCAGCCGAGTCTTGGAACGTTCAGATCGTGGGGCTCCCAACTGCCCTCTCGCAGTCTTAGACAGCTGTACCTGGACTGGCAACAGTGTGTGACGACACGCACGGAGCACTGTCAGCCGGGCCTTGGGGTCCACAGGTTTAGTTGGGTATGTGGACCTGGCTAGCTGTCCACGTGGCTGACCTCGGTCTCCAGCTCCTCAGGAGGCTGAGCTAGTACTGTGGGACCTAAAGGCTCCACCTGCAATCTCACGGCTAGTGAATCTGTGTGTCCCAAAGCCCCCAAGGAAACAAAGGCCCTTTTATTAGGCGGGATGCTCTCCAGACCTCTTTGGGCAAGGTTAAGTTCTTTGCAACACACAGACCCAAACAAAAGTTTAACTGTCCCTTACATCTGTTCTGACATAAAGCTGCTCTTTGGTTGCAGTAGCTACCATGTCAGTATCTTAAACATTCCAGGCCATGTACAAGCAGCACTTCCAATGGTTACAGCAACATTTTAAACTAGCTGTCAGGGTATTTTATAGATGAAGTAACCGGGATTTTTTATTTTATTTATTTTTTAGTTTTTATTCATTTCTTCATTTTTAAAGATTTTATTTACTTATTTTCAGAGAGAAGGGAATGGAGGGAGAGAGGGAGGAAGATAAACATTGATGGATCCATTGCCCCTTGTAGGTGCCCCAACTGGGGGCCAACCCCAAAACTTTAGGGATGTACCCTGATCAGGAATTGAACTGGCAACCTTTTACTTCGTGGGATGATGCCCAACTAAGTGAGCCATGCTGGTCAGGGCATAACTGGGATATTTTATAGAAAAGAAGTATAAATATTCCCAAGTCACCAAGATAATAAGGCAAAGAGTCACAATTCAGACCCAGCCCTGACACCAAAGGCGATCATCCTCTTTTCATTTCCTGCAAGGACTCCTACAAAGTGCCCGTCTTACTGTGTGGTGGAAGCATTTACCCTGGACTCTGCGGAGTGCAGACAGGGCTACTGCCCATTCCAATAAACACTGATTAGATGGGCACATTTTGCCCTGGCCGGGTGGAGCATCATCCTATACACCAAAAAGTCGTGGGTTTGATTCCTGGTCAGGGCACCTACCTAAGTTGTGGGTTTGATCCCTGGTTGGGGTGTGTACAGGAGGCAACTGATTGATGTTTCTCTCTCTCTCTCTCAAAACAATGAACATGTCCTCAGGTGAGGAGATATATATTCTCCACATTTTTTGGATTAGTGTGCAAATTTGTATCATCTATATAAGCATTTTTAAAAAAGATTTTATTTATTCATTTTTAGAGAGGGAAGGGAAGGAGAAAGAGAGAGGGAGAGAGAGAGAGAGAGAGAGAGAGAGACAGAAAAACATCAATGTGCAGTTGCTGGGGGTCATGGCCTGCAACCCAGGCATGTACCCTGACTGGGAATCGAACCTGCGACACTTTGGGTCGCAGCCCACGCTCAATCCACTGAGTTATGTATATAAGCATTTTTTTTTTTAAAAAAGAAAGAGTAATTGACACATAAATACCAAAAGTATTTTTATATTGCAAAGTTGCTACCCCTGTAATTTTTGCTATAACTTTTCTTAGGCTTATGTATATCTTATGCTTCTCTTCACATATGTAAGTGCTTGCTGTTAGTATTTAAACTGTTTTATGTTCATCTTTTGTCAACAATTAAATCTGATTTTCCACCTTCTTAAGGAAGAACATCAACTTTCTAATGTGCTTGTTTGGGATTTGTGTAAGTTCAGAGTTCATTTTTAGTCCTCATTTTGTTTCAGCGAACACAAAAGGCTGGCTCCCTCCGTCTCAGGAGCTGGAAGCATAACCAAAGCCATCTGCTCAAAGGTGCAGCAGAGGATGGGTGCCAGGCAGGCTGAGCCCCTGGGGCTGGCTGGCGTCTCAGTGTTCGGTGGGTTAATTAATAAGTGCTGAGTGCCGGGCGCTGCAGAGAGCTGGCAATGGAATGGAGCTGATATAGGTCAGACAGCAAGAACTTTATGTTCTCAACAATTAAAGTGGATTTCAATAAACCTAACCCAGGAAGCCTGGCAGAGAAAAATCTACATGCCCACGTCTCGAAGGAGAGGGCAATTAAATGAACTCCTGCTACAGCGATATTAAGATCAGAAAACAGGAGTATGATGATGTTAGTAGCAATGTTGATAACAGCAGTATCAACTGCTACTACTTGTTAGGAGGTTCCCGCGTAGCAGGCGCTGTGTAAATACAGCACATTATTCATTTACTGCTCACGATAATGCCAAGATAGGAATGATTGTAGCCTGTCTGTGTAAATAGAGGCCTGAACTTTACAGAAGTTAAGTAACTTTCCCCAAAGTACACAATTGCTAAAGGATGGAAAGAGGATTTGAGTCAAGGAAGTTTCTGTCCAAACTCATGCCTTGAATCACTAGGTTCTAGTTTGATTAAAAAAAAAACAACCCATTGTGAATAATAGAATCATAAGGACAATTTGTCTTTCCACTGTTACAGCTGGACAGAAATCAACAGGCCTTATGTCTGATTGTTACTTGCCCGAACATTGTGTTAAGAAGAGCCACATTGTCAGGAAAGAGTTGGAATAACTGGCAACCTCCATGGACGCCTTCTTACAAGGGACCAATGGATAGGAAGCATATTTTCTTGACACTTCAGTCAAAATTTCCACCTTCCATTATATGTCTTCTGACAATTCCATGCCCCAAGAAATAATAAAGTAAAACAGATCTTGAACTTTCCTAAGCAAATAAATACCCTCAGACTCATTTTCCTCCCTCCTAAAAGTGAGGTTGAAAAGAGAACAATTTACCAACAGAGGTATTTTCCTCTGCAACCCTATCCCCAACCTCCTGAAGTGTAAATAAGAGAGAACTATGTCTCCAGGCCACACATTTAAAAAATGGAATGAATCATCTGGAAAGATGAAAAGTCTTTGAGTTCCCATATTGATATGCCACCGGAGGGACTTCATTATGGCATTTGGAGCCTCAAGCTTAACAATGGGCTTCCCACACAAGAGCAGTTGTATCAATATCAGAAGGAGTGAGTCATCAGAACAAGTACAGCTTATGAAATGATTTAACGGTGATGAATCGTGTACAGCAAATGATAAAGCAGCTAAGTGTGCAAAAGCACCAGCACGAATGGGACTACATCAAACTAAAAAGCTTCTGCACAGCACAGGAAACATTAAAAAATGTGAAGGCAACATACAGAATGGGAAAGAATATTTGGCAACCATATAGCAGATCAAGCATTAATGTCCAAAATAGATGAAGAACTCATACAACTCAATAACAAACACAAAACAACCCTGTTACGAAATTGGCTGAGAAACTAAACAGACATTTTTCAGAGAAAACACCCATATGGCCAACAGGTACATGAAAAGACGCTCAACACTGTGAATCATCAGGGAGATGCAAAGCCGAACCACGATGCGATGTCCCCTCAAGCTGTTGGGGGGGCTGTCGTCTAGAAGACAAGAGACAGCAAGTGGTCGGGAGGACATGGAGAAAAGGAAACATCATACTGTGTTGGTGAGATTGTAAATCAGTAGAGCCAGTGCGGAAAATGGTATGGAGATTCATCAAAAAAATAAAAAATAGGACTACCACATAATCCAGCAATTGCAGTTCTGGGTAAATATCCAAGAGGAGGAAAACAGCATATTGAAGAGATAGCTGCACTCCCGTGTTCACTGCCCCATTATTCACAACAGCCGAGATATGGAAATAACCTCAATGTCTGTCAATGGATAAAGAAGAGGTGGAGGCCACATGTGCGCACACACACACACACACACACACACGGGAATATTAGTCCGCCAAGAGAAAGAAACCCTGCTATTTGAGGCACATGGGTGGACCTTGAGGGCATTATCTTAAGTGAGATAAATCAGAGAAAGACAAGTACTAGATGACATCACTTATATGTGGAACTGAAAAGCGCCAAACTGGTGAAAACAGAGAGTAGAACGGCGGTTACCAGGGGCTGGGGAAACTTCAGAGGAGCTGTTCCATGTACAAACTTAAAACCAATAGAGAAATAAGTTCCGGGGACCTCATGCACAGCCTGGTGATTGTCGTCAACAATACTGTGTGATAGACGTTAAGTATTCAATATGATACACTTCAAATATTACAAACTTGCTAAGAGACTACATTTAATTCTTCCACCACAAAAAAGAAGTGGTAATTATGTGATGTGACAGAGGTGTTCACTGAGGCCACAGTTGTAACCATAAGCAATATGCAAATGTATCAAATGAACATGCTGTACACCCCAAACTTACACACTATTATGTCAATTGTGTCACAATAGTAAATTAAAAACAAAAAAGGTGCAACAAGTCAGAATACACTTTTTTCAAAAGCAGAAATATAAACTGCTGAAATATACTTAGAAAAAGCATATTTTCTGACATACTAATAATGAATTGGGATAAAGACATACAAGGACTTTTTTTCTAAATCTCTGTTTCACCCCTCCCCGCTACCACACACTAACATATGATGTTACATAGTCCTCATAAGAGATTACAAAGATTCGGAAATCTATAATGTAGACAGTAGGCATGTCCCATAATGTAATTCCTTCAGAATTTTGTAGGCTCTGTTCCATTGTCATTTCTTCTTCTTGCTAATTGAGAAGTCTGAGACCATTGTAATTTCTGATCCTTGGTGGATACTGAGGATGATGAAGATGCTTAAGAGCAACAGCACTCATTGGATGGATGACCACGATTCAGCCTGTTTCCTCTTGGTCCTGCAACACCCTGCCAGGCCCATTGATAGTTTCCTGCGTCGCAATGACAGGAAAATGCAGGAAGAGGTTGGAACCACACTGTCATTTATAACAGACTGGAAAAGAACTGCATTAATGAAATAAGACCCACAGATATAATTCTGATTTTCACAAATTGCTTTCTTTATCACCTCGTGCACATATTGCTCCATCTTTCAAGCCCAGGTCAAATGCCACCAGCCCCGCTCCTCCTCGTAGGCCCTGTGCTCCAAGGGGTCAGCGTGGTCTGTCCTCAGTTCCTGTCTTCAGGAGCTGGAAACAACTATCTTGCCAGTTCTACTGGCTTAAAAGAATATTTATTGTTTTCTTACATATTTGGTTTTTGCAGGCAGAATGCATAGTGATTTCTAGTCTACCTTGTTGCAAGAAGCAAAAGTCTACATTGATTTTATTTTTTTCCTAAACATTCTACCCATCCTGGTTGAGGGTTCATAAGAATAAGTATATTAAAATCAGGAACAAAGCTAAAGCATTTGTGTTTCTACCAAAACCAATTTTTTATTTAAAACTGATTTGGATAAACTCAGTTTTACATTTCAAACCTGGCTAGAATACCTCTTTTTAGTATGGTTAATTGGAGCATATCTCTAATGGCTGACTTAATGGGTAATCTTGATAAACTTGGTGGGTAAGTTATATTTTAAGTGAACATACTTCTTTTATAGTAATATTTTAACCAATTTTCCTATGATAAATGTTCTTAGCTTCAAAGTTACAAGTTGACAGTCTTTGGAAATATTAAAACAGAACTTTCAATATTGCAGAGAAACACTCCCTCTTTTTTAGAAAATAGGTTAAGATGGAAATTCAAATTTTACTAAATGTTCATAGCAACTGGTATGTACATGTTTCTAACCATTTTCTTACCCAAAAAGATACAATACCTGCCTGACGCGCCTTCTCAAAGCACTGGGTCAAGTTTCTCATTCTCCTAAGAGTCCTCACTGGAGCCCCTTGTTGAACACTCGTATTTTTTAGTTAACATTGGGTTAAAGAACATTAGGCCTATAGTTATGTTACTGCAGGAGAAATGGGTACATTAAAACATTGTTTAAAGAAAGTCCTTCCTGAAGGAACCCCCAGCCCCCACAGGTTAAGGAAGCTAGTGGTCCAAACACTGCGGTAGCAATAAACCCGAGTGATAAAGGCTCTGAGACATTACAAGATCTACATACTTGTTTAAATAAATCTTGCCTTCGTTTCTCTCAAAAATTCACCCCATTGAGTTACTAAAAGCAAAGAATAATGCCATCATCATTCTAAAATTTTATTTAATTACAGTTGACAAATAAGATGCTAGTTCCATCCAGTAAATCATTTTTCTCTGAAACTAGAGAAATTTTACTGTCAACTATGGTCCCCAAGTGAGGTCTCTAGGCTCCTTTGACTGCCTCTGGGCAACCTAATACCTAAGGGCACACACACAGGTTGGTGGGCGTATCCGCCCTTCTACTGCTACAGACTCAGAGCAGTGACGGGCGCTGGAGATGGAAATAAACTGATGGGGCTGAAGGCTGCAGAAGACCTGCTCTCTCGATGTTGAAAAATTTGCATCCTTGTTGAGGCAGCGACACAAATGTTCTTAAATAGACTCATAGGTGGTTCTCAAACATTACTGTGCACCGAAATCCTCTATCATGGACCTAAAATACAGATTCCTAGGCTCCTACTACCAGAGATTGACTCAAGAGATTTGATTTTAAGGCTTGAGAATATGCATTTTTAAATATGCTCCAGGTAGTTTATTTTGAGGAACGCTATGATTGGATAGAGGCTATTTTAGGCCCAATATCTATCTGGGAACACTTCAAGGAAGAGGTTGGGTGGGTTTCAAAGCATAATATGGGTTTTTATGTCTGGAAAGAGAGGTGAATTTTTCACATTAAAAACTGTCATGAGCCAGGGCCTGGAGGTGGGGATGCATTCTATGAGAAGCGACAATGAGGAGAAGTTGTCCTGATGTTCAGAAGTCCTGGTCTTCTGCAAGCAGAAGGTTGGAAAGGTCAATGTTCAATAAATACTTGTTGGGTTCAACTTGATCTCTGTGAGCCTGTAATCTGTAGATTCAAAACTTAAGGGACATATTTGCTTCTTTATCCCATTCCCTATTAAAAGCCATAATCTCTCTCCTTGTCTCTATGCCTCTTTTATGGAAGTGTGTACTTTCTATCTTACCGTAGTACATGGGCTCAACTTGTCCTATTAAATTCCAGACTTTTTGAAGGTAGGTCCTTAACATATAAATCTGTTTTTTTGTTTGTTTGTTTTGTATTCCATCATATAATGCTATACACATAAGTGGTACCCAAAACATTTGTTTAAAAAGTCACTTCATGACACTGTCACTTTATGAATAAGTGTACGTTGTGGGCCAGACACTATGCTAGGTACTTTGTATTTAACATCTTAGTTTTTGAAAACCTAGTACAAGTCAGGCATTGTTACTCACATATATCAAGAAAGAATCCTGATGCTTGGAAAGTCAATTACCTGTCTATAGTTACACACTTAATAAAGGGAGAGGCGGAAAAAGATGCAGGACTGGAAACTATCTGACTCAAAATTTGTACTCTTTCACTACTGGATGGAATGAAGAAATGATGAATGAGGGAGCGAATGGTGAGTGTAAAGGTAAGTAGTTCATCTTAAGGAAGGGATAATAAATGAGATCTTAATTATTTATGCATCTTAATCAGTAAGATCTCAATCAATAGCAGGCATTGCAACCTGCTTATTCCAGAAGTGGAAGGAAGGTAGGCAGGGACTCCTCTGTCCAGTTCTGAGCTCTTTGGAAGTATGCTGGCAGGGCACAGACTGTGCAGTTATAAGGTACGTGGAATTCAAGGTGGGGCCAACTGGAGAGTTTATACTCGAGCTGATAAGGAGGTAGACCAAGTATATGACAATGTGAAAGAGGAAGAAAACAAGTCCATATTTTTTATCTCATCCAAGAACATCTTTTCACTGCTTTTAGAGAGAGAGGAAAGGAGAAAGACAAACATCTGTGTGAGGGAGAGAGATCAATTGGTTGCCTCCCTTACGTACCCAGACCAGGAACTAAATCCAGTTTTTCAGTTGTGGGATGACACTCCAACCAACTGAGCCACACTGGCCAGGGCAACAATTCATTTTTAGATCGAAATATCGAAATTGGTCTTGGATGAACAATCACCTGAGTGATTGTTAAAAAAAAAAACAACAATCCACTGACCTCATCTCATCTCCAGAGATGCTGATTACATTGGTCTAGGATGATTCCCAGACATCGAAACTGTTGAAGAATCACTGCCCTAGGATTTTGCTTTAGTTCCAGAAAACCAGTATTTGGTGTCACTGACTTCACAGCTTTGCCTTCCACAGGCGTCCACAGGGCAATCAATCATGACTCCAAGGTCACTGGTCTTCTGATGTGGAATAAAAAAATACGATTTTTGCCAGTGAACTTCTTTGTTCTGATTAGACTGGAGCCATTTTTTTTCCTGAACACTCCAGGTGATTTTGCTGCTGGGACCAAATTATGCAGTCATTGGCAACAGACCTGTTTAGCAAAACTAATGAAAACATAATTAAGCAAGTTTCCCTCTGCTGTGCCTTTTGAAGGGTCCTTATAATTTTTTAAATAATAAAATAGTAGGATAACATAGTAAGAAAATGATTGTTTAAATTTCAAGCTAAGCTTTTCAATTAAACTCAAATTATGCCTCTAATGATATGGGTCATTAGTGATGATTGCAAATGATACAGCAGGATTCAGGGATAACGCACGGGCTTTAAGGTTGGAGAACTAGCTCCACCACCTGACTCTGCAGAAGGAGGTGGGTAGCTCTGCGAAGACGTGCCCCTCGTCTGAGCCTAAGTCTCCCGGTTTACAAGATGAGGACAATAACCCACGCAATGGGATGCTGGTGAACATGTAACTACTGGCTCTCTGGAGGCGAAGCTGATGGGTGGCATTTGCCATTTTCTGACATGTAAACACTCCCATCATGGCAGATTCAAACTGCCAACACAACTGACACAAATTTCCTGAGAATGCACGGTGGGCTGCTGTGAGGACCATGCTCACTGAGATATCATGGTGACAAAATGAGACGTGTGAAAGACCTCAGTCGCTGGCTCAGGCTGACTCCATGTGTAGAATGCTCCCTAATTCTCCAGTTTCCAAAAATTGCAAATGTTTACTGAATAAACAATTATTAGCCATTTGAAAAACAAGATATTTTACTCATGGCTAAAATAAATAAATAAATAAATGCACGATCTTGTTTTGGAAACCTAAGCCTGAAACAGATTCATGTTCTTCCAGGATGGATGGGTCCTACATTCACTGTGTCTCCCAGTATAAGTCCTGGCAAATCTACATTTATGTATTTGAGAATTATTAGATTTGCCCTGGCCAAGTAGCTCAGCTGGTTACAGCATCATTCCACTATGCCAAGGTAGTAGGTTCTATCCTTGGTCAGGGCACGCACCAGAAGCAACCAATGAATGCATCAATAAGTGGATCAACAAATCGATGTTTCTGTCTCTATCTCTCTATCTGAAATAGTCAATCAATAAAACAATTTTCAGAAGAAATATTAGATCTGTGTGGAGATTTGATTCACAAGTATTTATTAAGCGCATTTTGAGATCTCAGCACTATGCTATCTATATATACTATGGACTATGCCAGTAACTTCCTTGCAAGGCAAGATTGGCATGTGTGAAGAAAGCCTTAAGTATCTGGAACATATTTCTACTTACGTTGTCAATGACCTTCTCTCCACTCTTGGCACCCAGGGCCTCTCCTTGCCTCTTCCCTGCTCACCATACAGTCATTCCTTCAGGGGATTTTTTTTTTTTTTTAACTAAAGGCAGCACTAGAAAAATAATGGTCAAATCCGAGACAAGAGGACGAGGATGGAGGAGGTTTGGAGAATGACGGATAACTGGCAGAACCCTAGGGGGGCTGAACATATATACTATCCTGACTTGGCCAGGGGGTTGGTGCCACCAGATGGCATCAGTGAAGGCCTTTTGAAGCTCTTTCCTGCCAAAGCACCCACGTCCCTCCCTATTTCCTGAGTCCTAAGTACGGGAAGGCACGGTTAATGGTAATCACCTTTGCTTCCTTCCTTCTGTAGGCCTCTTACTCTGCACTTACTCCCACCATTCTTGCCATATACTCTGAATTCAACCAGACCCTTACCAAGGTCTGAATTGCCCTGCATGATCTGATACCTGCCCACTGCTCCAATAATAACAGCAACTTGCATTTACTGAGTGCTCACTGTGAGCCAGGCGTTGCTCTATGTGTTGACCAGAAATCAGTCACCTAATTCTCAAAACAAACCTTTGGGATGTTCATCCTGATTTACAGATGAGAAAACGGAGTCCAGTGTGGCAGGGTGGGGCTTCTTCGTTAAAGGGCATGTCCTAAGGACAGAGTTCTGAGCATGGCCAAAGCCGCCATCTAGCAGGGCAGGGAGCACCCTTCTCCCACAAGGAGGGGCCCAGGGAAGAGAAGTCGAGATGGACTCCGTGTCTGTTCTACGGTTGTGAAAGACAACAGTGAACCTGACCACATGTAGTTGTCTCTCACCGTTGCTAGCCATTTGTAAATTAACTTTTTAAAAAAGATTTTATTTATTTATTTTCAGAAAGAGGGGAAGGAGGGGAGAACGCGAGGGAGAGAAACAATGATGTGTGAGAGAAACATCAGTTGGTTGCCTCTCGCCCGCCCCCAACTGGAGACCTGGCCTGCAACCCAGGCATGTGCCCTGATAGAGAATAGAACTGGTGACCTTTTGGTTTGCAGGCTGGTGCTCAATCTGCTGAGCCACATCAGCCAGGGCTATCCTAAATTAACTTTTTAATTGAAATATACATTCAGAAGACTGTTTAGCTCACAACTACCCAGCTTGATTGATGAACTCTTACAACAGAAACAGACCAATATAAGCAGCACCCAGATCAAAAATTGGATAATTACCAGCACCCCAAAAGCCCCCTTGTACTCCCTCTCATTCATTTATACTATTCTCCTCAAAGATTACCGCCCTGACTTTTCTCACTATAGACTATTTTTGCTCTGTTTCTGAACTTTATATGAATGGAACCATACATATTTACTCTTTTCTTTGTCTGGCTTCTGTTGCTTAGCCTTTTGTTTCTGAAATTCATCCATGCTCTTTTAGGTAGCAGTAATTCATTTGTGCTTATTGCTTACTGTTCCACTGTCTAATATATACTATGATGTATTTATAAATATTGATGATATATTTATCTCTTCTGCTGACGGACATTTCGGTTGCTTCTGATTTTGGCTACTGTGAATTAAGCTTCTATGAACATTCCTGCACAGGTCTTTCGGTACCTATACCTATGCATCTTGTTGGGTGTATAGAGAGGAGTGGAACTGATGGGCCATAGCATATGCATGTGTTTAGCTTTAGTTAGAGAATGTCAAATAGTTTTTGAAAGTGGTTATACCAAGTTAGACTCCCACCACAGTTCCAGCTGGTGCATGGCGGTGTTCCAATTCTTCTTCATCTGGTGGGTGTGTTTCGGTATTTTGTGATGGTTTTAATTTGCAATTTCCTCATAAGTAATGAGTTAAGCACAATTATTTATTGGCTATTTGACTATGTACTTTTGTGAAGTGGCTTTTAAGCTCTTTGCCCATTTTTAATTGGATTGTCTGTCTTTTTTCCTATTGATTTGTAGGAATTTTGAAAATTCATCTCAACAGTCTATTTTGCAAAGATTTTAAAACTTGTATGTCATTAGCCAAATACAGCTTCTTCATATTCAAAGTTAAGAATAGCATTTAACCTGGCTGGTGTAGCTCCATGGATTGAGCAAGGGCCTGCAAACCAAAAGGTTGCAGGTTCAATTCCCAGTCAGGGCACATGCCTGGGTTATGGGCCGGGTCCCTGGTAGGGGTGCTTATGAGAGGCAACCATACATTGATGTTTCTCTCCTTTTCTTTCTCCTTCCCTTCCCCTCTAATAAATAAATAAATAAATAAATAAATAAAATCTTTAAAAAAAGAATAGCATTTAATACTTGTCTATTGTTGAAAAAGCAGCTACTTTTTATTTAGCATTTTGGTCTCAGGTATGTCTTTTTTATAAGGTATGGCCTCACTGTACTCAATGATGATAAAGTATTTATTCTAGGAAAAAGCCTACCTACCTTCCTTCTTGCTTTCCCTCCTTTCTTCCTTCATTTCCCCCTTCCCTCTCTCCTCTTATCGCACCCCTCCCTCTCTTCCTTCTTTCATTACCACTCTTTCTTTCTTTCCACTACAATTTACATTTACATCAAAACTTTATACTATTTTTACTGTTACATCAAACTTTTAGAGAGTTTGTTCTTAGTCCATAGTCTCCAACCTCTTTTCTGAGAACACTGTACAAACAACTGGGACCTCAGTTTATGTAAATAACCATATTACAATTACCTTATGATATTGCTTTCTATGTACTGTATTTCCTGAGTCATTTAAAACTGCTTTTAAAACTCATTTGAAAGAGAGAGAAACTCCCAAACATATGCTCACTACGGAATTTCAAATGACTCATGTAGTACAAAAAGAACATCTATAAAAACACATACTAACAAATAATGCCAGCCCTCCTACGCAGGTGTTCTTGGCAAAGCACACGTGACAGGTGAACATTTGGAGCTGCACCAAAGATAAATGCTTTCATCACAAAAGCATCCTCTGGATTACAAAGGGATCCACAATAATTCACATAATGCTCTTTTGCGCCTCTATGTTCTTTTTGCTCATTCTGTTTCATCTGTTTTATTTTTTTACCCAGCTGGCTCCTCAACTAAATGTAAAACATAATTTTATTTACAGAAAATTTATATGTAAACTTTATATAGCAAAGCTCTGCATCAAATAGGCTCTATTTGTAGAAAACGAGCACTTGGCAGACATCGCTAGGAGGAAACCTCCCCGAAGCGCTCCCTCTCCATTGCGGAGTAGCGTCCTGCCGATCTCGCCACACTCCCAGCTCTGGTGTCATGCAAGGTTGGCAAAACGGCAGAGGGTGGCTGAGAAATTGACAGAATTCTACTGTCCCTTCTAAGGCTGAATTCATGACTTTTTACTGCTAAATTACAACTTAATATATTAAAAAAACAGCCACATTTGAAATGAAATTTACAACCAAATGCTCAATCCATGCAAAGAAATGGCCTGAGGTAAAAGGTGTTGAAGGGTCTCCATAATTTAAACCTCAGAATCCAGTAGAGAGTACAGAAGGAACAGCAAGCCACTTGGACTAATGGACGTTACTGAGAATACATGATTCATTTGCTGTAGAGGGGAACAGAGAAATGGCGTGGGAGGGTGAGGAAAATGTGGAGTCAAATAATTGTTTTAAGATGGACGCAATAGCAGCATATTCATTTGTTGAGAGAATTGCTGGAGTAGCATCCTTCGGAGGAGAGAATGTGGGGTCCTGTGTGCAGGAGAGGGACACGGAGCATGTGTTGAACATGTGTTGAGAGAACAAATGACGTAGCATGTGGGGATTTGCTTTCACTTTTATATTCAGTGTTAAATGGGACCTCAGTATGGTCTAATGATTAAAGGGAGAGAACTTAGAGCCTTAGAGAGCCTGCAACGCCTTAGGCAAATCACTTTGACTCTAACACAGCTTATTTGTCTGTAAAGCAGTCACAAGCAGTAGTACCTCCCTCATAGGGTTGCTGGCACTAGTCAACGTGACAAATATGTGACTTGCCTAGCAAAGAGCCTCGAACATACATAGGGCCCTGAGACTGGTAACTTGTATTAACTGCCTCTGTCTTAGAGTTGCAGTTCCCGGTCCCCAGAGCTAGGTGTCCAGGGTGCATGCCACAAAGCCCAGCTGCACCCTGGGAGGAGCACAGAGCTCCCACTTGCTCTCAGGCAGCCCGCAGCACACACGTTCTCTGTTCCAGCATTACAACCATGCAGTACCCTGACAATCTGCAGGAGCTGTTCCTGTGCGTCCTCTCCTTTTGCAGCCTTCCTTAGAGTAGAGCAGACGGCGGGACTGAGGCAAAGTGGGGCAGGACCCATAAAATGGGGACAGGGGAAAGGTGATTTACTCCTCTACAAAGGTGACCCCTACTGCCTCAAACAGCATTACCCCTTCTGAAGGTATCTGAAAGCCTGCAACAAGGGACACTAGACACCTGAAAATTAATTCACAATATTAAGAAATGTGGATCGATTTTAGTCTCATAATAATTGAATACATATTTACAATTTGACAAAGTCTATCTCCTAGACTGTCAATCAGCATTCCTCGTCAATGGTGGTTAGAGACTTTATTTTGACAGTCTGTGCAGGAACATACAAAGCACTAATTTGGCTGTGACTAACCCATCGTGGCTGATCATTTGGGGTGCTTTGGAGGTGGTAGTAAGGAAAAAACACGAGTATGGCAGTTCCAAACCATGTTGAACAAGTTAAGTATAAGGTTTCATATTCTGGGTAAATATTGATGAGAAAAAGGATTCAGGGTAGGATAACTTCAGAAAAGAGAAAATGATGGTATATCTTTCTTGAATTTGGAAAAAAAAGAAAAAAACCCAGCAAATGCAGGAGTCACTGAGAATACAAAGACTTCATAACATTTCCGTGATTCCATCCCACGGGCTAAAGGCCAGTGATATAATTACTTGAGAGTGTGTTAACACTTACATTGTCAGCTAGAATCATATCAAATTCATCATTCCTGGCTTTTGTACTGACTACACTGCCTGCCAGTCAGTGATAATGTCCCTCAATTCAGTAACTGTGACGCATGCCTTGCAAATTAGAGATAGCGATATTTCATTTGTTAAATTTCATGTCTAACATTTACCAGAGGGCTCATTTTCTGTCTTCACCAGTTACTGTCATATTCAAGTTGTAGAATCTTTCTTGCACTAATTAAATTTTTTATATTTGACTTATAATTACCATGCATTTTTTGGTTACTCTTTTCTGGGTTTGGTCTTTAGCTATGATAAAATTGTCTTGTTTTTTTTTTCCTGTACCACTCGTTTTAAGATAATATCTAAAAATAACTTCCAAGGCTAAAGGTCTTCTACCCATTATTAGGTTCACCAGTTCCTGAAGGGTCAAGAAAAAGTCCCAAATAAGGAGAGTGGCATCGCTGATGGCGCCATTGCTTATTACGTCCCCGGACCTAGTTCCTGGACTGCCTTCAGTACGAGACCAGGAGGCGATACGCCACGTGTCAGATCCCCGTCCCGAGTGGACAGACGTGTATTAACTGTGCAGAGTTGGGGGCTTTGCTGTGTGTTACTTAACCCCCTTAGCCACCCCAAAGGTCAGTATGATCATCTCCTTTTTAATGAGTTGACAAGGGAGAAAACAGGCTCAGATAAAGTAAGTGAAAATTTTGCCCACAAAACCTTGGCACAATTCCATACAAACCACTCTTTTCTCACTTTGGGTCCAGTGCTCACAGTATTCTACCACTTTAGCCATAAGACTCACTTTTGCTCTCGGGGAAATAGCACCTACCAGTGCTTCTAGCTCCTGCCCTGACTTTGGCTATTCCTTCCTTCGTTCTTTCCGGCATCAATTCACTTGCTCATTCATTCAGAAATGTATATTGAGCACCAACCAGGTTCTAGGCACCCTGCTGTCCACTGGAAATGCATGGTTCTTGCTTTCATGGAGTTTATGTTCCACTGGGGATCACCCAGCAAATAGAGAGATCTCCTGTGAGCTGAGTGTTGCCACGACACTGGGGAAGGGGTGAGACTCTGTAATGGGGGGCCCTGCCAGGGTCATCTCTGAGATGCAGTTTGAAGGTTCACATCATGACTCTGTCTTATCATGGTGTCCCATTTGCAGGAATGTCAGTCTGGCTTCCAAAAAATCATTTAAAATGAAAATTTTAGTTCAATTTCTTGACAAAGTGCCAAAGAGGGGTTTCCCAGAGAACATGAGTAACATTTACTACGTGTGAGGTATAGCTCCCTTTAAGGGGTAGGGACTACTCACACCCTTGCTTTACAGAGAAGGACCCCGAGCTATAAGGAGATTAAATCACTGCCCAAGGTCACTCAGCTAGTAAGTAGTGGAGATTAGATGTAAACCTAAATATTCTGTCTCTTAACAACTATATTATTTCTTAGAAACAGTTCTTAAAACTCTCTTCTCTGTTTTCTTCCTCTACTTCTCTACATAAAGTACTCCAAACAATATTCTTCAAATTTAGGCTTCTATTTTTCCTGACTCCTCTTCCCTACCTTCTCTAGTGTAGGCCTTTTAAAGTAGAGCAGTTCACTGTCTTTGGTTGGTTGTTGGTTTGGGTTTTTTTTTTTTGGTTTTTTTTTTTTGGCCACTGTGAATTGACCCACTATCCTAGTTTCTACAAGAAAGTGAGGGCCCAGGATTGACTGAGTAAGAGACAGTCCTCTCTGCTTAGAACTTTGTGTGTGAACTGTGTACGAGTGAGTGAGTTCCCTCTCGAACAAGAAGGGCAGATTTTGCTCTTTCTCTGGCAGATGCCTCATGATTTCATTTCCTTTATCCCAGTCAGAGAGGGGTTAGAGGTACCAGCCAGGCCTGGAGGGAGAAGAGTGCTCCATCAGAGTGGGGGAGGGCTTTGGGATTTCCTAAGTGAGAGGAATATCTTGTTATGCTAATGAGGTGACTCACGGTGAGCCTCTCTGTGGCTTCAGGATGGAGGACAGTCACCAGAGAGACCAACCACATGATTAGAGAGTTTGAACTTGGGGCCAGCACAGCCTCCAGGGAAGGAAAGAGGGCTGGGGATTGCATTTCTATCACATACCCTGATAACTTCATCAATCACATCTACATAATGAAAACTGATGAAAGTCCCAGTGAAAGCTCTGGACACCAAGGCTGGGTGGAGCTTCCTGGCTGGTGAACACATGGATATGCCTGGAGGGTTGTGGGTCTTGACTCCATGGGGCGGGGGCACGGAGACGCAGCATCTAGGACCCCCCCAGGACTGGCCCTGTGCACACTCACTATAATCAGATCAGTTGCTTCCCTAAGTTCTAAGAAATATTCCAGTAAATTGTCAAAACTGGGGTGGAGTGGGGTTGTGAGAACCGTCAAATCTGCAGCCAGGCCAGTCAGAAGTGTGGTGGCCTGGGGACTCCTGGAACTGGTGATGGGCACCGGGCAGGCCTGTAGAGGACTTGGACCTTAAACCCATGGATTTTAGTGCCAGAT
Source organism: Phyllostomus discolor (assembly GCF_004126475.2). Lineage (NCBI taxonomy): Eukaryota > Metazoa > Chordata > Mammalia > Chiroptera > Phyllostomidae > Phyllostomus > Phyllostomus discolor. The sequence continues at coordinate 27,011,404 of NC_040912.2, read as the reverse complement.
CTGAATCGTAGTAAACCCACTGGGGTGGAAATGGCACAGAGGCCATGGACATGGCTGGTGTAGTGAGAAAATATTCAGGAAGACTATTTAAACCCGAAGGATGCGGCAACCTTTTCTGAAAAGCGCAGCTCTCTTCTGCTAACTCCGATGCTCACCGGGAAGGAGCTGGGGTGGCAGGAAACCTCCTGTGGGGACAGCTGATTCTGCGGCTCTGAAGGGCTTTCCCCTGGCGTGCCCCTCTGTCCTTGTAACACAAACACCAGCCCTTTTCATTCCCTGCATCTCAGGTGCCTCATTGCTATTTGTGAAGATGCACAAACTGTAGGCCATTTACTTTTCACTTCCCTCGCCCAGCGCCCAGTTTGCTCCTGGCACGAACAGCCCATCCCGTGCGTTTGAGGGGGGCCACCGTGGGAGGGTGGTCGGTGACAGAACGGGCAGCAGGGGCTCTGTGTTATATTACTTACTGAGCTTCTGCCTCACGAAAGAGCTTTCTGGAGCAAATGTACAATCCCATTTTCTCAGTTAATTATACCAAATGCAGAGTGAACCAGTGCAGGCTTTCCGGGGAAGTCATCTTGGGCTTGCACTCTGCCTTTAAATCTGGGGAAGTTATCCATGAATAATTTAACATCTTGGAATGTTAGCTGAGAACTGAGAGTCCAGGTTACTAATTAGCCACCCAGAGTCAAGAAGCCTTTTGTGTCATTTGCTATTTTCATAAAAGCATAATCTTGCAAGATGGTTTCCCTGAGGAATAAACACCTTTAGCTCTATTTTATGATATTCTGTGTGGGCTTTCTCATGTAAATGGCTGAGAGGCGGCAAGGGGCATTTAGACGGACACAATGGAACTTTTGGAGAAGTGAGGTCTGTGTGTAGGTGTTAGCATTCTGAAAGATTCTGGTGTCAGAGGAGAAACTAACCTCTTAGATTACAGCACAATCACATGGGTGAATCTTAATAAACCTCTGGGAAATGTGAATAATATGATCTGAAGAGCCCTCCTGGCCCTAACCAGGTTGGTGCCCTCTGCCCTTAACTTCCTGCCTGTCTGCCTGTCCACCTGTTCATCATGGGGTTCGGGCATCTTGAGACTAAATATTGGCTGGCAGCAAAGAGAAGTGGTATCTCAGCCACTCACGAGCTCTGTGCCCAGAAAGTCACCAGTCCAGACAATTGCTCATTCATGTTTCTCTGACCTGGACTCTGCCTTCCCACGCAGCCATCATCAATGCTCCCCTAGACTTTTGATGTTGATGGGAGGAGGGAAGTGGCCCGCAGGCACATCTGGGCTCAAAGCCTGGCTGTTCCTAGCTGGGTGACTCAAGCATCTCGTGAAACTTCTCTAAGCTTCGGATCCGTCCTCCGGAAAAGTGAGTAAGAACAGCCTCCAGGTTTGCTGTGAGAATTACAATAATGCATGTATAAAGAAAGCTCTTAGCACAGAGCCTGACTCATACTAAACACTGGTAAATAGTAGCTAATAACCTTATTATTTATCACACTTAAGAAAGGACTATCAGTAAACAGTTTTACTCAGAAGGCCACGTGGTTTGTGAAAGTAATTTATAGAGTGTAGTTAAATTGCTTACAGTGCTGATGAGGGCAAAAAAATTTTTTTTTTCTGTTCCATGGTGGCCATAAACATTTTTTTCTGGCCAGACACTAAGACAGGCAATGTGGTAATAAGAACTGGTGTCTGAGAGCAAACCCATAGCGCTTCTGGAAAATTCATTGCTAACATACAGTTCATTGGCTAGTGAGGTTAAATTTTAAAGATAAGGCCTTTTTTCCCCTTAAAATATCTTACCATCATAAGCTAGAAATGGGCCTCAGTGAGGACTGTGTCTTTGTCTCAGCCGGTGTGGAGGCATTTTTAGTTGCAAGCAGCCGGACCCATTCAGAGTGCCTCAGGCAAGGATTCCTAAGGCAACAGGAGAGGACCCTGGAAACAGAGACTGAAGTGGGGCGGCTTCGGACAGACTGGCCTTCCTGGCTGGTCAGGATTCACAGCGGTGATCCACACCGCTGTCCCCTCCCAGTAATGTGTTTCCACCAGCCTTTCCCTCCTCTATTTCTGCAGTTGCCAACTGTTCAAATCCTTCAGGCTTCCCCAGTTGGAATTCCCAAAGGTGAAGTCCAGTTTGTCGAATGATCATTACCCGCTTTGGGGAGAGCATCTTAAGCCTGGATGGGCATTGGCATCTAGCTAGGAAGTAGGAACCCCAGGTTCTTTGATTCAGCCTCGGATAAGTGTTTGAGTTGGTGAGAAAGACAAATCTCAATCAGCTGCAGAATGAAGGAGAGCCTTGAAAGAACAGAATGTGTAGGCTCAGGTGTTCTGTCTTCTCAAAGAGCTAGCTTTTCCATCTCCTTTAAAGCTAGGAAAGAAGTCTGGAGTCTGTTTATAAACAACTACCTTAAAGCCACTCAGAAATATATACAGTGGGGCAGGTTAGAATGACGATGTTTTGTTGTTGGATTTATGTCTTCTCTGTTTTCTGTCATCATAAAAATGTTTATTTGCAAGAAATTTCCTGTGAGAATCTACTTCAACCACAGTGGTTTATTGTGACATGACCCTGAACCTTAAGTGTATGATGTTGTTGACCTATTTGATGTGGGACATTATAGTTACTCCTTGAATGTTTGTTATGGAAAATTATATTTAAATTTACTCACAGACCTTCTAGTAGTTAACCCTTGGATGAATGCTTTATACTCATGTTACAATTAATTCAATCAATAAGCATATTCCTTTCCTCTTGGAGTTGGGCATGGGGACAAGGAAGAAACAGCCATTTTCTTCTCTGTGTAGTTACGGTGTGATGACAAATAAATGGCATGTTTAGTTGAATGGCTTTAAAACCCCTACCTGCTACCACCCTGGCCAATTCACCACCATTTCTGGTCTGCATTGTGCAGAACTCTTCTATCTAACCTCTGGGCTTCTGTCCTTGCCTTTTACATGTAACAGGCTCTCAATATTTGTTTAATGAATAGATAAATGAAAAAAACACAAACCTCAGCTTTTTTCTTAATAGGAGTTACTGGACTTCCTATTGTTTGGTTGATCTTACATTGGGCACCCTGAAAGTTCTGTGATGGGACAGTTTATCCAACAAAGAATGTGGTTGTACAGGATTGGTCTAAGTCACCCAATTCCCTTGGCCAAAGATACAGTTTACATCCTGATTAAGTCAAAGTTAAGGGAAAACTATACTCAGAGAGAGAGAGAGAGAGAGAAGATAATGTTGGAGTATCCCTGGGAAATGTGGGAGTAGCCAGGGTCTCTCAGAAGATGGAACCAGGCGCACACTTTTGGTCTTACAAAGACCATGACTGATTACAAGTTGGATCACTAAGACAGGAGCCCCATCAACTCAAACTCATTCCCACCCCTGGAAAAATAGCTCAGGGCACTTTTGATTCCAAATCTGGAGCAGAGTCCTGGCTTTCTGGCAGATCTAGAAACTTCCAGAGAGGAATGTTTTGAAGGAGTACAAGAGATCCTATTGCTGAAAATATACTCAATCCATCTCAACTTCCAAAGCATCTAAAATACTACATTTAGGAATCTATCCCTATTAGAGCTGGAGAGTTTTGTTGTTGCTGTTCTAAAGAGCAATCTTCTTAAGATGCTCTTGTGCCCAGAGCAAATAATTCATAAACTCAGACTTCATGGAAAATGTCCATCCTTAACAGCTCAGTTTTAGGAAGAATGCAGAAATCAATCAGTGGCTAAGTGCCTAGAAGGAGGAAAGTAAGAGTAGGAGGTGAGCAAGTCCGGAAGAAATTCATCCTGAAGTAAAATGATAATAAAAACTTAACCCCTAAAGAAATATTTCTGCACCTGATGTTAGGTCACAAGCAAATGTCTCATGCAAGGTCTCCTCCTACTGGGAAGGCAGGTCTTTCTTTGCTGGAATTAGTTTTTACTAAACAAATGACATTGTACCCTTTTGTCACATTTTGCTTTGGGGCATGTCTTTAAATCTTAAGCTCTAGATTAGGAGTAATGGAAAACAAAGGGATGTGTTTGTTCCGTCATCTATGGGATGAGCCTTTGGGCAGATGTTTCAGTTTACAGAAAGGCACTGGAGGTTCAGAGGGTAAGGAAGCTCCTAGAAAAGCAGGAAGGTGGAATTACAGCAGTGTGTGGCACCTGGGAGGTCTCACCTTGCATAGTAACTGTTTACCTCTAAGAGGCACAATTAACCCCCAAAGGCTTCTGTATCTGTATTTTTAGTTTTTGTTTTTTCCTCCTTAAGGTGCCTAACTTGGCTCGGAACTAAAAGAGGTTTTTCCCTGAGGGGTCTGAGACTAAGGAGGCACAATGGAAATTGGGCCCTTGGGGGATGGGAGGGCTAAAACTGTTAGTAAGTTCTTGGGGGTGGGGGCTTGCTAACCCTCTCCCATAGGAAGGGGACACGGAATGGGGGCACGCTGGGGGGTAAGTAGAGAATTCTCGGCAGGTTGAGAGATTTTGCCCAAAGAAAGAGGGAAAAAGGTTTTGTAGTTTGACTCCTTCTGCCTCAAGCAACAGCCACTCCAATTTTTTTTCCTGAATCGCATGTGAGCCTCAAAAGTAATGATTTTTTAAAGATTACTGGCATCTGAGTAGGCTTCAGAACAAGTTTTTTCCTGTTTTTAAAGCAATTTTGATCTGTTGATTACTTTAAAAGCAACACTTATTTATGCTTGAAAATTTGGAAAATATATCAAAGTATAAAGGAAATAATAATCACTCATAATCTCATATAATATTTTGACATATTTCAATCCTTTTCTATTCACATATGCACTTTAAACAGGAATGCAACCATTCTGCATATCTTATTTTGTGATTTGCTTCTTTCCCTTAATTTATCATGTACTCTGTATTTTTCTACATTAAATGCTTTTTTTTAAAGTTTTTTAACTACATAGTATTTTAATACCAACAGGTATCAATATTTATCAAAATATTCCCCTATCATTGGACATTTAGATTTTCTTTTTATTGTGATGAGAACATTTGCTTTAATTTTAAATAGGAATTAAAAACTGCAAATGCAGTTTTAAACAAAGTCTCCATTTCTTCTTCCTACAACCTTACCCCACTAAACGTTCAAATGTCTGCTGCCGAAGGACAGGACCCTTCCTTGGCTGTCTGCAAACTGAAGGGGGCTTCCTAGTCAGTGTCCAGGAGGGTGCAAATGGGATGACTGGGTGGGGTGGGGAGGGAGGGGGTTCTCACCAGCTGTTAGTCATGAACTAAATCTGATGACTTGAAACCTTTAGGAGGTAAAGTTATGAGCACACGGATTCCAGAGTCTGTGTGTGCTTGGCAACTCGGATGGGGTTAGCTGGTGGGGAATATGAGTTAACATACTGAGTCAACATACTGAGGTTGAAGGTGAGCTGGATAAATCCTACTACTTTTTCCTCAGATTTATTAGAATATAATTGACATATAACATATATGTTTAAGGTGTACAACATGATGACTACATATGTGTATATGTTGCAAATGTTTACCACAGTAAGGTTAGTTAACACGTCCACCCCTCGTGAAATTACCACGCTGCTGTTGTTATGGCGAGCCTATTAAAGCTCCACTCTCACAACACCTTTCGAGTAGATAATACTAGTTGTTCACTGTGTTTACCTCAGATCCCCAGAACTTACTCATCCTATACCTGGAAGTCTGTACCCTCTGACCAACGTCTCCCCCTTCCCCTCCCCTCAGGTCTCGGCAAACCCACTCTCCTCTCTGCTTCTGAGTTCCATGGTTTCAGTCACTGGTGTCCCCCCGAAGCTGAGGGCCTGATCCTTGTCTTACTCACCCTTGTACTTCCCTTGCCTGGCGCACAGCCTGCCGTAGGTGCTCTGCAAATATTTGTGGTAACACCAAACAGAGTAAAAGTCCAGGAGATAAGATAAAGCACTTGGACTATATATACTTCCTTCCCTTTTCATTTCCTTCTGTTTGTCGTTTCCATCCACCTTATCAATTACTCTAGATTAGGATATTTAATTCAGGGTTTATTTATGAACACTTACAAGAAAAGAAACTCCCAGCGCAAAAGCCAATTAAATATGTAACATTAGGTGGATGTATCATGTTAATGATCAACTACAACCAATAATAAAGTAATATAAATATCCCTCAACTTAAATTTCAGCAGATCAAAGCTGGCCCACTTTCTGTTGGTTATTCTTTTTTCTGGACATGGCCACGCCTTTGGGTTAATAGAAGAATTGGAAGGAGGGCGATCCAGCATGTACAGGGTTAATTCTTGTGTTAGGTGAAAAGATTTCCCTAGTGGGTATGAATGTGCTTTTTTGTCTATGGGGAATTTCGCTCCTAGATTTAATTGAATTTATTACTTTGTACAACACTTGAAGCCCAAGGGAAATTTCACTTGTTTAAATCAGAGAAACAGGATTTTATATAAGTCCCAAATGACCCCATAAACACACACTATAAAACATATCTAATTCTTATGCTTAATTCAACTCAATAAGCCTTTATGAGACACTTACTATACAGAAGGCATAACGTAGGGAGAGATAGCTCCTGTCCTCAAGCAGCTTAAAGTTCAGTATACACGTCTGATGAAATCAGGGCTAGGTGGCATCTTCCTGCCCCAAACATACACTTGACAAATGGAGACCTTGGAGCACTAAGTGGAGAAATGTCTCAGAGGGGCGCAGGCTGGACCGGAATGGCAGGCGCCCGCGAGGCGGGGCAGCTCTGACTGCTCTGAGCACTGGCCCTGTCTACTTACAGCCAGCGCTCCTGTCCCGGCCCTTCTCCCGGCCGCCACCACGTCTCCCGCAGGTGGAGCAGAGACCGCAGTTTCAAACCTGTTTTGGGTCACACACACCTTTAGGAATCTAATGAAAATTTTTGGAGCCTCTTCCCAGAACAGTGAAATAGGCTCATACAGAAAGTGCCGTGAGTCTTTCCCAGACCCCCTGACACCCATCTAGGATTAAAGCTAAATTCACCTCTTCTTTCCTGGCACTGACCAGCCGCCCTCCTCCGTGGTGACCACACAGAGCGGGGAGGGAGCTCCGATGCAGGAAAAGTCTGAATGCTCATGCTCAACCACTCGGAAAGGAAACCAAGTAATACATAAAAAGCAACGGCTCCCTATTTCTAGCTTGATGTAGAAATAAGTGATTCAGGTGTGTTTTTTTTTTCAGAGAAATGTTGACAATTTTATTTATTACAGTATTTACAATTGTAAAAGAGTAGCAAAACCTCTGAAAATTATCTAATATAAAATACTTATTCTGGTGTTGACAAAAGGTATGTTTGAAATAAAATTCTTCCTCATATGGTAGATAGATTGAGGAATTTAGAAGCATAATGGAAAACAATGGAAAATAATTTTTATTTTAAAAATAAAGACTTACTTGTGATAAAGAAGAAGAAAGTAGGTTGCTTTATTACCCTTGACCCTTAAGTTTTTCCTCTGGCCTTTTTCAGTCATCCTTGTTTTTCCTTCCTACATTTGAGCTCAGGTTGTTTATACAGAAAAGACTACAGATTTATTAAGCTATCCAAAAAAAAAAAAAAAAATCTCTTTCAAATACCAAGCTAAATTTATGGGGAAAAATCCCTCAAGGTAAATAGTAGTTTGGAAATGTGGTCTTTGAACAAAATATTGAGGACTTTGAAGAAAATAAGCTGATTGTTTTGGCTCAGATCTGCTTTGCTGTTAAATGTATAAGCTGTAGCTTATATATAACCTCACTCAACCATAGTCCACGCGAACTTTCTTTCCGTGGCCCGAGCCAAGGCGGGCAGACACAGCCTTTGTAAAAATGATTCGATGCAGTTTTGTTTTCTTTTTCAGGTGAAGAATTTTGACCTCACATTGACTTTCTAATTTTCCTTTCCTGAGCCCCCCCCAACCAAGGTTCTGAATACAGAGACTCACAGAGGGACACATTTGATAATCCTCAACATTCCAAACTCTATATAGAGATATTTCTGAAGAAAATCACTATGAACATAGTTCCTTATGTAGGGTTGATGTATTTGATGGAATCATATCCCTTAGCAGTACTTTCACGGGAGTTCCAACCACTACATTAACCATTCATCCAAAAGATGTGGTCACCTAGGGAATTCGTACCAAGGACAGTGCCGTTTCCCAAGTATGTATGTGCCTGAGGCTCCCACAGTAACTATGAAGGAGGTCCTGGATCCCCAAGGGCTGCTGGAAGATACAAGGTTGGGAGGATCAGCTTTGGCCACACTCCTCAGAGGCAACACAGATGTGTCAGAGGCCGCTAGTGTTCCTTAGTGCCAGAGTTTCCTTTTAAAACTAGAATCTACTCAACACAGACTGCATTTCCCAGGTTTCCTTGTATTGGGCATGGTCCACAGAATATGAATGAAAGTACTGTGTGTAATGTAATTAAAAATGTTATATTTATAAATGCAGGTTAAAATACCTAAAAGGTCTAGTTTGTAATTGGGACCACTCATTAATCAAAGGCCTCTTAACATTATTTGTAAACTTTACTATATTTGTAATATAATAAAGTTTGTATGGAATTTAAAATCTTAACCAGATTTTGAGTTGTGAATATATTTCTTTCATTGTTGAATACATTTAGTATTAAATTTCTGATCAAAATATTATTTGTGTTAAATGTTACTGTTTGGTGTATCCTATACCATTAATACGTCAAATTTTCAACTAGGCCTGAGAAGGGAGATGTGACCTCCCAACAGGTCTGGGTCACTGGCTAATTCACTGACGCCCACACTTTCACATACCCTGTTCATCAAATCCCAGGTAGATGACGGCTACCTGAGACAAGAGATAATAACAATAAATTGCTGTCCGCAAAAACAACTGAAGCTGTATACAGTGTCAATTGGCTCATCTTTCTTTGTTTTCAGAGAACAAGTGGAAACTTTTCAGTTCAGAGATCACAGCAGCACATCTCCAAGGTATTTAATAATTTCAGACTGCTCATGTATACCACATTCTTTGGTTAACTGTGACCTTTTGCAAAGAGAGAGAACAAATGAATTAAAATGAATACCGCTGGCAGTTAACAGAACTGCCTTAGGCATCATTTGTCCGATATACATGAGACAAAATATTGACCAAAATGCACAAATTAAATCAGGAAGGAATGGAGGAATTTCTTAATGCCATGCAGTCTTCTCTGAGCCTTGAGCCAGTAGGTTAGCCCAATCTAATACTGAACAGCCAGCTACATTCTCAGGAATTTCCATTTTCGCTTGGTAAACTTCCCACCAGCCTTTTGGAAATGTGTTGAAATAATCTGAGTCCACAGTCTGTGAGCCTGATGTGCTGGTGGTGGTGGTAGTGGTGGTGGTGAGAAGGGGGTGGGCTGAAGCTCAGTCACCACTGGGTGAGGAGTGCTGACTTAGTAGTGAACTTGAGTCCTCCTTACTACTGGGTCAGTTGGGTCAAGCCATCTCAGCAATTTGAGTGTGAGTTTCCTTCATTTAAAAGAGCTTTTGTTGGAATCAAATGACTTGATGTATGGAAAAGGGTTTTGCAAACTGAAGCATGCCTTACAAGGGATTCTGCAGGTTGTGGTTTATTAAAGTCCAGAAACACAGGATCCGTAAGGGAAAATTTTTAATAGATTACAGTACACATAGTTATATGTGCCCTTCATATTTCTAAAGGAACTTGGAATAGGGTAAAGAGAAAATGTGTTTGACTTAAACAGAAATTTTTAACAAGCCCAGACTGAAGCCTGAGAGATCAGGCTGCCAGTGTTGGAAAAATCGTGGTTTCCAGACGCCTGCTCAGGCAAACAGAGGGTATTCTGGAACGTCTTAATTTACGTTACCAAGATGGGTGACTCCTTGCTAATGACTGTTCATTGGCCTCTTTATTTTCAGGTGAGACTTTAATGTAACCTCAGATTGTCTTTCAACTACCCTTCAGGCACTTCCTCCTGGAGTCTGCACAGGCACCCAAGTCTCCGTCTTCTTCCACGCCTGTGTGAGGCCCTCCCTGCACAACCAGATGTGCCCCTGCCCCCAAATAACCAAAGCTGTTTCTCTGGTCTGTATGCATGTTGGCGACTGGGGGCTCCGTCCGTTGGTGCTAAGAGAACTTAGCTTAAATCCATGGACAATGTATGAGGATAAAAAGCCTGGGAACCATCCTGTGCCTCTTTCTTTCTACCTCATACCCATCCATTGGTCACTGAATTCTGTTGACTTTCCCTCCTAGTGCTTACCTGCTGTTGGTTTCCATCGTGATCTTCGCCTAAACCCATTGCATCTCTTGGCAGAACTCTTGCAAGGGCCCTCTCGCAGGTCTTCCTGCCTTTAGTAAATGCTCCCCGCAAACTCATTCTCCTCATTCCAGCCAGAACCAGGATTCACTCCTTCTAAAGCACAAGTACGATACCTTCTCTTCACTGCATCAAACACTCTGACTCTGGCCTCTACTGGACTTGGAGAAGGGCAGTGGCTCTCCAAGTTGGCTGCCATTCTGATCAACTAGGAAGCTTTGAAAGAAATGCTGATGCCTGGAATCCAACCCCAAGGCTGATTTAATTTGTCTGGGGGACGAGGCCTCAGTAATTCTGTTTAGTCTGTGTATCCAGGATTAAGAATCTATAGGAAGGGGAGGGATGGGTGGGTGGGCTGGAATGGGAGTAAAGGGCAGAAAACTGTACTTGAACAATGATTAAAATAAAATAAAAAAAAAATAACCTATTGGAAGCTGTACAGCTCCTGCGAGCAAGTTCTGGAATCAGCCAAATTGGGTCCTACCCTGTGCTTTGCCACTTCCTAGCTGTGCGATTTTGGGCAAGTTTTTTGACCTGCAGGTTTCATTATCTGTGAAATGAGAATAAGAATCATACATATCCCATCAGGGTTTTGCCAGGATTAGGGAGTCGCTGCATCTGCGGTGCTTTGCAGAGAACCTGGCACGCAGTGAAGGCTCTCACTGCTGTGACTGCCTTATCATTATGTCATTATCACCATCGTTATCAAATTTATTACACACACCACCCTCCTCATCTCTCTCACCCAGTTTCTCAACACGGGCAGGGGTTTTGGGTGGGAACGTCACTGTGCCCTGCACAACTGGATGCCCAGCACCCATGGTCCCTGACTGCCATGTGCCAGCAACCATCCCCTTCCAGTGGGGTGGGAAGGGCACCCTGCTCCCACTGGCGCCTGGCTGCATCTCGGTTTTTATCTCCCCAGCTCTCTCCATTCCCTCTCACTTTTTTGGATCAAAACTGAACGAGGTACAGTTTTAGCCGTAGGGCCGGCGCTGTTGCTCCTGCTTGAAACGCACACTTGCTCCTCTCTGGCCACTTGGATCTCACTCCTCTTTGGAGCATTTTTGGAAACTCTCTCACCCCCAGTCAGTATGGTCCAGTGGCTCGCTCTACTTTAGGACGTGTGAAATTTACACATTCCTTTAGACCACAGGTGGCAAACACAAGGCCTGCAGGCTGAACCCAGCCCTCCACCTTGTTTTATCCAGCCCGGCACCTTGTTTGTGCCCTGTGGCAGTGCCCAGCTCTCACTTAACTGTTAAGTAGTTACATTTACACAGATCTAAAATTACATTCGGCCCTTTGAAGGTAACCGTGAGGCTGATATGGGCCCCGGTGAACATGAGTCTGACACCCCTGCTTTAGCAGACATGTGTTCTCCGATTTGTATTTATATTGACTCTCTATGAAAGATCCTCTACATGTTTTTGCTTAATATGCAACACAAAACTGGAAATAATGTACTAACATCTTCATTTCCTAAGACACGACTCTTAGGCTCACAGATATTAAGTAACTTGCCTGAGTCCGACCTAGTAAGGTCGGAGCTGGGACTGTCCCACTGCACACCACGCTCTCCTGCTGTGGGGACCTCGTACCTTTCTCTCAGTCACTGACAATAAGCTTCTCAGGGCAAGGCCTAAGTCTGGTTTCCCTTTGCAGCCCCAGCTATCAAGTCTGGTACACAGTTGTTGCTCAATAAATGCATACTGAATTTGAAAAAACTGTCCTTTCATAGCTAAGCCATGTGGGCGAGTGTTCATGCTGTTCCGACATCATCTTCTTGGCTTTGTTTTGAGCACCTCGAGGTGAATAAGAACCAGGTCTTATTCATCTTTGTTTCCCTGCGTGTAGAAATGGATTAACTCACAGTAGGAACTCCATAAACATTTGTTAGAGTTATGTAAAATAATAGCGCATTATCTTTACAGTTTGTGGCTTTAGAACACAGGCTGTTTTTTCTGGCTTTTCCAAGGCCCAAGACCAAAATGGAACTGCTTTAGAATTTTCTTGAAAATCTTTAACCTCAGACAGCCTCTGAGAAGGAAGGAACAATATTAACGAAAAGAAGCTGTTGAGGAGACATAATCATTGAAGCCTGGGTAATTCTGTTTTATTTGTAAACATGCTGTTACAATAGAGGAGAAATTATTCAGGACCTAGAGCTAGGCAAAAAGTTCTCAGACTTGACACCCAAAGCAAAATTCACAGAAGAAAAATTTACAAATTGAACTATTACAGAAGAGACCTGGGGCAGGGTGTGTGTGTGTGTGTGTGTGTGTGTGTGTAACATATACTATTACCGAAAGGATCCCTTTTCTCTGGGTTTCCCTCCCACTAGGTTCGCTTTGCCTGCCACCAGAGGAAGGACGTGTTTCAATGCCAGAGATTGGTGAAAAGGAAAGGAATTACTTATTTAAAAGCTATACAGACTTAGAGTAATGACTTAGTGTCTTCATTAAAATACTAAAGTCCTTTAGAATACCCACAGACACACACAGTCCTTCCTTCTCCCTCTGCCCTAGTCTGGGGTACTGTATCTCAGGAAAAGAAGTAAAAGTCCGTGATTCAGGCTCCCGGCACCATCAGCTGTGTTGCCGTCATGATCTCCAGTGAATCCAAAGCCATGTGGCACCTTCTCATGGCTCACCAGCAAGAGTCCTTTTACCTCTTTTCTTCCTGGCAAAGTCTCTCCTGTTTCCTAAGCCAAGCGGCAAAAAGGAGCACCCCAAAGCCACATAGTTCCCCTTCTCACCCAAGCTGTGGGGTCCCCCCCTGACCAAAGCCATGTGGTCCCCCACTCCCTGGCATGGCTGCTACGCCTGGGTTTAAATCCCAGCACCAGTTTTCCTCTGCAGCCCCATTTCTGACTCCTCCCTACAATCAGTTACACCTGCCAGCATTCCCATATTCATCCAGGTTTCCTGGGCTGCCATCATGAGGCTGGGCAGGTGTAGCCCTGAGGCATGGAGCCAACTGTCTCCAAGCTCTCACACAGGTGCGGTAACCAGGGGGCGTTGCCTCCCAGTTACATCTTGGGTGGAAGTCACTTCCATCCTCCTGGCTCAAAGCTTGGCCACAGCTATTTAACATATTTATGAAACCAGTTATAAGGTTATAGATATGTTAAATGACCATGCCAGAGGTTAGCTGCAAAGCTGCTGCTGTACAATATAGCTCTTGATGGCCCTGCTCCATGTGTCCCATGCCCCAGCTCAGACTTGTGGGGCTGAAGACATCCTATATACATATATTTTTCTAATGTTTACTGGACACCCTGAGTTCTGGACCCCATTACAAACCACTATTTGGGGCCCCCCTCTTGGCTGCACCCTGTTACAGAACCTCGTCAAAATGAAAAACTTTTGCTCTACAACGGAACTCATGAAGATGGTGAAAAGCCAAGCTGCAGGCTGGTTAAAAGTATTTTCAAAGTATGTACTTGACAAAGGACCAATTCATTGAACATACAAAGGACTCTCAAAAATCAACAGTAGAAAACCTAAATAATCCAATTATAAAATAGGCAAAAGACATGAAAAAACATTTAACTGGAGAGGATATACAGATGGCAAGTCAGCACATGAAAAGTCATTCGACATCATTAACCACTAGGAAAATTCAAGTTAAAATCACAATGAACTACTGCCCACTTATCGGAATGGCTAACATAAAACATGGTCATAACACCAAGTGCTGGTGAAGATACAGAAAAACTGGAGCCCTCACACACGGCTAGCTGGAGTGCAAAGTAGGGTACAGTGGCCTAGGAAAAGAGTATGGTAGTTTCTTCAAACACTAACATGGGCTGAACATATGACCCAGCAATTACACTTTTGGGCCTCTATCCCAGGAAAATGAAAACTAATGTTCATGCAAAAACCGGTACGTGGATGTTTACAGCAGCTTTATTCAGAATAGTGAGAACACTGGAAACAATCCAAATGTCCTTCAACCTTCACACCACAGAAAACTACTCTACAATAAAAGGAAAACATTGATATATGCAACACGTTGGATAGATCTGAATGTAATTATGTTGAATGAAAACATCAATCTCAAAAACTTATATTCTGTAAGATTTCATTTATATATCATTCGTTTTTTCATAAATTACTTTATTGTTGTTCAATTACAGTTGTCTGCATTTTCTCCCCACCACTGCCCCCCACCCCAGGCAAACCCACCTCCCTCCCCTGCTTCCACCCTCCCCCTTGCTTTTGTCCATGTGTCCTTTCTAGTAGTTCCTGAACACCCTTCTCCCCACTGTCACCTCCCCCCTCCCCTCTGGGTAGTGTTTATATATCATTCTCGAAACAGCAAACCTGTGAAGATGTAGAAGAGATTAGTGGTTGCCAGGGAGGCTATGGGAACAGGAGGTAAGTAGCTGTGGCTGTAAAATGGTAGCACGAAGGATCCTTGCAATGGAACTGTTCCCTGCATTGGCTGCAGTAGTGCTCACACAGATCTACACCTCGGATTAACTGCGTGCAATCAAAGACAAACACGAATGTGTGAAAACATGGCGAACTCTGAAGAAAGTTGGTGGGCCATTTAATGTCAATTTCCTGGTTGTGATACCATTCTATGGTTATCCATTGGGGGAAGGATGGGGGAAGAGTACATACACATTTATAGGTTTACATGTAAATCTATAATTATCTCACAACACATTTTTAAAAACTCCTGCGTAAGTTGTCTTAAATGAGATAGATTTATATTATCATTTCTCATTTTACAGGATAAGAAAGACTCAAGACAATTTAGGCGTCTCACCTAAGCTCACACAAACATAAAGTGCAGGAGCTGAATCTGAACCCAGGTTTCTCTGACTCTGAACCTCTGTCTCTGTTTTTTACTGTTTTACATTTTCAGAACTGATATCAGAAATCCTACCAAGTTTTTCTATGGATGGTCGCAATGCAAACGAACATACTAGCACAGACTGTTAGCTCTCCGTGGAGAGACCTGGTCCACTCCCTAAGGGGAGGGAGTGCAGTGTCAGGCAGGAGGGGGTGGGGCAGGCCTGGAAGGATGCTGGTGACCAGCCAAGGGGACAGATTATCAGAGATCATCTCTGCCACCTTCACTGCCGTGCCCATAACTGGCTCTGTTGTGTGCTGCTTCTGGCACCCAGAAGCTTCAGAAGGGCTGAAGTGATGTGCCACGTGGCCTCTGGCATTCCAGACTGGAGTCAGAACAGAGAAGTTTAGAGGAAGCCGCTTCTGCAATTTGCTAAGCGCACTGGAGCCTGTAGTCGGCCAGGGAATTCTGGGGTTCTTTAGAGTAAATCCCACAGTGATCTGTGCGTCTCCTGGACGTACACATGCTTCCTGAGGGGTCTGGAAACGTGTGTATTGTTTTTATGAGTTGATCCCCACCCTGTCAAAAGTTTTGATAACAGAGAAGAGCCTTCTGTGACATGTGTCAGATTCCCAGCACACAGTGCCACGGCCACTGCACTTTCCTATAAACGCTTAGTAAATAGTTGTTGACCGATTTACAAGGTCATTTTAATCTTACCTGAGTACTAAGCAAGTCAACCAGACTTATCATGTCACTATCAATAATTACTTATCATGTCAACATTCCTACAAGCTTCCTCTCAAGGCCTAGGGCTGGCTTTCCTTCTGGAACCAGGTTTGGATAATATGGAAGGCTGTTTTTATTTGCAAATTTTTTTAAATTTTTATTTTTTTAACCTCAGAACACATGTGCAGTATACTTAATCTTCAATTTTGTAGTTCTTTCTTTGACAAGTGGTATAAATTGTGAGTAGTGAGGAACACAAGAAAGTGTTCTGTGTTTTCCCCTGACCAGTGTGGCTCAGCGGGTTGAGTGTTGGTTTGATTCCCAATCAGGGCACCTGCCTGGGTTGTGGTCCAGATCCCTGGTTGGGGGCATGAAAGAGGCAATGGATCAATGTTTCTCTCCCCTCTTTCTCCCTTCCTTCCCCTCTAACAATAAATGAATAAAATCTTTAAAAAAGGAGTGCTTTTTAAAAAAGATTTTATTTATGTATTTCTAGAGAGGGAAAGGGAGGGAGAAAGAGAAGGAGACAAACATCAGTGTGTGGTTGCCTCTCACGTGGCTCCCACTGGGGATCTGGTGCACAACCCAGGCATGTGCCCTGACTGGGAATTGAACCAGTGACACTTTGGTTTGCAGCCTGAGCTCAATCCACTGAGCTATACCAGCCAGGGCCAAAAAAAATAAAAGCATTCTGTGTTTTGCTTTTCTTTGAGCACAAAACACTGGCTAACGTCCAACACACATTAAAATGAACTGACCTCCCGCCCTGCACCACTGGCACACACACGCTACCTGTACTATAAATGGCTTCGGCAGAACACACTTGCTCTTGGGCAGGAACGTTATAAGAATTCTACTGTATTCAGAAAAGACAGAATGTGTCAACAAAAAGGGCTCGGTAAACAATGTTAGTGTGAATGACTAAACAGTTACTTGAGCTTAGATATACGGAGAGCTTTAGTTTGCTTTTTAAACAAACACAGACTGGAGTCCTCCTGACACTAACCCACCTGGGCTTGATAGAAGCAACAAAAAGGACGTGCTGACTGACAGTTAAAAGCAACAGAGCCTTTTGGAAACTCCAGGAAGGAAACCTGTCTCCTCATACCTTCATCATGTTTAAGACTTAACAGTTCCATTTGTTTGGGAGAAAAATTTCTAAGTGCTTGTGGAATGACATTAAACTATGGTAGATGAGATAAAAGTGATCTTTTTTTCTTTTTCAAATGGTAAAAAAAAACTTTTCAATTTGGAGGTAGTGGGGAAACGCCGCCCACACTTACGGGAAAAGAATGGAAGGTTAGTGCAGGTGCGGGCGGCAACGCCTGCTGCTGAGCTCCGGAGAGCTGCAGCCCTTTGCTTGTGAGAGGAGAGCGAGCTGCAGCTTTATTGAGCTTTCTTAGTAGGAACCTGGACAAGATGAGAACCACAGGCGTTGTCGAGTCCCAGGTGGGATTTCCCCAAACACTGCCTAACGAGATCGACAGCCAAGGAAAGGCCCTCTCAGAGCCGGCCGAGCCTGAGGGCCCTGAGCACAATGCCAGCACCGATAACAGCGCCAATTTGAAAATCTGACAAATTTGCTAGCCTGCCAGAAAGTCTTCCTTTCACTGAAGAAAATGTCATTATTTTGCCACATCTTCACTTTCCAAAAATGTGTGTTCTTTGCAAAAATCACTCAACATTCTTACTTCTTACCTTGTTTTCTTCATTGTAATGTATTATTTATCTCCTTTAGGTTAACAGAACAGTACGTGTCATGGTCTCTTCCAGACGGGTGCTCCTTTCCTTTTACGTGCATTATTTCTAATGTCAGTGTTCAAGACAAATCTCCATCTCCCCCAGACAAATACTTCAGTTGTTTTTGTTCCACCTAAATTATGAAGTTTTGGTTTCTGGTGCTTTGTGTCTCTCAAAGACTGCAATCTCTAAATTCCCATGTATTAAAGATGAAGCAGCTTACACGCCAGTGTGCTAGACAGTGAAGAGAAGCTGTCCTGAGATTTGAAATCTGATGCCTATAAACCTCACAGGTACCACTGTCTTCAAGTTCAGCTCTGATGTCTGACTGAAGTACTTGATAGCTAGTGTACCAAACAAGCATCTTTATTTTCTTCTGTGTGAATATTTCATAGACCTATCGAGATCTATAAGATATGTCAGTCTTTCAGGTGCAAGGGTCAGAAAACCAACGTGAACCTGTTTAGCTATTATTCCACTGAGGAATTCAGAGATAAAAAATATTAAGAATCTCAGTACCATGACTGTAGAGTAGGAACCCCCAAGCACAGGGCCCCTCGGAGCCAGAAGTAACGGAGCAGTAGCGTGGGCGAAGGCAAAGCACCTGGGTCTGAGAAGCAGAAAGGCAGGGTCCTGCTTTGCTTCTGCTGCTAACCGCCAGTATGACTTCAGGGTAGTCTCTTCCATTGCTTTCTTACTGACAAACAAAGCATTTTGGACCAGACCAATTTTCCCCAGTATCCAATAAGAGACTTCCTTAGAAGCAATTTAAGCTTTTGCTCCTATTGGGGCAGAAGACTTCATGTAACTTTAAGATGACAGTTTCCAATCTCCTCATCAAATAGCATGCTTAAAAAAAAAACAGCTTCAGTATTTGGTCTCATCCTCCATGAACGCACACACATGTGAGTGTAATGTTTTAAATTCCAAAGAAATTGTAACTAAAAATTTTACATTCAGGTGATTCATCACTGACTGGGAAGCTTGCTCAGATATATCCAAACTTCACCCCTGTTTATCAGGTTTGAGACCAGACGGCTCACCTGCAAGGTTCAACCCTCCCTTCTCAGAAGGCTGAACATGTCTGAAGAGTGTGCAATAAATACAAACTTAAACTTTTTTAAAAAAAACTTATAGCTTCAAATAAGAAATAAATCTGTGCTTGTGAAATCCTATTTGTACAGTCCATTGCTAAGTATTAGTAGCTTGGAGCAAGGCCCAGACAACCAAATGTCACATCTAATAAAATACACACTTTCCTGGAGAAGTAAATTCTGACCTCCACAACACTGTCCCACGCAGGGGCCTAGAAGGAGCTTCTGCCAACACAGGGATGCCAGTGAAGTCACAGGCTGTATCCCCTAATGAGACCTCAGGTTTTGCCAGACCAGTCCTTGTTGTGAAAGGATATGATTTGTGGTGACACTTAGTGACAAAGTGGCTCATAATAGAAAGCTGGTGATGAAAGGGAGAGCATAGGGGAATCAGAATTAGAACCCAGAGGCTGCTTTTTTCAGCTCTTTCTCTGGAGTTACAAGGTGGGGGGGGGAATGGGAGTGGACTGGAAAAGCTGGAGAGGAACTAGCACTGGGGACTCAAAAGAGAACGTGATAGAAAACGGTCTTCGTGATCATGTCTCCTGCATGCAAACTTAGCACACCCAGGCTCTTACATCAGCTGTGTTTGCTGCAGAAAACAACATGCAGTTTCTCCAGGCTGTGCCATGATAAATTCAGAGAAGCAAGCATTCTTAAAGCAAATGAGCGAAGAATTAAAAGGACAAGAGATTCTTTTAGAACAGGTGAAGGAGAGTGCAATGTGAAGGAGTTAAGATCACAGATTCTGCCCATTTTCACCTCTTCCTACTTCTTTGGACATGCTGCTTCATTATCTGAGTTTATTTCCTCCTCCGTAAATTGGAGCTGATATTAACACCTATCTAAAATTTTGTTCTTAAGATGATCCACAGAAGTGCTAAGGTAGCTCTCTACCTTAAAAGTAGTACAATCAGGGGTGTCCAACCTTTTGGTATCTCTGGGCCACATTGGAAGGAGAAGAGTTGTCTTGAGCCACACATTAAATACAGTGTGACACATAATCACAAAAAAATCTCATAATGTTTTAAGTAAATTTATAATTTTGTGTTGGGCCACATTCATACCATCCTAAGCCACATGCGGCCCACAGGCCTCAGGTTGGACACCCCTGTAACATGTTTAATAAACACTACTCTTACTGATATTATGATTTCTATACTGTCAATCATTGTAAGCAGAAATTTATGTTTGTCTCTGCAATATCCATTACCCTCTTTTTCTTTTTACATGAGTCCCAACTTTGTTTAGGTGCTTCTACCACAAGGAAGGAGACCCTCTCCCCAGCTCAGGCTAACTCCTGACAGATCTGACAATCCTAGTAATCTCCACCACCCACTGCCCCCCTGCCCCCACGAGAGATTGAGTTACACAGGCAAGGGGACAGGATCTGGCTGATGAGACAGGAGAGAAATCTACCACTGCAGGAGGTGGGGCACCCTGGGAAAGATTTCATTGCTTTTTCGAAGAGACACAAGGGACAAAATGACCTTTCACACACTGGGTGTTGTCTCCAGATGTAAAGTTTGGAACGGTGATAGCATCATAGGACCATGGGGGGAGCTACTTCTGAGGACGGACATATTCCCAATGACAGCATGGAACCACTGAACAAGGCAACTATGGAAGAACCATCTTAGCTCCGGATTTCTTATTAAGACAAATAAGTCTTCTTGTGATTTACAACAGTGGACAGGATTTTCCCTATAGATGAAGGTAACCTAACAGAACCTAAAGCACAGAACAAACCCATAACAGGAAGACATTTCCTGTTCGCATTGTTGCTTCTGGTTGCCTCTAGAGCCATCCAAGTGGCCCCTGCGGTGAGAATGCTAATTGCTCTCCCACTTTCTCCCTGCTCGACTCCCCACACAAAGATCCTCCATTGCCCATTAAGAACATAATAAAAGAATCACCAAAATAAAGATACATGTATGTGTGTGCATACTCTTTACCATACTGCAGCCCCAAATTAAAATCTAATTGCTAAGGATCTAAAATATTAATTTAGTAATTATCTTAATAGATAAAAGATCCTCAATCACCCATTAAGGGCACAATAAAAGAATCAATAAACTCCCGGTGCTGTGGAAATGCTGCCCCTGGGAGGGACTGTGGATCCCACACTGGCTTTTCTTCCAGCAATCACCTCCCCCTGGCTTGCAACCAGCCTGGGGAGCAAGGAGAGCTCAGTGGGAGAACCACACCAGATTCAGAGAGGGTGGGAAGCACAGACCAGAGCAGAAGTGCCTGCAGCTAGGGAAGAGGAGGCAGAAGGACACACTGGGTGACACCATCACAGGGTCCTCTGGCCTGATGATGGGATGATCTGGGGTCCTTTCTTAGGTGAAAAGGAGATCAAAGGTGTAGAACCAATGAACACCAGCTTATCTCCCACTCAGGAAGCACTGTACAAAGAAACGTGTAAGAAGGCAGGCTGGCTTGGAAACCAACTTTTCATCTACACGTCTGTGTGGAAGTTTCCCCATTTGAAGTCACATAACCCTAGATACATCTAGCTGTCTGGAACACAGTCTGCCTGAAACACATGGTCACAAAGTGTATTTTCCCCACAGGTTGAATTCTCATCTCAGAGTAATTTCCACAGTTTCTTTCTGGCTTTGAGGTAGTATTACAATGACTGCTGTAGCTTGTGTTAGCTTGAATTTATTTATATATTTTTTGCTCCATAAATCAGGTAGGGTGAGGGTTCTTTTTCTTTTCTTTCTTTTTTTTTAACTCTACAGATCTCATATTCTGAACCCCAGATATTAGCTTTAAATACGTAACTGAAATAAGACTGGGCTTCTTAGTCTCCCTGTCTATCTCCCTCTCTCTGACTTGAAGGGAATGAACCCTCCGGCTACCTACACAAAGAAATTAAAAAGGAAAATAGAACAGCCAACAACAACAAAACCCAAAGCCTAACTCAAAAGCATTGAGGGGTAATGCAGAATTTTTTAAATTTTAAATTTTCTTCCTTTTAAACACATAACATAAAAGATGTTTCCATTGGAATACATTAAGACAATTCAGAAGCTTGCATATTGACAAAAAAGTGCAAGTTCCTCACTACTGTGCTCCATCTCCGAACCTGACTTCTCTCTTCAGAGGTAACAACTATTAAGGGTTGGACGTACATCTTTCCAGGTATTTCTCTTTGTATTACATAGATATATGTTAGGTGCGACATGTTTATCAGAGGGAGAAACTGAGGGGAATTATAGGAGTATTCTGTGTTGGGAGGGGGCAGAGCATCAAGCTTAGTTAGTATACATAAGAACAACAAGGCCTTTAAAGAGAGTAGTTAAAATAAGGGCACAATCAAGCAATGGTTGGCACTTTTGAAAACTATAAATGTTCAGACAGAGTAAAGCAAGAAAGAGGTTTGACCAGATAGGATGAAAACTCTTGGTTAAGAAAAACAATCTACATAGTGCATTCTCCACCACTCCAGCTGTAGGACCCCTAGTTTATGGTATGGACGTTCTAATGAGATAAACCACACAGAAATGTATGGACAGTAATTGGAAAAGGTGGGTGGCTGCAGACTCCAGGCAGGTTTGCTTTGATGGGTGGCCTAGGGTGGAGTTGGGTAGGGGTGTGTATTGCACATGAAAAACACCACTGGGAGGGAAAGGGACACAATGAAGCTAAAAGAGCTGACACGTGTCTTAGGTCTGCGGGCTCCAGTGAGCTTTTGGGCATCGTTGACTTGTCCCCCTCCCCCACACTTGAGTCGGGCTGGCATTAACTCTACATAGGTAGTTGCATTTCTGTCTTAAGGCCTGGCCTACCTGACATCTTTGTTTCCCCAAAACTTAGAAGTTAGGGAACTGGGATCAGGGAAAAAGTTGTTTATTCTCTTTGGGGCCCAGGTAATGGTTCAGACTAGTCCAGGGGTGTGTGTGCATGTGCATGTGTGACATTTCCATTTCCTTTCCTTTGGGAAACTGCTGATAGGAAGTTGGACTGACTGAAAAGTGTACACTTTTTTCATTCTTTTTTTCCTCTTCATTTGGTCTACAACATAGATAGGCTGTTTGAGCTCCAGAAGCCATCTGCTGTCATGAAGTGGCCTTAAAGAAAGAAGTCACGGGGCTGGAGTGTTTTGGGAGAGAGAGAGGGAGCCTCAGTTCATGGGACTTTGGGAGCACCCACCCCTATGTGTTTCGGACTGCCTACCTCTGTGGTTATTCTGTTGTTCTTCAGAGTATTTCTTAAGTATTTAACTCACTGTTAATTCAGTTTTCTGCCACATGAACCCAAACTTAATCTTCATATACTACACAGTCTTCTTTTTGTTTCCCTTCCCGTCTGGTGTTTTGTTGGATTAAGGTTTGTTGTTATTTTAATTGTGGAGTTATTTTACTGTATTTATTTTTTTTAAGATTTTATTTATTTATTTTTAGAGAGGGCAAGGGGTGGAGAAAGAGAAAGGGAGGGAAACATCAATGTGTGTTGCCTCTTGAGCACCCCCCACTGGGGACATGGCCCAAAACCCAGGCATGTGCCCTGACTGGGAATCAAACCAGTGACCTTTTGGTTGGCAGGTTGGTGCCCAATCCACTGAGTATCACCAGCCAGGGCTAATTGTGGAGTTATTTTAATTGTTCTATTTTCTTCCTTTCTATCATTTTGAAGATATATGCCCTAATTCTATCCTTCAGTATTTAGTATTAATATTTTAAAGTACATGTTATAGTATGTTTTTATCTTCTTGCTGAACAGGTAAGAACCTAATGATTAACTGACTTCCTCCTCAGCCAGTTTTCCATTTATCACTTTGAATTCTTTTTGTTTTAAATCACTATATTGAGGTGTGACTGCCATGTAAAAAGCTAAACATATTTAATGCATACAACTCTAAACACACTTGTATCATTTTAACATCTTGAATATTATAATGACTTCACTACTATTATAAAGCTTTATTTTTCAACAGAGATGTTATGATATTTAAGGGATGATAGTGTCATTAGTAAACACATTCTCATTCTACCCTCCTGATCTGATCTACACATAATCACAAAATAAAATGTTTATTGAAAATGCACTGAAAATGTAGAGGGCAAAGTTACAACCACATCTCAGTAAAAAAATGTTTCTCCCAATCCTTTTTTATCCAACTCATCAAAATTTCTTTAGCAGTTGTGCAAATGTATCTATCTCCCTCCCTCCTCTCTCCTTCTCTCTTTGTCTCTCTGCCTTCGCTCTTTCTTTTCCTCAGAAGATGTTTCCCTTGCTGCTCTCTCATGCCGCTCCCCTCCAATCTTTTCCTTGTATCTACAGTCCTCTCTCAGCTTCCCACTTCTACATCTCTGCTCTTGAACATACATTCATCACCATCCACAGCTCCACGGCCAAGAGATTCACCCGCCTCAGAGAACATGGCAAGGGTTATTGTAACTGCCTAAGATTTAACATATTTTTTAAAAAGATTTTTTTTTTATTTTTAGAGAGGGGAAGAGAGGGAGAAAACGAGGGGGGAAAACATGAATAGGTGGTTGCCTCTTGCATGCCCCCAACTGGGGACCTGGCCTACAACCCAGGCATGTGCCTTAGACTGGGAATCAAACCAGTGACCCTTTGGTTCACAGGCTGGCACTCAGTCCACTGAGCCACACCAGCCAGGGCAAGTTTTAACAAATATTTTTAAGTTACACATAAACACAATGAATAAGAGAAACTGCAGCCTAATAAAGTGCTATTATCGATTTTCATGTAAAATGAAGAATTAACCTCTATTTTATCTGTTATAAATCTTCATTCCATGGTTTGTATTTCCTTTAAATAGACCCATATCAAATAAATGATTAAAATATAAAAAGCATTTTGTTTGGAGAAAGTCTGCACTTGTAGTTAAATACATGGACAAAATAATTCTGAGTAACAGAATAAGGCAAGCACATATCCATTCATTCACCATATTTAGCACACATTAACAAAACCCAACCAGTATGGATATCAAAGGTAACAAATTCGTAAACAAAAACTGTCATTTAAAATCAATGTCATATGTACAGACTAATTCAAAATAATTATAAACACAGCTATATATGTTATTCCCTGCCCCCCCCCAAAAAAAGTTGGTAGCATGCTAAGAAATACCTTTTCAAATATAAAAACTGAAGTAAATGTTACAGCAGAAAAGAGTTCAGGGTTTAAATATCTAAGAAACGCCTTTCTGAAATATAAAAATTGGTATCAGGCCACTCTGTGGAACTTGTCTGAGGCGGGGACCTTGAAACGGAGACACCAGTGATAAGACCACTCATGAATAATGAATGGAAGCATGAGCGAAGCGGCAGCCAAGAAGTCATGAGACCCAGGATAGAGCTGCATATAAAATTAGACACAATTTACTCTCCTCCTCAATCAGTGCCAGGCAGAGGGCTCCAAGCACAGGCTGGCACGTCGTCATAATACATTGTGATCATCTCCATAGCAAGATTTATACCTCATTCATGTCTGCACAGTAAATGCCAAAGGCTTGCTATTCAAGAAAGGAGACATCAAGATGCCCGACAAACTGACTGCTTCATGACTGATGCGCGGTCAGTCCAGTGTGGCTGATAAATATTCACCATCTCCAAGAACAAAGAGAGAGTAGTGCTGTGGTCGAACCCAGTGTCAGGGGTGGGGAGGAGCAAGTTTAATATTTGTGTTTATAATTTGTTCTCATGATGGTATGACATGAGTGTGTTGCTTGTGTGTGTGCACGTCTGTGTTTTCATGTTCGTATGCACACCAGAGCCCACAGGCAGTTTAAGATGAGGCTTTTCTGGAAGTGTGATTGTGCCTCAATGCCTGCCCCTAACTGGGCAGTTGTGTTTGCTATACTGTGGGAGCCTTGGTGAGTAAATTGAAGAATACAAATTCATTCCTTGTTCATAGTGGGACTATGCTTAAGACTATCTCTCCTGTGTTTACTTTTCTTCCTTTTTTAAAGTAAAAGATCATAAGATGTCTTAGACAAAAAGGGGAAAATAGACTAAGGTAAAACTCTACAAAACAGATGAAACGGTGAAAGCATAATCATGCACTGCATAATGATACTCAACGAACCACATATATAACCTTCATCCCAGACAATTATGACTGAGCTGAAAGATTCTTATCCCCTAGTAATGTTTTAACTGTAGTAATACAGTCTGAAGAGAGGGACACCCCTTCAAGAAGAGCCCTAGGTAAGTCCTTCAGGAAGATTTCAGAGGAAGGCACTGTTGTCACAGGAGATGACAGCTGCTGCTGCTCGTCCATCCAGACCTTCCGGGGGGGGGGGGGGGGGTATGGGGGTGGGGGACAGTGACATTGATGGTCCTGACCCTGTGTAGGCAGGCCTAGGCTTGTGTGTGTGTGTGTGTGTGTGTGTGTGTGTGTTTAACTGAAAAGTTTAAAAAGTAAAAGAGAAAAAAAATTAAATAGAGAAAGTTTTACAGAAAAACAGTAAGAGGAGGAGCTATTATTGTACAGCTGTGCAATGTGTTTGTATTTTAAGCTGTTATTACAAAAGAGTTAAACAGTTAAAAATATTAAAAAGTTATAAAGGGAAAAAGTTATAGCAAGCTAAGGTTAAATTTATTATTGAAGAAAAATATTTTTTAGTGTATTGAGTGTGGCCTAAGTATACAATGCTTCCATAGTCTGCACTAGTGGGCAGTCCTGCCCTAGAGCCGGGGTGCCAAACCCATTTTCACTGGGGGCCACATCAGCCTTGAGGTTGCCTTCAAAGGGCCAAAGGTAATGTTAGGACTGGATAAATGTAACTGCTCCTTAACCAGGGGCAAGGAGCTCGGTGCTGCCGCTGGGTACAAGGTACCAGGCCGGATAAAACAAGGCGGAGGGCCGGATTCGTCTGAGGGCCTTGTGTTTGCCCCTGTGTCCTAGGCCCTCACAGTCACTCACCACTCGCTCCCTGGGGCACCCAGAGCAGCTTCCAGGCCTGCGAGTTCCAATCATTGTCAGTGCCCTGTACGTTGTACCACCTGTTATCTTTTGTACCACACATATCCTATATTTTTCTATGTTTAGATACACATATACTTACCCACTGCGTTATAACTACCTACAGTGTTTACTACAGCAACATGCTGTTCAGGCCTGTGGCCCAGGAGCAATAGAGACCGTACCACTGAGCCTGGGTGTGCAGTGGGCTGTACTTCGCGGGTCTGTGTAAGTGCATTCTATGATGTTCACATGACAAAATCACCCGACAACACGTTTCTCAGACACACCCTGTCACTAAATGACACATGACTATAAAATGCTATGGTCAAATCCATGAAGCCAACAACCCAGAATAGAAACAAACCCACAGATTTAGGGGGCAAACCCGGGGCACTGGTTATCTGCATTCAAAAGGCTGAAGTATAGCTGATAAATCTGTAGTGAAAGTACCAAGGACAAGACAGAAAAATCTTGCAGGACACTATTGGAGACAAAACTTCTCAAAGATAAGGTCCGCTTCACCTTTTTTATAGGGTTGGCCCTTTGGTGGTCTGGGCCCCTGAAAAAGTGTGCATGCGCACAATATTTTGCTTGCATTTTATGGAACTGCTGAGTCCTCTGAGGCTCATCTGCAGACTCGTTAAAGCCTGGGGCCTTCCCTCTTAGCAAAGGGTCCGAGCCGAGTCCCCTGCCCTCCATCTCTCCCAGCAGGTGTGTTTCCTCGTGCTCCTCTCCCCTCATCATAGCAGCAGCAGGGCCACCGCCAGGAGTAAAATCTTTGCTTCGTTTCCTCCCTGCTCGCAAAATGAGGGGGTTGTAAGGCTCCCAAAGTTATGGACAACCCTTCCTAAGGGGGCAAATTCTATTACCACTGGTCGCCACTTTCGTTTACCTGAGTATAAACTTAAAAAAAAAATCAGTATAAACTTATTTTGCTGTATCCCATAGTTTTTATTTGCATTTGTCTCAAAATTTTTTTTTAAATTTTGTTTTGATTTCCTCTTTGGTCCAATGGTTGTTCAAGAGTGTGTTGCTTGGTTTCTATGTATTTATGAATTTTTCCCATCTTCTCACTGTTAGTGATTTTTAGTTTCATTCCATCTTCTTAAATTTGTTAAGACTTAACATTGTGATCTAGCTTGGATAATGTTCTGTGTGTGCTTAAGTAGAATTAGTTAAATCAATTAAAACCAAATAAGAGAATGCCTACATCCACTTAGCTGAACTCACTGCCCTTATTAGAATGTATTTACTATGTCAGAGGAGTGTTGGAGTGTCCTACAATGAACCTGAATGGGGTCTGGCACAGAGGGGACATTCAGTGAATATTTGCTGAATATAAAGTAAATGAATGAGCAAGGGCACTGTCCACCTGTGACACTGTAGGAAACCTCAGCACACAGCGTGACAAATGGCCATCGGCTTGCAGTCGGAGTAAGAGCACAGGCGTCAGTGAGTGCATTGACATGTCCAGGTAATTTCTTTCTTATGTTTCTACATTAAAATGAATATGAAAATTTTAACACTTTCTCTGTATATGTCCAAAGTTCATTAAATCCTTCTCGAAGACTAGTGATTTTTTGACTCAAGGGGGAAATGACTTCTTGAATTAACTCCATTTTTCTCATTTTGTTTCTAAACGTTTCCGAGAACTGTTTAGCTTATTCTTTATTGCGAGGTGCACATTCTGTGAAATCCAACCACGTATTTATTTATTAACGATGCTAATGACTTTAATGAAGGCAGACTATCTCATTAAACACTGATGCTCTTTGACAACGGTGCTGAAAGACAGCATTAGTCAGTCCATAAATGAATTACCTGTCCCTGCTGGTGTTCAAAGAGAAAAATCACATCTCTGTTTATGCAAGCAATGCTCACGGGCCTGCCGGCGGGTGGCCCACCAAGACGCTTTGTCCAGGCTGTGCGACACTGGTAATGACCGCTGCTGCAGGGCAGCGGCTGGCATTGTGTCCCATGTTTTCTCCACTGCTGCCACTTTTATTTGGCTGTGACAGAGAATGAAGGGCCTAGCCAGACCTACTACAACCACAGTGTCAACTGCGGCTCAGACGGCATCTGCAGTAGGAAAAGGGAAGTGCCGACAAGGTCCCACCAGATCCGTGTGCATTGCCACACAAGCTTTCTAGAGAGACTCTTCCTTCAGGGAAGTGGTTACAAAAGATATGAATCCTTGATGCTGCCTATAGTAAATGTAAATTCTCTATACAGGGTAGAGCACAGGTAGGTTTACAGTTGTAAATATCCCAAACAGAGTTCTTCTTGTATTATTTATTAATTATAGTATTATTTTCCAGAGGAGCAACTAACTATAAACCTGCTTTTGCCTCACCCTGTCTTTTCCCCTTTGCTAAATCCTATACAGGGTCTGGCACAAATAACACCCCATCTTTATTACAAAATATTTTTTGTTACAAAATCACGAGCATGTAATTCTGTAACATAACAATATCACACTCAAGCACACCATATGACATTTTAGGTGAGGTGTTCAAATTGCTGTCCATCTCGTGTGAGACATTCACATGCCCTACCTACCACATTCAAGCCTTACTTCTGCCGAACCCTGTACAACTTGAATATTCAAGAGATTTGGTTCTGGAAAAAGATGGGCTATTTGTGTCAGCCTAATACTTCAGGGTTTATTTCTTCACACACAAAATACGAAGGCCTCTTAATTCTGCGGTTGGTGCAGTAAACAGAAAAGCAATTAGCCTTGGCTTCTTGACACAGAAGGCACCAGCCTGCTGTGTCAAATCAGGGTGAATTAGAGCACTTCTGCGTTCCAGTTTTCTCATTTGATAAGTCAATATAACCATGCTAGATGACTTAGGGAACTGGTTCATCTCTGATCCCAGTGAGAAAACATCCCTCCAGAGCAAACAGCAGCAATACTCGTTTATGTCCTGGCAATGTTTCAAAAGAGACACTTTTTTATTACAAGTACTGGGGTGACATAGTTGAATAAGACCATATAGACTTCAAGTGTACATTTCTATGATACTTGATCCGTATACTACATTGTGTGTCCACCACCCAAAGTCTAATCATCTCTTATCACCATATAATTGGCCCCCTCTACCCTTCTCTAACCCCACCCCATGTTGCTCTCTGTGTCTATAATTTCAGTTTTATTCCCACATATGAGTGAAATCATATAGTTCTTAGCTTTTTCTGACTGCTTTATTTCTCTAAGCATATTCTCAAGGTCCATCCTTGTAGCCGCAAATGCCATTATTTCATTTTTTCTTATGGCTGAGTATTATTCCACAGTACATCTGTACCCTATCTTCTATATCCAGTCCTCTGTTGAAGGACACCTTGGTTGTTTCCATGTCTTGGCCTCTGTGAATAATGCAGCATTGACCATAGGGTGCATATATCTTTGCAAATAAATGTTATCAAGTTTTGGGGGTAGATACCCAGAAGAGGGATTGCTGGGTCATATGGTAACCCTAGTCTTAATTTTTTGAGGAACCTCCAGACTGTTTCCATAGTGACTATACCAGTTTACTCTTCCACCAGCAGTGAAGAAGAGTTCCTTTTTCTCCACAACTCCTCCAACACTTGTAATTACTTGTCTTGTTCATAACAGCCATTCTAACAGGTGTGAGGTGGTATCTCATTGTACTTTCACTTGCATTTCCCCAACAGCTAATGAAGTTAGGCATCTTTCCGTGTATCTATTGGCCATTGGTATGTCTTCTTGGGAGAAGTGTCTGTTCAGGTCCTCTGCCCATTTTTTTTTAATTGGATTTTTTGTTTGTTTGGTGTTGATTTGTATGAGTTTTTGATGTATTTTGGCTATTAACTCCTTGTTGGAGCTGTTGTTTGCAAGTATTATCTCCCATTTGGTTAGTTGCCTTTTGGTTTTGTTGACAGTTTCTTTTGTGCAGAAGCTTTGTAGTTTGATATAGTCTTATTATTTATTTTTACCTTTACTTCCCTTGACTTTGGGTCAAATTCATAAAATCTTCTCTAAGACCAGGGTCCATAAGTTTAGTTCCTATGTTTCCTCCTATGTAATTGACTGTTTCAAATCTTATATGTAGGTCTTTGATTTTGAATTAATTTTTGTACGTGGGGGCAAACTTGAGTTTCATTCTTTTGATGTGGCTTTCCAATTTTCTAAGCACCATTTATTGAAGATGCTTTCTTTTCTCCATGGTTCCTTTGTCAAAAATTATTTGCCCATATACATGTGGTTTTATTTCTGGGCTCTTAATTCATTGGTCTGTGTGTCTGTTTTTCTGCCAATACCATGTGTTTTGAGTATAGTTGCCCTGTTGTACAATTTGAGTTAGGTAGTGTGATGATATCTCTGGCTTCATTCTTTTTCCTTAGGATCGCTTTGGTTATTTGGGCTTTTGGTGGTTCCATACAAATCCAATGGGTTTTTTTCTACTTCTTTAAAAAATTACATTGGGATTTTGATGGAGATTTTGATGTATATTGCTCTAGGTAATATGGACATCTTAATTGTGTTGATTCTTCCAATCCATGAACATGGAATATCTTTTTATTTCATTGTGCCATTTTTTTATCTTTTTAAATAATGCTTTGTGGTTTTCAGTATATAGGTCCTTTACATCTTTTGTTTATTCCTAGGTATTTCATTCTTTTTGTTGCAATAGCACAGGATTTTTTTTTCATTTTTTAAAGTTTCATTGTTAGCATATAGGCATGCAGTGGATTTTTGTACATTGATTTTGTATCTTGCTACTCTAATGTATTTGTTTATTGTTCTTAATAGTTATTTTTGTGTGTGGAGTCTTTATGATGTTCTATATATAGCATCATTCCATCTGCAAAAAGTGATACTTTTACTTAATTCCCAATTTGGATGTTTTTTCTTTCTCTTGCCTGATTGCTCTGGCTAGGACTTCCAGAACTGTGTTGAACAAGAGTGGTGAGAGTGGACATCCTCTTCTTCTTTTTGATCTTAGAGGAAAAGCTTTCAGTTTTTCTCCATTGAGTATGATATTGGCTGAGGGTTGGTCATATATGGCATGTTGAGGCAGCTTCCTTCTATATCTATTTTATTATTTTAATCATAAATGGATGTTGTACCTTATCAAATGGCTTTTCTGTATCTATTGATAAGATCATATGATTTTTGTCCATATGATAAGACCATATGATGTTTTATTAATGTGCTGTATTACATTGATTGATTTTCACATGTTGAACCATTCTTGTGCCCCTAGAATGAAGCTCACTTGATTGTTAATATGGTTTTAAAATAATACATGTTTTACTCGATTTGCTAATATTTTGTTTAGGATTTCTGCATCTGTATTCATCAGAGATATTGGTCTATAGTTTTATTTTATTGTGTTATCCTTGTCAGGTTTTTGTATCAGGGTTATGTTGGCCTCATAAAACATCTTAGGAAGTGTTGCCTCTTCTTCAAATTTTTGGAAGAATTTGAGAAGAACAGGCATTAAATCTTATTTGAATGTTTGGTAGAATTCACTAGTGAAACGAGCTGGTCCTGGGTTTTTACTTTGGGAGGTTTTTGATAGTTGCTTCAATTTCCTCACTGTTGATTGGTCTATTTAGATTTTCCAATTCTTCATGACTCAGTCTAGGAAGGCATATTCCTAGAAACTTAGCCATTTCTTCTAGGTTATTGAATTTGGTGGCATATGATCCTTTGTATATCTGTGATGTCTGTGGTAACTTCTCCCCTCTCATTTCTGACTTTGTTTATATGAGTCTTTCTCTTCTTCCTCAGTGAGTCTAGCCAGGTTTTTGTTTTCCATTTTATTAGTTTTTTTTTCAAGAACCAGCTCTTTGTTGTATTAATTTTTATATAGTCTTTTTGTTCTCTATTACATTCAATTCCCTTCTAATTTTTATTATTTGCATTCTTCTAGTGATTTTGGGTTGCTGTCATTCTTCTCCTTCTAGTTCTTTAAGATATAATGTTAGGTTATTTATTTGGGAATTTCTCTTATTTCTTGAGATAGGCCTGTAATGATATAAACTTCCCCCTCATTACTGCTGTCACGGCATCCCAGAAGTTTTGATATGTCATACTGCCATTCCCATTTGTCTCTATATCTTTTAATCTCACCTATTACTTCTTCTTTGACCCAGTCATTTTTTAGTAGCATGTTGTTTAATCTCCATGTATTTGGGTTCATTTCCTTTTTGCAGTTGATTTCTGATTTCAAAGCATTGTGGTCAGAGAATATGCTTGGTGTAATTTTAATCTTCTTACATTTGTTGAGGCCTGTTTTGTGAACCAGCATATGGTCCATCCTTGAGACTGTTCCAAGTGCACTGGAGAAGAATGTGCGATCAGATGTTCTGGGATGAAAAGCCCTGTGTGTGTCAATTATGTCCATTTGGTCTAATGTGCCATTTACGGCTGATATTCTTTATTGATTTTCTTTTAGAATGATCTGTGTAGAGCTGTCAGTGGAGTATTTAGTTCCTCTACCATGACTATGTTTTTGTCAATTTCTCCTTTCAGTTTTGTTAGTAGTTGCTTTATACATTTTGGTGCTCCCTGACTGGATGCATATATATTGAGAAATGTTATGTCTTCCTGATGTAGTGTCCCTTTTATCATTATAAAATGTCCATATTTGTCTCTTGAGTTACCTTTATTGTCTTGACATTTATTTTGTCAGATATAACTATGACTATACTTGCTTTTCTGTGGATGCCGTTTGCTTAGAGAATCATTTTCTACCCTTTTGCTTTGAGTCTGTCTTTGTCTTTACAGCTTACATGTTTTATTGAAGGCAGCATGTGGTTGGATTTTGTTTTTTGATCCAGTTTGCTACTCTGACTTTTTATTGGTGAATTCAGTCCATTTACATTTAGGGTAATTGTTGATGTGTGAGGATTTCTAATAGCCATTTTATCTTTTGTTTTTTGGTAGTTTTGTGCTTCCATTGGTTCTTTTCCTTTGTGTTTCTGTATGTTCTTTTCATTTGGTGGTATTCCGTACATTTTTAATGTTATGTGGGGAGACTCTTTTAAAGAGAGAAGCAACAAATATGAGGTATTTATATATAAAATTTAAAATTTAATATTTCCTTTATATTTTCCAAAAATGTTTTAGGCATATAATATCATTTGATCTTCACGAAAGTTATGTGATTTAAGAGGAGCAGAGGCTATTATTCACATTTTATAAATAACAACATTAAAACTCAAAGAAGTTAAAAAATGAACCCAAGTGTACCCAGTCTACCCTACCTACCTACCTAGTTAAGGTAGATATAGACCCTTGGCTAGGATTTTCCAATAGCTAATTATCATCCAACTGCTAGTTAGATATTTCCTTACAAAAGTGTCTACTGCCTTAGGCCAGATTACTTAAGCCAAACTGTAGTTATACCATTTCTGAAAAACAAGAAACATCTCTCCTCTGTCAGGTACAAGGATATTGTAAAACTAAAGCTCCAGTGAATGAGGCTCTGGGGAGGCCATTGCAATATGAAATGATAAATACATTTCAATTGTGGTATAACAGCTCATTGCTTTATCACCTTATAGAAAGGATTTGGAGAGTTGGGGTGAAGGCGATGCACAGTGACCATGTGAACAGAGGCACAAGCTTAATAAACATCTGGAGTTAACTGAAATCAATAGATGTTTATTTGTGTCAATTCTAGCCTCTTGATTTTGGGGTAATTCTATTTCATATAACTGTTTCATGGGAAACACACCAAATGTACAAAGCTTTTGTTATCATACTAGCCTTTTTCACATGGAATTTTGGGGCCTTAAAAATTTAATAAACATTTAAACTAAATAAGAGTAAAGAATTGATTAATGTCAATATCATACCTTTACCATCAGATTTGCTGATACTCAAGTGAGGCCTTCTTCATGCCTGGTACTGCACGGAGGCCTTCACGGCAGGTGTTACCTGGTTCATCTGTCATAACTACATTTTACAGGTGAAAAAACAGAAGCACTGAGATTTAAAGTAATTTGCTCCATCTCCCATAGATCATATGTGGTAAAGGTGGGATTCAAACTCTGGTGAATTTGCTATCAGACTCTTGGCTCTTTCTGACCTACTGGATTTATACCCAGACCCTGCTTGTCAGGAATTGTGCTGGGTACTGAGAACACAAGGGGAATAGGTGATAAGTCCCACCTGTACATACAAATACATTTTTATACTTGATTGTTCATTCATCTACTATATATTATGCAACTACTGTTTGCAGGCCCTTTCCCAGGTGCCAAAAAGACCTACAAGTACACAGAGATGGTCCCTTAAGGACCCTAAATTGCTGGGAATGGCGGGTGAGCGAATGAGCAATAACAGTGCCATGTATGCTCCACTGGAGGTACGAACAAAATCTTATGGGAGCAAAGAGGAGGGAGCAATTCTGACTGGGGATAAGTGTGACCCCTCTGAAGTGATTGATGAACCAATGTAGCATGTTTAATTTCAGAAAGCTCACCTCTTAAATTTTTTAATATTTTCCCCTAGGTTCATCTTCCTGTCCCTTTCTGTATCTTTCCCAGTTATGCTCTCCAAATATGGCCAGAGACCACAGGAACAGCTGAGTTGGGCTGCAAATAGGTAGCAAGAACGTGACTTTGAAGAGCAGACTCAGCCAGCCACACTGAAGGTCTTATCCATGCTCTTCCCATCAAGAAAAGACTTTAGCCCAACCAAACTTGGTGGTAAGTTTCAGACAACAAAGATGTCACAGCTCCAAAGAGAAAAGAAAATAGAATCTTTCAGCGCATCTCACTCAAGGTTTCCAACAGTTTCTTCTGGGGTTTATTTTCACACATCTAGCTCACCTCTCTCTTTTGCAGCTACTTCTTTCTCTTTGGCATCCATCCCTGGGAATGTGCTCAACATGTGGGTCTTCTTTAGACTTACACTCATTTTTTTTTGAATGAGTCAAAATTTTGAGAAACATATCTTCAAATAAAGTGAAATCAAAGTACTCTGTATATAGTTGGGCACCTTTAATTTTTTTAATGTTTTTTTCTTACATATTTCACAAACCAGCAGAAACATTAACATTACCCAGTCAGCTCATTCCCACACACTAAAAGTACATTTAAAACAAATTAAATGTAATTTCATCTCTCAGATGCGTAATCCTCAAGTTTGGCCTTTAATGGTATGAGATTATAATGTATTTGTTCCGGTGAAAAGTAAACACTGTTTTCCTTTGGGCAGCAGGAAAAAAATGATATCAAGTATTGCAGTGGAATGTATAATTTTTCCTCCCAATGGACACATTCTGCAAATGAGATAAATATTTTAAATGTCTGATGGGATTGACAAATGAAAGCCTAGACTTATTTTGTAAATAATTTTATGGCCTATGTTATGTTTCAGAAAATCAATCTCCTCTGTCGCATAACACTGTGGTGGTATAAACACTATTTGTTTCCCAAGAAACTAGATAAAATTTCATGTTTATGCTTTTCTCCTTATCCATTTTTAAGGTTTGTATATATTCAGAACAATAATATTATTAAGAAAGGTTAAAAATTACTCCTCTAGTTCCCTAAGCAATTTACCTACACTAAGAGAGGTGAGAATAAATGCAAACATCTTTACAATTAAGTAAACTTGACACTGCACTAAGCTGCCCTGCAGTTTGGGGTTCAGCCGCTCTTCTGAAGAAAACGTGATATGCAGAGAGAGCCTGCAGCAAGAACTTGAACTCCAACTTTGACAGATTAACTCTGACAT
Source organism: Phyllostomus discolor (assembly GCF_004126475.2). Lineage (NCBI taxonomy): Eukaryota > Metazoa > Chordata > Mammalia > Chiroptera > Phyllostomidae > Phyllostomus > Phyllostomus discolor. The sequence continues at coordinate 26,975,071 of NC_040912.2, read as the reverse complement.
CTGGGCTATGTGGCTTTCCCATGCATAGTACTACGCCTTATCACAATGCCCAGAGTTTACAATGAATTTACAGTGACAACCATTAGTATTCAAGGGCATAGCTACTTAAGCATTGCTGCAATGGAAAAAATGAGTATTTCCACAGAAGCAAGTACTTGGAACACAACCCCAAAGCCTACTGAACAGATGCAGAGGCAAGGTGTGCCATGGTTTATCTGAAGTCAAGTTCCTGTGCCGTCAGAAGTGGTGCTCTGGACTTTATCCCCCCACTGAATTGGGACTCACTTGGCCATTCTTCTTCCTCAGATTAAATACTTTCTATGCATTTCAAAGCAAATGTGAAATCCACTATGTAAGAAAAAAAAAAAACATATATAACATATCACAGTTAATTTTTTAATTTACCTAAAAATATCAAACTACAAAATAGGATTATAGCAGCCATATTAAAATGATGAGAGACATGGGGGAAAGGAGGGGAGGGCCCAACTGAAAGTCACACCAGAGGGAATGATCTCCTTTTGGTGGTTCTTTATTTATTAATTTATTGCTTAAATTATATGTTATTGTATGCTATTACAGTTGTCCCAATTTTTTCCCCTTTGTCCCTCCCCATTCAGTACCCCACATTCTCTCTGGGAATCCCCACACCATTGTTCATGTCCATGGGTCATGTCGTGTGTAAGTCCTCTGGATACTCCATTTCCTATACTATACTTTACATTCCCAGGGCTATTCTGTACCTACCTGTTTGTACTCCTTAATTCCCTCACCTCACCCCCCATTCCCCCACTAACCCCTCCCCCCAGCAACCAGCAAAATGCTCTCCATATCTATGATTCTGTCTTTGTTCTTTTTTTTAAAAGATATATGTATATATTTAAATGTGCTATTTTTATTTTTTTTAGATTTTATTTATTTATTTTTAGAGAGGGAAGGGAGGGAGATAGAGAGAGAGAAACATTAATGTGTGGGTGCTGGGGGCCATGGCCTGCAACCCAGGCATGTGCCTTGGCTGGGAATCGAACCTGAGACACTTTGGTTCGCAGCCCGAGCTCAATCCACTGAGCTACACCAGCCAGGGCTGTCTTTGTTCTTAAAGAAATAGACATGGAAGTTCAGGAAGCACAGAGAGTCCCAAACAAGATGGATACAAAGAGGCCCACTCCAAGATGTATCATAATTAAAATGCCAAAGGTAAAAGATATAGAGAGAATCTTAAATACAGCAAGAGAAAAACAGTAACCTATGGGGGAGTTCCCATAAGACTGTCAACTGATTTCTCAAAATAAACCCTTCAGGCTAGAAGGGATTGACAAGAAATATTCGAAGTCATGAAAAGCAGGGACCTACAGCCAAGATGCTCTACCCAGCAAAGCTATCATTTAGAATCAAAGGGCAGATAAAATGCTTCCCAGACAAGAAAAATCTGAAGAAGTTCATCATCACCAAACCATTGATACATGAAATGTTAAAGGGACTTATTTAAGAAATAGGAGATCAAAATTATGAACAATGAAATAGCAATAAGTTCCTATCTATTAATAATTTTAAAAAGTCTTTGTTTAAAAATCCTCACCTGTAGGTATGTTTATTAATTGTTAGAGAGAGAGGAAGGGGAGATAGAGAAAGAAACATTGATCAGTAGCCTCCCATACATGCTCCCACCGGGGATTAAAACCACAACCTAAGTATGTGCCCTGACCAAGGATCGAACCTACAGCCAGGGGTGTATGAGAGGATGCTCCATCTATCGGAGCCACCCGGCTGGGGCTCCTTTTGGTTATTTGTATGTATCTGCCCGAGGTGCTTATTGGAGCCTTATCCATCTTGAGTTTCCAGATAACCAGGTTCTTGGCAGAGGAACACTTTTCAGTCATCCTGACAAAGACAACAGGGAGCTGGGGAGACAAGAAAAATACCTCTGCTTTTCCTATGCTAAACTTGGACGTTTTGTTTCCTTTAGGGAATATGAATCTTCTTGATCATTTTACACAGGCCAAAGCCTCCCTAAGTAAGGTAGAAGTTTCAACATTTGGCGGCTGAAAAATGTGATTATCACTGGCAATAACATGTTTTAACTATACAAATGATAAAATTATCACTACCTGAAAATGGTAGTAAATTGTTTTGAGTGATCACTGGCTTTGTTTCTGACCAGTTTGGAAGACAGCCCGTGGTCTTTCAGGGTGGGAGAAACCAGGAAGCCGAGGCCGCTTCCCTTTCCACCCCTTCTCCTTTCCCTCCCCATCCTCTAGCTAAGTGGGGCAGTGGAGCAGGGGCCAGGGGCTGTGCTAGGACGATCACCTTATCCCACTACAAAGTGAGGGTCTTTTCCAAAGGCCTGGGTTCCAAGTGACTTCTTTCTCCCCTAAGACATTTGCCCTGGAGTCTGTGGCTAACACGTGCCCCTTTCCACATAATGATTGGCAGGCAGCCTTTAAACGTTTCCTGGCCAAAACTTGGGATTTATTTAGATTTATCTATTTGTCTACTCAGGGCAGATTTGGCTACAGGATTTCAGCACACCTGTTAGAAACTGGCACTGCCGTGGCCAACTCTGAATACCTTATTATGAGTGTAACACAGGGCGGAGCAAAAATAGGGTTATAGCTGTTGGTACGGAAACTGACATGCAGGTTGTGATCATCACAATAGCATCATTAACTCTGCGTCCCATGTACTCAACACCTGCCAAACTATTTATGCCCCACCCTGTGCATTCTTTTCCATGAAGTCATTTATTATGTATCTTCAATTTATTATTCTCCACTGTGCAAATAAATAAAAATGTATTTGAATTTATCCTGAAAACCAAAATGTTTTCTGCTCCCTGAATATAGTTCTTTACTGTAGCATAGCACCAGAGACTGGCAGTTTGTCTACTTTCCTTTCCTCCACTTCAACGAGTTACATGTCATAGACGATAGAGGATGGGGGCTTTCCCCTGCACCCCCACCCCCCATTGCCTAGAAATAAAACCTGCTTGAGCTTTAGAGCCTTAGAGTAACAGACTTCTCTGGGCCTCACAAGAGAAGTTTTTTTTCTGATATAATGATGCTGCATTTGATGAAAGAACTAATGGGTAACTGAGATTCATTACATATTCATGAAACCTGATTTATGCTAAAAGCAAGTCTTAATGGAAAAATCTTGGAACTCAAATGTTAAACATTACAGCTGGAATATAATCATTCCTTATCAGTTTTTTAATCTCAGAAATTTCACTTGCTCCTCTAAACTTGATATTCCCTCACTTGTGCCTACCCTTTCTTAGAAAATGAAATTTTCCAGGTTGCTTAAAACTCTATACTCGAACCCATCAACGTCCATATCTTACTGATGTGACAGTAAGATGGAAAAATTGCTATGAATGTGATCCTCTCTGAAGGTAAGAGGCTGACATTTCGTGGGGAAATGGATCATACGTTCCCTTAGTTCGAGTCAATATTTAAATATGAAAGATTTCCAGTTAGTTGCACAGAAGTTAACATGTCCAGACTGAAGGAGAAGAGACATCTATAAACTAGAAACCAGTGACAAAACTAAATGAAAACTGAGATATGACAATGAGGAAAGTGGCAGTTTCATCAAGGGATGGCAGGGTGGACAAGAGTGTCCGGTGCCGTCTCCAGGATGGTCCACAGCAGGCAGCAGGCCCCCCTGTCCTGTAGGTAGTGCCCCTGGGGCTGCCTGACTGAAGGGTGCAAATGGCAGTGGGGCGTGTTACTGCCAGTAGCGAGCTAGTTCCTCACCAGAGCTTCCAGAAGGGAGGGGCAGAAAGAGGCAATCTCAGTATCAGGGAGCTGCTGCGTTCCAATTGTTTACCCTCCAGATCTAGCCTCCACAGTGGAAGGGAGCAGGATTCCTCTCGAAATCATCAGGGGTCAGTTTCCCACAGGACCGAAGTCGCACATGGCTTTTGCTAAACAGCCTACAATCATAATCACAGGGAGAAAAGGAGGGCAGTCAAAAGCACAGTGCCTCATAAACTGTACTCAGTAAGTAGAGCAATAATCCACATCAACTGCGTATGTCTTATGAATCAATCAGATTTGAATTTTTTCAATTTAGCATCTGTTTACCATGTATTTCCACTCCCCTTTTATTCCCATAGCGTAGCTGGTGGAAATGACAGGGAGGGCAACTGGAATGAGGGGGAGTCATCAACACACAGGGTTCTCTGCCTCTCTGCCACTTGTTGATCCAATTACCATGTGTTACTACCATTCTATCATTGGATTAATATCACATTCTAGGAGTAGAACAGACTCAGAGAGGTCAGGAAACTTGTGTGAGGTCTAATCACAGATAATGCGTTAGGCAGCCTGAATGGCAGAGGCACCAGTTTCCCTGAGGTCTCCTGCCCAGGAGATGGGGGCAGGCGGGGTGGGGGGAGGCTCTTGGCCTCGCTGCTGGGAGACGGGCAGTGGCCCTCCCAGGTGCATGCAAGTCATCACCGTAAATGACCTGTCTGGTATCAGTTTAGAGACAATCCTTCCGGGTTTTTTCTAGACCAAAAGGCATTAAGAGTTATCTCCATTTTTGCCACGATCTCACATCCTAGAAAATTTTGTCTAATCATCAGAGCCTTCTCTATAGTGATGGAGCACAGGAGAGTATATGAAGCACTTTCATGGAACTATTCTTAGTTCTCTGTAGACTGGTTCATATTTGCATTCTCATTTTTGCCATTCATGTGCTGAAGTTTGGGTATGTAACTTTTGGAATGTGTGATCTTTAGGACATATCCTTTTCCTGCTCCTTTTTGGTTACAGGTTATAGAGAGAAGGTAGTAGGTCCATTATACCTGGAGAGAAAAGAACAGGTAAAGGATTCCAGAAAGAAGCAAGGACAAACATACTCTTTTCAGAATCCCAAGATCTTTTTAACTTGTCAGTGTGTTCAGGTTATGTGTATTCTATCCAGTATCACAATTGCTGACCCTGAAAAAGAATTTGGGGGCTAGTATTTTACAAATAAAGAAGAAGGCAAGGTTTTCCCCCCCACAATTTACAAATAATACAGTATTCCAGGACTGTTTTGCAGAATCTTAATGAACACGGCAGAGAGAAGTGAATTGATTGATGTGTTTATAGATGGAAGGGCTAAAAGTTTTTTTTTAATTTAACTGAAAAAAATTAAACCATCTTAGTCTCAAATGACTGTCTTAGTTTGGATATTCATGGTGTGATGGATTTGTATATATTCAAATAAGATGTTATGAAGATTTTAAAATAAGTTAAAGTGCTTTTTATAAATTCATCCTAATGTAAATTAGTTTTTCAAAATAATTTATTTTTATAATTTTATATGTACTTTAAAATAACCCAAATAATTTAAAACTATTTTAATTTAAAAAATGCATGCCATTGGGCCTACTCAGTAAAATTTAAATGGTAAAAACTTGCATCTAAGATTGACTAAGATTATTCACTTCTTAATGTGGGTCTTTGACAATGGGCTTTGTAAAATGTAGTTTATTTCCTATGCTCAGAGCAAGGATCCCTACAGGTAATTCAATTGTGCATAAAAAATGTTTATTATTCTTTAAAGAAGGTAGAGAAAAGGAGAAAAAATAGATTAATATGAATATCTAGTCCACTTTGTTAAAAGAGAAATTTTCTCAAACTGAATCTATCTCTTCTTCCCAAGTTAGACTTTAACAGAATTAATATTCATAAGTGAAAAATTTTAAGTAATTTGGAAACAAAGATGGCATGAACTGATGGTAATGTTTTAACTAAAACCCTCAACCCAAAACTTTTAAGTTGCCCAATATGCACAAGCTGAAGTAAGAACAGACCAACCTGTGTAAGTTGTGTTATCTGCAGAAGGGTCTGTTTACGAGGAGACAGAGTTAACGTGATTCTTCCTAATGAGCCGACATGCGGAGTAGGACATAAGAGCTTCCTCCCAGTCCCTTTTCTGTGCTCTCCAGTTTATATGGGCTTGTACCCAAAAGAACCCCATTGGAATTTCCTTTGAGTACCATTTGGATGTAGCCACTGGTTCCGAGGCAGGATAGCTAGATCGAGGTACCTGACCACCTGTATGGAAACAGGCTTGCAGGACGAAACAAACTTGTGAGGAAAACCAGAGAAAAACAAGGTATAGTTCTATTCAGCAGGACCAGGAACCCTGACCTAAAGTTGACCTACAGCCAGTCACGGTGTCATTATAATATCATTTGCATTGCAGATAGACTAGTACCCATCTTGTGCCAATGTCTTGACAGTTCTAGAAAGGACCAAATAAGGACAAAAACTCCCCCTCCCATTGGAAAGGCAGTGCCCGCCTGCTCCGCCCCCTCTCCACCCAGATCCACGCTTAATGAGTTCTTCCCCACTCACTCAAAATAGAGGCCTAGCCCCCAGACCCTCCCCAGCAACTCACGTCTCCAGTCTGCCCATGCTCCCTTGTCTGAGTGTGCACTTTCATTGTAATAAAACCTGTGTGCTTTACTGAATCCTTGTGTCTCACACTCAAGTTCTTTCTTGCACAGTGACAAGAACCTGGACACTGCCCCTGGGTTGAGGCCTCTCTCTGCCTCCCTGTGAGCCTCCAACATCATTTCTCTTTGGTTTCTCCAGGGAAAGCGCCAGGCTAAGCTAGGAGTGGAGTTTCCTCCTTTTCATTAAGCCACAAAAAGACCCTACATCCTGTTTCTTCCCAGTCTTGGCACTTTCCTCACCAATACAGGCTTAGACCAAAGAATTTAGCAAGATGCCTATTGATCAAATCTTTCTCATTCAGGAGCAGTTTTGTGCCTACAGGAGGCATTTCACAATGTCTGGAGGAAAAAGTGAGGAGCAGGCAGACTAGCGCTACCTAGGGATGCTGCTCTAGTCCCTACGAGGCACAGGACAGCCCCCACAGCAAAGATTATCAGGCCTGAAATGTCATCATGGGGGAGGTTAACAAACTTTGAAGTATACCAAATGGAGGGGGGAAAAAAGGCAACAGCAACTCACCACATTGCCTCAATGTATACCACATTGCCTCAAATGCCTCAGGAACAAAAAAATTAAGGGAAATTCCAATAGTCCAGAGATACAGAGTGGGCTCTCCACCCTGTAGCATCCAGTGATTCCTTAGAAGGCTGTTGGGCACTCAGGCTGCTGTGAAAACATCTTTTAATGGCCTCATATTTCTTATGGAAATACCCCAACTGAGGGTACAATTTAAAAAGCCCATTAGCATCTCTATTGTAAATGTCTTTGGTATCACATCAAACAGAGGATTCGTGGTGTGGGCCTGTTTTCAAAAGCATTTGCTGCTTTGTTTTAAGAGAAACCACTGCCAGTGCAACACCAACAATGACTAATTTCCCTACCACGCATGACAAGCTTCCTCTACTCTGAGGCTGAATCTCTCCTCTAAAGCACGCAAAGCACAGAACGTAACTTGTAACTATAAAATCCCTGTGTCTCTCAAGTTCAGCTTTTGAAGTTACCTTGTTTTGCATTTTTTTAGGTTGCCCTTCACACCAAATCAGACTCATTTGCCCACTTATTATCTTTAAGCTAATGGCACCCTTACTTCCCTCATGCAAATCGGTAAAAATAAAATATCATACCTCTATGGGCCTATGTCCAAGTAACTTTTTAGGTTTAATTTTCAAATTATAACCATAATATAGGAACATGATTATTAGCAAAAATACAAACAACACAGAAATACACAACATAAAAGTCAAAAGCCACGCCCACATCTCATGCTCTGCCTTATGTGTATAGTACAGCTGGCAGTTTGATGGGTTTATAATCTAATTGCTTTGAAAATAATTTTTGGGTAGTAAATACATGCAAATCATTCAAAATTCAAAAGTCACCAAAGAGTTTACAGGAACATTTAAGTCTCTTCCCTTCCCCATCTCCAGCCCCTTCCCCATCTCCAGCAATTCATTTCCCCTCCTTCGAGGCAAACCCTACAACAGTATGTATGTTTGTAATATGTATTTTTCCCATAATATTTCATGCACTTATAGACAAGTGTTTATAATATTGTTATCATTTATTGTTTACTATGTGTCTAAACTGATAAAAAGTTTACATACATGATCTCATTTAATTCTCATATGAACCTGCAGAAGATTAGACAGAATTTAAATTGAATATTTAAGAGATACTACATTAGGAAACATAAAATTGAATAGGTCAAAAATGGCCGAACATCAGCAAGTCATATGCTTGGACATCATTTTAGGGAATTAGGAGATTTCCAATTTCTGGAGCACAGAAATGTACGTATCCTGACAACCTTCCCACGACAAACAGCCTCAGCTGCATAGTTGAGTTTGCAAGAAAGTAAAATACCCAGAAGGAGAATGCAAATTGGGAAATGAAATCAGCCAGAAACCCTGACGGTCAGAGGTCTAACATCCCAGCAAACCCAGGAGACGAAGCCTTGGGCGGCCCTGGGGCTCACAGAGGAAACACAGGGCTCATAGGAGACTGAACTGCAACTTATAATAACCTTATAGTGACTCTTATAAACATTTGAATAACCACACCTTCAGTAAGGGGGACATTTAGAAAAAAAAATCTGCCCTTCGGCACAGATAGGCAATTAAGAAATTTGTGTTTCTTGGTCTTTCCTGAAAATTCATTACCCTAGGAACATTGCCTCTCCCCCCCCCCCCCCCCCCCCAGAACTGTATATTCAGATCTATGCCACCGCACAGAATGGGAAATCCCAGTTAAGAGTGGAGTGCACAGGGGCTTGGGCTGGCAGTGGGTCTGATTTGTCTGTCAAAAGCAAACAAAACTGCTTCGGGAGAAAGCTCTCCAATTCAGACGAGACAAGATTCCCATAGATAAGTCCACGTATCATGAAATGAATAAAAACATAGCAACAGAACACTGTGAATAAAAAGATTTAAAACAACAGGTGGAACTCGAAGATTTGAAAAGTGATAGCTGAAATTAAAGTCTCAAAGGGAAGGTCACACAGACACAAGGGAACAGAAAATCGATAAAATCAAAGATGGAGCCGAGGAAAGATAAAGGCAGGGGAAATATGAAAAAAGTTTAAGAGACACAGAAAGAGAAAGGGAAGGTTCAACCTGTGCCTAAAATCAACTTTACATGAAAAGTATAATCAATATTTAAAGAAATAATGGCTGAGAATCTCCAAATTGATGAAAGACAAGAATCTCCACACTCAGAAAATATGAGTCCCAAACAGGATAGAAATCTACCATAGATCATAACAAAACTGCTGAAGATCAAAGACAAAGGTCTTAAAAATAGCCAGAAAAGTAAAAGAGAGGCTGTGTAATCTGGGGGAGATGACCAACCCAGTAACCAGCAGAGGTGAGTTTCACTCACATCTCTGCGATGCCACAGCCCACGCGCCCAACAGCAGCCCTGCCGGGCGCCCACACCAAAGTGCCGTCTTGTCATCTGCTGAGTAATTCTCAGCCTACAAGAAACATCCTTATCAACATTTACTCCCTTCTGAACCCACAGCTTTTAGTGTTTACTCTCTGCTTTTTAAACTTTAAACATGCCATTCATTCATGCAACAAATATTTGTTGAGCAACTACAATATGCAAGGCATTGTTCTAGGATAACAAAAAATCAAAACTATATACAAAATAAGAGGTTGACAAACATCAGTCTTTATTTTTTTTAAGTATATTCACCTGAGGGCATTTTTTTTCATTGCCTTTTAGAGAGGGAGGGAGGGAAAGAGAAAGAGAGAGAGAGAGAAATATCAGCTGGTCGCCTTCTTGCAGGTTGCCTTCAGGACAGCATGCCTGTTTTCCCTCCCAGGGTCAGTCACCACTCTGAATGAGGGGGGGAGGGTTATCCCTCCATTCCATTTCATCATATTTTAATCACATGCATGAATAACATGTTGTTTACATTTGCCTATTGTTGAGCTTCGTAGGAATGGAACTACACTTCCGTGTTCTGTAATTGCTCCGCATTATTTTTCCCTGAAAATCACCGATGCTGGTGCACAGAGCTGGAGTTCACTGGGACGGCAGCACAGTAGTTCATGGGAGCTGCCCACGGAAACTCCTGCTGGATTTCTGTGGCCCATTGGTTACGGCACCTTTGTGACATTCAGACTTTTTTTTCTAAAGCTATAAAATATTATCCTAATATAAAGATGTTTTAGTTGCATCTTGGAAGTTTTTATATGTAGTTTTTTTTCATTCACATTTGGCTTGAAGTATTTTAAATTTCTGTGAGGTTTCTTTTACCCATGAATTAAAGCATTGTTTAAATCTCAAATGCATATTTTTTAAATTCCCCTTTTGGTAATTATTACCTAATTTAATTTTCTTGAGGTCAGAGATTAGAATATATATGATACAGATTTTTGAAATGAGGTGAGAGTTGCTGTATGTTCAGTTGATAATGTACTTAAGAAATAATCCATATGTGCTTGAAAATTCAAATAGTGAGCTCAGCATTCCACATATGCACAGTGGATCAAGCTTTTCAATTCTGTTGTTCAAATCTTCCTTACTCTTAGTAATTTTGTTTTCCTTACCTCTTAAATCAATTACTGAAATTTTCATGTGATATAACCTCTCACTGTGCTAGTACATTTATCCTTGCAATTTTCCCCAATTTTAGTATTTTATAGCTATGTTTTAGGTATATACAACTTCAGAATTATCACTTTCTGGTAAATTAAAAATAGTATATACCCGTGACCCTCTTTCCCTTAGATATTGCTTTTGTCTTGAAGTCTATTCTGTTTGATGTCACTTTAGCACCAGCTTTCCTTTGGGTAATATTTGCCTGGTGTATATTTTCCTATCTTGTTATTCACTACCTTTCAGTGCCCTTATTTTATTTTTAATGTACACTGATAGTATATAGCTAATTAAAAAACAATCTAAAACTCTTTGTTCTTAGCTGCAGCCCTAGTCTGTTTACACTGACTGTGATGGTGACTGATGCTGCACTCATCTGCAATCTCTTATTTTGTAGCATTTGTCCCACTTCTCTGTGTGTGTTGCTCTTGTTTTTCTAGCATTCTTTCAAATTAGAGGTGTTTTTCTTCACCAAATTTTTTCTTCTTCTAGTTTGGAAATTTTACTCTGATTATTTTGGGGACTTACTCTAGAAATTTAAATGTGCATGTAATAACAATTACATTTAAAAGTTAATCTATGTGGTTACCACTTTTCTGAGCATTTCAAAGAATCTAGAACATGCTAAGTATCCCATTCTCAACATACATGTTGATATTACTTTCCTTCTGTCTGCAGAACATTCTTCAAGTGTTCTTTCACCAAGAGTCTCTTGGTTTTAAATGTTCCCAAAGGTGTTCATCTAAAATATTTTATTTTACCTCCCCCCCCCCGCCCCAGTAGCTATTCTAGGGTATAGATTTCCATGTAAACACCTATTTACTTTCCGTATTTGGAGTATATTATTTCACTATCATCTAACTTGAATTTTGCTTTTTTTTCCTTTCTCCTTTAATTCACAATATGTTCTGCATCTCATTATTTGAATATTTTCAGTATTTTGAAGTCAGACTAAGTAGTTTGTTGATTCTTGTTCATGGTAGTTTTATTTCTCATGTGTATTTATTTATTTTGAGTTCATGGTTCTAGAAACTTTATCTGTGAGACTTTGAGGCCTTGGCTTAAAGTGTATTTCTTCAAAGAAAATTTGTGTTTACTTCTGTCCAGCGCCTGAGACTTGTTTGCAAAGTTATTCAGTCCTTGCAGGTTGTGTGGATTCAGGTCTCAAATCTTCAAAGGCTAGGAATTCTTGGGGGAAATTGTTCTTTTTTCCATTTCACTGAGCATTAATGCATATATCTTAGCTGTCTCCTTATTTCTGGCTGTGTGTGTGTACGCACCCATCCCTCTAAATTCACTAAGAGAGGGTTTGTTTATGAGATCTTGGGTTCTGAGGGGGGGTGTGGGGGCGGGGAGGTCTCTGGTCTTGATTCCTCCACTCTGCTTAGAAACAAGCTGTTTCTTATCCCTTTCACTGGCATGTGTGGCTACAGTTTTTCATAGTTTCAAGCCTCTAGAACAATCACTGATCTTTCCTACACATTAATAGAAAGATTTAAATAATATTTTATCCAGCTGTTGGAGGGGTGGTACCAGAAGGAATTCCTCTGAATGTCTATACCAAAACCTTATCTCATTTATTACTCACAGTAAATCTCTAAAGTTAACAGGTAGGATAACACAAGGAAACACGTGGAGGGATTGAATGGCTAACCCAAGGCCATATGGCACATCACTAGGTTCCGAGTCTCTTCCAGGTGTTCCGCTGCTGTGTTCCGCTCTGATGTCTGACACCTGTTTGCCTGGAACCAGAGCTTAGAGGGGAACCAGCAGTGAATGACCAGTGAAGAGCTGGGGCGCTCAGTGACGGGTGAGGCTCTTCCTGGGTACACCGATGCTGCTTTGCCGATGGTCCAGATGGAGCAGAAAAGCTATTTTCCTATCCAGCTTGACATGGAGTTGGTAATCCTGAAAAGCTCGCTTTCACTGTTTTAAATCAACACACGTGCACACATGCACATACATGCACAAAGTAGCAGCATTAGTACATGATTTCTGTGTGAACTTGTGACACAAAACATTTAAAATGTTAACATATCTGGCCAGTGTGCTGTTTATGTTCATGAATATAAATGTTTAGTAAGAAGTTAACATTTTAGGCATGAATATATTCAGATTGTGGCATGAAAGGAAGGTCAAGTCTTTAAAGAAAATTGAGAGAGGGAGAGTGAGAGACAGTAACTAGCAATCAGTCAAAAACTGCTTAGTTGTTATGTGTCCAAATAAAGGACAGTAAGATAATTTGCCATTTGTTTTAATCTCATTTAACCTTTTTTTTTTGCAATTTAATCTATTAAATGAACTCGTTAAACTTAATTCATTGGATGGATATATTTAAAGGATGTTTTATTAGCTGAATTCTTTTTGCCTCCATTAATAATGTAATACCAGTGGTCGCTGAAGGCTGATGGAGGAAAACCTCCAAAGCCAATCTCCTGATACTTAAAAAGATTTGGTGGCAAGTGTCAACAGAAGTGACATGTGCAATGACAGTAGGGGGAACTGCCCAGTGGCAGCACTGTGGAAGCCAAAGCTACATAATTGAAGGAACCTCTTCTGCCGTATGCCTTACATTTTTAACTTGTCAGGAAAAGTTATTTATATATATGCATTTAAAAAATATAGTAGCTTTGTATACACCTATAATTTTCCAAATGAAATAAATCTGACCAGTACACTTACAGAATGGATATGACTAGGGTTATGTCTGAGAAAAAAAATGAAAGTCTGAATGCCTGTTTATTTCTCTCCAAAACAGACAAACTCTCAACAAGAAATTTAATCTGCCTTCTTCACAACCTCCTGGGGAGTTACCTTACCATATCAAGGTCTGGCACAAATAATGCTATTTTATTATAAAATCTTTTATTATAAAACCATAAGCATGTAATTCTGTAACATAACATCACGTTCAAGCACACCATGTGACATTTTAGGTGAAATGTTCAAATTAAAACTATAAATTATTACACCCATATCATTACCCTACCAACCACGCTCAAGCACGCGTTACTTCTGCTGGACCCTGTCACTTCTCCAATCTAGGATAAAACATCACCATTTCTTGACAGGTCACACTCCATGGAACAGACTGCAGACTGGGTACCAGGTAAGGTACATAAGCCCTGACCTTCCTAAAACTCTAAACCAGAGATTTTCAGCCTTTTTCATCTCATGGAACAGATAAACTAATTACAAACATTGTGCAGCACACCTCAAAATACTGTATTTTTGGTCAAGCTGACAAAAAACTTAGTGTAATGTGATTCATTCACAGTGGACAGTTACTGTTGTGTTGTCATTATTTTATTTGACAATTGAACGGAAAAGAGGTCAGTGCCCCTGACTAAATAGTCAGGTGCTGCATGTTTCAAAAGTTCTTGCTGCACACTGGTTGAAAATCGCTGCTCTAAACACACATAATGCTTTTTGGTGAAGGTTATATAAAAACAACGGAAGGCAACAGTAATTGTTACCTTACAGATAGAGTGATCACTTCAGTGCAATTAGCAGATTCTAAAAATTCAAAATGGGATATGTACCTGGATGGACAGACAGGCACACACACACCATCACAGCCTTGCTTGGAGTTTCATCACAGATATTAAAATCCACAAACACATTTTGTGTGGTTAATAGGAAATAGAAGGAAAAACTCCTCCATCCTTTGGACACACAGCTCACCCGGGACCCATGCAGCCGGTTAATTATACAGGAATTTACTTTGTATTTTATAAGTAGGATGTATGAGGTCAAGGAAGGAAATCTTACTTCACACTTAGAGGAAAATACAGCTTCAAAGACATATACGGCATAACCAGAAGGGGTTATGACACACTGGTCTGTGGGATTTGTATCAACTCACTATCTCTAGACAAAAAGAAATCCTTCCTACCGTGATCACAGTATAAGGAGCTAGTGAACATTCTTACACCATTAAAAGCCCTGTTTCCTAAATCAAACACATATTTCTAAAATGCACACATTTCCAGACACTTTAACTGCCTCACAATGGCTTAGTAACAACGTGTACTAACTGATGGAAATTCCAATTGTTTTAAACTCTGATTTTTCTGGGTTATTTTGCCAGGGGCTTATGATATGTAAAAAAATAAATCTATGTATTTAAATAGTGATTTTAACTACACATGTATAGCTAGCTTTACTGACTGTTCAGTTTTAAAAAATAAAAATGGTTTTATTGTTCCACATATTTAAACCTTGGGTCTCACACTTTTCACGCACTATGAACCCCTAGATTCACTTGCAAAACAGGTGAAAATGATCTGTGCCCTTGAATTTTATGTGCTCCAAGCACTTACACTCAGATGCTTTTCAAACTCTGCCCCCATTAGGAGCCTGTAGAAGAAACCCTTCAACTGGGGTTGTATACTCGTTTAAAAAGATGTCACTAGAGACAAGCTCTTTCCCCAAGGCACACTGTCTGCACGTCTGTCCTGAACATTAAACACACCGCCGCCTATTTGCGGCGCACAGGCAGAGGCTGCAGTGCAACCCACTTCGAACAAAGAAGCTACATGGGACATTAGTTCAGAAAACCCCTTAATGGCTGGAAAAAGGGCCTAAACATGCTTCTTGACAGTCACTAAACATTTATGAGCTTTTTTCCCTGTTGTGAAAAATGAATGGGTTAAGCAATTGCGGCCGTTGTCCATTTGGAAAGTCCCGTGCAGAAATGTTTGGCGCCGTTCCCAGAAGAGCATGTGGGCACGATGCGACAGAGGGGCACGAGGTGCTGGCAGAACTCCTTGGAGAATCGCCTGTGGCTGAGAATTACGTTGTCTGTCTGCCCAGAGGGATTCCTTCCCAGTGAACCTGGCTAAATGAGGTGTTACGGTGAGGTCTGTTCCCATGACCTCACGCCTGCACCCCGGGGAAGAATGACACCGCCTCTTCTTCCCTCCTATCCCCAACTTCCAAGTCCAGAGCTGTTCAGAAATCTGAAAGAAAGCCTTACAGAGAGAGCTAAAGCCAAATGTGGATGCCTAAAAGCTGTTCAATATCGTTTCAAATAGAATAAAGGGACAGCAGAAAAACCCTTTGGTCTTTTTCACTCAGTTTCTAGAACTTTGTTCCTCACTATTTTCAAAGGACCCTATTCCTCCCCAAGACAAAAGCCAACCAGGGTTCTGTCAAGTACCTTATAGGTGTATCTCCTTTCCCCAGTGAATGCTCAACTCCTTGTGTATCTAATTCACTTTTGTATCTTCCCAGTGCCCACAGAATGTCTTGTTCCATCATTACTGGAGGGTGGGTGAGCAAGAGGGCTGACGCGTAAAATGCTATTTCCATTTCATTCATCCACACAGTGAAAACCTCTATTTGTGGTATCATCTTAAATCCAAAGAGCAAGGCAGAAGGCCTGTCTACCCTGAGAGGGTGATTGTAAGACCCATTCTCAAGGAGAGTCATGGAGAAATACAGAGAAGTATTTATCAATTTCCAGGTGACTAGCTGAAGTCCTTCATTGGTTTTCAATCAACCAAATGCTTCTGCGATTCCATAACTCAAAAGAGTGTCAGAACTCTGCCAGCAAGTTTCAAAGAATGCAGATTTATTTAACTTTTTAGTCTCAGAGAAACCAAGACTAAATATCAAGCAGGAGCCTTTTGCTGCAAATTCTGTTGCAAAAAGTAACTTGACAACAAAGAAAAATTGTTCTCTAATCTGCCTCACTTTATTGGGAGAATAGAGGAATTTATTCATACAAGTACCTTGAAGTAATCAATAGATGTAAAAAGTGCATCCCAGCAAAGGGAAAGGGCTCAGCTGCTATTTCCTTGCTGACAATCATGCTGCTTTGAAGGGCAGGAGTGACCACCCTCCCTGCTCAGCCTGGACAGACAATCTTGCCCATAGATTTCACCTAATTGTGTCTTTCCATTTCATTTCATTGAGAACCAGGGCTTATTAGAACTAATATTCCTTCACCCATGCAGTATCTAAAAGATTGCAAAGAATGCGAAAAGAGCTCAATAGAGATGGCAAACAAGAAAATGCATGGAGAAACAGCAGTCTTTGCCATAGTTAAGACAGATGGGTAATTGTGGCACAGACTATGGAACACAACCTTAAGTGGCACGCTTGTTGGAGAAAAAATGCATTGAGTGAATGGTGGGAGAGGGTACCAACATTCTGTCTTATCTTAACTTTCCCTGAAACTGTGGCCCAGTTCTTGAACTTGTGTTTTATCTCTAAAGTGTAGATAATTGAGTTTGCCCAATAGACATTTCAGAATAAACCTTTACTTTGCTGGCATCCCTTAGTAGTCTGCTTCTGGGTCTTGGCTGAGCCTCAGTATAAAGTTCACAATAAAGTGTCAGAACTCCCACACTCCTGGAATTCCACACAGTTGCTCACCCCTTTGCCCATTTCCTCTGAAGAAGGGGGTGGGGCCGCATCCTAGGAACAGCTGCTGTTCTAGACCTCCAGCCACTTGGACAGGGTGTGCCTCCCCTCAGAGTCCCCTGCTTCTTGTCGGGGACATCCAGTGTGTTTGTTTGTCCGTTTTGCCTCAACCACCCATTACCTCCAGATGGGTTGTCCCGTTTCTCGCTTTGGCTCATGCTGATAGGGTGCCAGTCCTGATTTCACCTTTCCCACAAAGCATCCTCTGCCCCAGCGATGCTCTCAAAACCAACCACATTTCCAGATCGTATTTGTCACCCTCAAAGCATGTCCCACTGCCTCACTTCCCAGAGACCTACATGTGCATCTTTGCTTTAACGCCACTGAAGACGGGTCTTTGTTTTCTTAAAACTCTCATGTTCTTACGACTCAGGAAACCTCTTAAACATTAAACAATGTAATCACTGTTGGATAAATACTCACGGATCCCACTTTCCAAAATACATTTTATGTAAATTACAGCATAGGAGATGTGGTCAATATTGTAATAATTATGTGTGGTATCATATGGGTACTAGACTTAACAGGATAATCACTTCACAAGGTATACAAATGTCTAATCGCTATGTTGTATACCTGAAACTAATATGTCATCTGTAATTGTAAAATAAATTAATTTAAAAAATTTAATGGGACAAAGATAGTTTATTCAATAGATGGTGTTGGGAAGATTGGACAGATATGTGCAAGACATAACCACCTTCTTAGATTGTACACAATATTAAACTCAAAAAGGATTAAAAACTTAAATGTTAGACTTGAAACCACAAAAATCCTACAAGAAACCACAGGCAGTAAAATCAGACATTTCTAGCAGCAATATTTTTCTGATGTAGCCCATCAGGCAAAGGAAACAAAAGAAAAAATAAGCCAACAGGGCTACAAAACTAAAATGTTTTTGCATGACAAAGAGACCTATCAACAGAATGAAAAGACAACACCCCGAATGGGGAACACATTCACCAATGATCCATCTGATAAGGGGAGAATATCCAAATTTTATAAAAAAAACTTGTAAAACTCAACACCAAAAATAAAACCCAATTAAAAAAAAACAGGCGAAAGACCTGAGTACACACACACTTCTCCAAAGAGGACATACGGATGGCCAATAGACATATGAAAAGATATTCAACATCACTAATCATCAGGAAATTGGAAATTAAAACCACAATGAGATATCACCTCACACCTGTCAGAATGGCCATCATTAATATGTCAACAAGCAACAAGTGCTGGTGAGGATGTGGAGAAAGGGGGACCCTAGTGCACGGCTGGTGGGAACACAGATTGGTACAGGCACCGTGGAAAATAGTATAGAGATTCCTCAAAAAATTAAAAATGAAACTGCCTTTATACCTAGCAATCCCACTTTCTGGGAATATATCCTAAGAATCCCAAAACATGAATTCAAAAGAATACGTGCACTCTTATGTTTATAACAGCATTATTTACAATAGCCAACACCTGGAAACAGTCCAATTGCCCATCCATAGATGAGTGGATAAAAAAGCTGAGGTATATTTACACAATGAACTCTTACCTTTTGCATCAGCATGGATGGACCTGGGGATTATTATGTTAAGTGAAATAAGCCAGCCAGAGAAAGACAAATACCATATGATCTCACTCATACATGGAATCTAATAAACGAAATAAACTGATGGGCAAAATAGGAACAGAGGCATGGATACACGGAACAGACCGACAGCTGTCAGAAAGGAGTGGGGAAGGAGGGACTGGACGAAAGGAGAAGGGACCAGCCAGAGAACATACACACTCATAACCAACAGACACAGACCATAGTGTGGTGGTGGCCTGAGCGAAAGGGAGGTGGCGGGTAGGTGGAGGTAGGCAGAGGGGGAAAGATGGGGACTTCTGTAATATTGTAAACAATAAAAATAAAGTTTAAAAAAAGGAGATCTTATCTTTTGTGACAGCATGGCTGGACCTAGGGAGTATTATGCTAAGTTAAGTAAGCCAATCAGAGATAGGCAAATATCATATGCTTTCACTTATATGTAGAATCTAATGAGCAAAATAAACTAAGTTGAAACAGACTCATAGGTACAGAGAACAGACTGACAGCTGTCAGGGGGTGGGGGCTGGGAGGCTGGGTGAAAGATGTGAAGTGATTAAGCAAAATATAAATAAATGAATAAACAAAAACCTCACCAACAGACAATAGTATAGCAGTTACCAGAGGGAAAGAGGGGCGAAGGGATCTAGATGAGGGTAAAGGGAGATAAGGGAGATAAAGGCAACAATACAATACATAGATGATGTGTTATAGCACTGTACACCTGAAACCTATATAATTTTTATTAACCAATATCACCTCAACAAATTCAATAAAAGAAAAAAAGGACCAGGGGCTGCTTAGAACGAGGAGAGACATACAGCATTTCATAGTTTATCCAGACACAATCAGAGCTAGTCTGACTGTGTGTTCACTAGGTGTGAGCACCGGGCCTCCCATGCTCTCTTCTGTCCCCACAACAGCTTAACACCCTGTGGGCACCAGCTGTCACTATCCCCATTGTACAGACAAAGTAATGGAGGCATTTGCAAGGTAAAGGATCTGCCCAAAGTCACACAACTAGGAAATATGGAAACCAAGATTTGAACTGAAATGTTTCTGACTGCAAAGCCTGTAGACCTCATGGCCTCCCTAAAATTAGAAGGGGAAAAAAAAGTTAAATACAAGGTCTGTCCAGAAAGTATCCAGCCATGTAGTAAGAAAATAGAGACATTTATTGAAGAATATACAAGAAACATTGTACATAGGACAATGACATCTCAGTCCCCTTCAAAGTAAGCACCTTGGGACCTCACACAGTTCCAGTTGCCATCAGCTGCCCCAGTATATTTTTCCTGAATCTCATCCACGGTCTGAAATCTGTTCCCTTTCAAAGGTGATTTTAGTTTTTGGAAAAGCCAGAAGTCACAGGGTGCCAAATCTGGGCTGTATGTGGGGCTGAGTCCCCTGGGTGATTCGATGTTTTGCCACAAACTCCTGTATGAGATGTGATGCATTAAGTAGGCAAGGTCTGTCCAGTCATTGTTAATATGATGAGAATGGTTGGTGAGACATCGATATAACCTGGCAGCCAAGGAGAGTGGACTGGAATGCACATGTGTGAACAAGGATGACTTCACTGTACTAGTCAGTGGGGGCAATAGATGCCTTTGAGTGAGCATGTGTACTGTGTGGCCATCGCATTCACAATGACTGAGCAAGTAGAGCAATGAATCTGCATCAAATTTTGCATTAAGCTTGAACATTCCTTCGTGGAAACTATTTGGATGATTCAGAAGGCTACAGCTATAGGCAATTGGTGACTGGTAGCTTCATCACCAACCCCTCCCACAACTCATGTATCACATCTTGTGCGGGGTTTTTTTGGTGAAACATCAAATTACCCAGGGGACTGAGCCCCCACTACAACCCAGATTAGGTGCTGCGCACACACACACACACACATACACACACACACACACACACAGTGTGTTCATATGTGGAGAGGAGGTTATAAATCACAGTTCCTCACAAATAACCTTTATGGTTGTCTCTTTAGATTCTTGGGGTAAACATCCCCAAGGTGTATAAAGGAACAATAAGTGAGACATTGCCGCACCTGTTCAGGAGCACACATGGGGCCAGTTCAGACCAGGCGCACCAGGTGACTAGCCCAGGGTGAGGGACAAGCAGGGTCTGGGCCTATTTGGGTAGGAGAGGTGAGCAGCCCTAACATACAGAGCATGCACAGCACAAGCATGAGCCCTGGCAAAGGAGGACACCCCTCTCCTTTACTAAGTCATTTAAAGTACAGTTACACTCAGCATGTAACTAGAGATGAAGTGCTGCCCCTCCATGTGACTCTAGCCTCTTCACAATGGTAAAATGTTCACCTTGTGAGCAATTATTTAAATATGCAACACTTTGCAAGCACGACTGACTCAGCACTATAGTCAGAATCACGGGAACATGCAACTTTGGAATGGAATGAACCTTAGAGACCACGTAATTCAATATCTTGATTTTTACAGATGAGGAAAAATGGAGGTCTATAGAGGTGCTGTTATTTCTAAGGCCTCTGGGCAAGGGATGCAATTCCCCTGATTTCTGGTCTTGTGTCATTTCAGAGAGCAGGGCTGGGAGAGTGGAAACCTTGCTGCTGGATCTTCACTTGCTGAAGGTGATTGGTGCAATCACCTTCCACTTGAATGCAAACACTAGTTGCCAAATAGATGTCCGAGTCACACACAGCTATGATTCTATTCCCAGGATTTATATAAAATGCCCCAGGGATGGAATCACACAACCATGGAACCATATAATATTTAGTTTTTATGAAGCCTATATTGAGGGAAGCAATCATGCTTAGTTCATACAAAATCTTAGCTACCTGGAATATGTAACAGAATATAAACAGTTTATATACCTTTGCATTTCACAAAAACCTGTCTTTATATTTTAATAAGTTGTTCCTTCTTAAAAACTTTTTAAAATAAATATTTTCAAAGTAATTTAGACTTCATGTAAAGCACACTACAGGCATTGGATGTTTTTCCACAAGGTCCTCTGTTCGCCACTTTTACAAAAAGATTAATTATCCTCTAACAGTTTCTTTGACAAGTCTAGATTTTTATATACAGAGTCTTAGGGCAAACTCAGAATTGTGGTCCCTCTGGAAGACATCCAAATGCAATAATAATGATTCATACTAGAGCAAAATTTTGCTAAAGAACACAGTTTTGAAATAGAAATCACAATGTTTTATCAGCAGTGCGTATAGTTAAGCCATGAAGTTGGTCCTGTATCTCAATTTTAAAGATGATGCTAATTCAAGAGTTCTAGATTTCTGCTCCAAATCTATATTCACATCTCCTGGTTTATGATGACCTGAACATCTCTCTAAAGTGTAGACTAAAGCAGGGTTTCTCAACCTTGGCCCTACTGACATTTTGCACTGGGTAATTGTTTTAAGGGGCTGCCCTGGGCATTTTAGGATGTTTGGCAGCTCCCCTGGCCTACACCTACTAGAAGCTAATAGCACTCTCCCATTGCCTCCACTGGGACAACAGAAAATGCCTCACCTTACTGACCAGTGGTCCCAGGGAGAAAATTCCATTTTCTTGTGATCTCTAAACCAGTAGCAATGACATCACCTGTGCCATTAGAAATATAGGTGTTTGAGCCCACCTGGACCTAATGAATCAGTGTCTCTGGGTTGGTGCCAAGGACACTGTGATGTAAGCCAGCTCTCCAGCAGATTCTGACATGCACTCAAGTTTGAGATCCACAGAGGCCCAGGGCCCGGTGAAGTAGAATAGGGCTGGGCATCTTTATTTTATCAAGTTCTTGAGAGATGCTGATACAGACCAATGTTTGAAAATCCCCAGGGAAGAGGCTTCTGAATGTGCGTATCAGACTCACCTAGGGGTGGGGTGGGGTGCAGACCTTTTTAAAATCCCGAAGTTCAAGTCACATCTCAGACCGATGAAATCACAACCTCGGGGGTGGGACATAGGCATCAATGCATTTGAAGTTTAAGTATTAGCTTAGCTGCAGGTTAGAATTCATCTGTGGAGCTTCTGAAAATACTTGCAACTGGTCCCACTTTCCATCAAATCAGAACTCTCCAGGTGGGATTCAAGCACCAGGTTTTCCCTCCAAATGCACTGTCCCGGAGGATTCTAGTACTACTGAGAGCTGAGGATAACTGCTCTCTGGCCATGCTAATACTGAGAAGCAGAACGGTGTAATTAGGGGTGCAGGGCCTGGATTCCAATCGCCTGGGTTTGAATCCTTGGGCAAGGTGGGTCAACTACACTAAGTTCCCATGTCCTCATCTGTCATACAGGGAAAGTAATAATGGCACTGACCTAGGGGGTTGTGATGATTAAATTAAGTGACCCATTTAAAGTCTCTGCATGATATCCTAGAATAACATAAGCATTTAGTAATATTTCTAACAAATTTTCTTTAAAGAAAATGCTTATGAGATGATTGAACATTAAGAAATAGGTATCTTTGCCCTGGCCTGGTGGCTCAGTTGATTAAAGCATTGTCCCTCACGCCAAAAGGTTGCAGGTTCAATCCCCAGTCGGGGTGTGTGCAGGAGGCAACCAATTGATGCTTCTCTCTCACATTGGTGTTTCTCTCTCCCTCTACCTTTCTTCCCTCTCTAAAAATCCACACACATGTCTTTGGGTGAGAATTAAAAAAAGAAATAGATATCTTCAAAGATAAATATTTATAGGCAAATGTGAGATTTCTATTCCAAGCAAGACAAACCTGCTGCATCCAGAGTTGGGTTTCCAGCAAATGGAACTTGACTACAGATTCGGAAAGCTGTCAGCTTCA
Organism: Phyllostomus discolor; assembly: GCF_004126475.2. Taxonomy (NCBI): domain Eukaryota; kingdom Metazoa; phylum Chordata; class Mammalia; order Chiroptera; family Phyllostomidae; genus Phyllostomus; species Phyllostomus discolor. The sequence goes on along the minus strand of NC_040912.2, from coordinate 26,951,713 downwards.
AATAAGCTACTTTAATAGTGCCGGTCACCCCGGTATCCAAACACAGAAGGCACAAGATGAAAACATCCTTGCAGCGCAGCTGCCTTTCAGGGGTTTGCTGGGCGGAGCCTAAGGAGAATGTGTGTGACTACGGCTCCCTCCTGGGAGACCCTCTGATGCTATGAGACAGACATCGGGGCGCTTCCCCTCCTCGCTGCCATTCGCCTTCTTGGATCACACTTTCTCTCCCTCCCTCTGTCCTGCCCCTCAGCCATTCCGGTGCCTTGCATCTTCGGAAACTCTCTCATTTTCACGACATTTTGGATGCAGAGGTTAAGGCTGACACGTGGGCAGAGGGCACGACGTTCACAGAAGTGGCTGTCCGGTAAACGCAGCCCCCTGGAGTCAGCGTGCCCTCAGACACCTCTGGAGGCCTTGATTTTCTTCCCTGCCAGACAAGGTGTTCTGTGTGTCCTAACGACTAACTGAAAATCAGAATTGATGCATAGAGTATCTTTAAAAATAAATATGTTGATGTATGTGTGCAGGCCTTAAAAATCAAGGTAATTCAAGCAAAATCAAGGCAAGTTCTGATAAGAAATTAAGATTTTGTGTCCCCTTGTCATTGTATTTTGCCTTATTATTCTTTGTTCTTGTTTTATCCTCACATGAGGGTATTTTCATTTGCTTTTTTAGAGAGAGAGGGGGAAAGGGAGAGAGAAACATTGATGCAGTGGGAACTGCCTCCATAGGCACGTACCTACTGGACCTGGGATCGTGTGCTTCTGGACCTGGGGTTACACGCACCAGCGCTCCAACTGGGGGTGAACCTACAGCCTAGGTATGTGCCATGACTGGAAATGAGAACCCGTAATATTTCGGTTACAGGACAACATTCCCACCACTGAGCCACCCTGGCCAGGGTGTGGCCAACAGATTCTGCATCTTTCAGAGAACTCTGAGTCCATGTATCAGCAAGGCATGAGAGGGCCTGATGGAACTGTTTTTGAATGCTGGTCTATGACTTGCTGTGTATGTGGCCTTGGGAGAGTTTGTCTCTCTGAGCCCCAGTTCTCTTACCATTTTCCTAACTGAGTTATTGTGGATGTCAGGCGAGACCAAGAGCAGGGAACTCAGATACCACTGTCCCTTCATCCTTGAGCTCCAGCTGGCAACAGGTTTCCCAAGTTTGAGCCATCGACAATAGCAGGTACAGACAAGCAGCCAACACAATGTTCTAGAGATGGTTTCTGACATTAAATTCAAGCACTGAGGAGGAGGGAATTTTTTTAATTCTCACTGGAGGACCTGTATTTTGATTTTAGAGAGGGGGGAAGAGAGAGAAAGAGGGAGAGAAAAATCAGTGTGAAAGAGAATTGCCTCTCCTCTGTGCTCAGACAGAGGATCAGACCCACAACCCAGGCATGTGCCCTGACTGCAAATCAAACCAGAAGCAGGGTTTATGGGATGATGCTTTGGCCAACTGAGCCACACTGGCCAGGGCAGAGGAGGAAGGAATCTTATGTTCTATGAAATCATCAAAGGATATAAAAATAATGATCCACATATTCTATTGTGGAAAGATTTTGTGTCATTTTTATCTTATATTTACAAAGAAATTAAGTCTAATTTGCTACCACCTGTTGACTCGGAGAAACCTACATCCCTCTCTAGAAGGTGACAGAATTCCAGTCCCCCAAATAAGAACAAATGCCCGAGGACACATTTGAGCTCCAGAGTGCTCTGCTCTGACTGGCCATAGAGTACCAAGTACTGGTACACAGCGCCACAGTGTTTTGCTAAGTGCATTTTCTGTTTACTGAATGTTTATGGAAGAAAAGTCCAGCTCTTAGTGTTTATCTTTAGGACCTATTTGGTAGGCTTCATGCTTGGCACACACCCTTGTGTGTTTACAATTGCAGATGAGACTTTAAGTAGTTCAAAACTTGAGCCTGCACTAAGGTAAATGGCCAACTGGAATTAGGAATCCTGGTCTATGGCTTAACGTTGTTCTCAGTGAGTGTGGTCTCCAGACCAGGAGTACCAGTAGCACCTGGGAATTTGCTTAGAAATACATGTTCCTAGGCCCCGTTCCAGACCCACAGGAGCGGACGCCAGCAATCTGTGTTTTAATAAGCACTCTAGATTATTCTGATTTTCATTCAAGTTTGATAACCACTGTTCTAATGTGATGCTTCCTAAACCTGGTTTTTCATCAGCAAGAACCACCTGGAGAGCTTGTAAAAACACAACGAAGCAAGAGGATCTCATGCCGCTCCCCTCCCCTGGACTCTGACGTAGCTGTTTGGTATCAGGGATTTCATATTTTAAAAAAGTGATACCTCTAGGTGATTACGTAGGTTTGGACACTGCTTTATAAATGATCAGATCTCAATGGCTCACACAGAGAGGAGGAGATAAGGAAAGAAGGGAGGAAAGGCAAGAAGAGGAGGGAAGAATAGGAAGGGGAAAAGGGAGGGAGAGAGGATAACATAGCTTTTCTGTTTTGAAGTCAAAATTACAACACATCATTGATACTTCCATATTTAATACTATTTTCAGACCTAAGTTTAAAAACTTTACATTAACACTAAGCTTTTAAAAACAAGGCTTGGAGTAAAAAACTTGTTCTCCTTTCTCCAAATTTTTGACTATTACTAAGTTAACTACAAGATTTGACCAGCATAACCTTTTCTAACACACTTGAAATACTTACTTTGGAGTCAGGCCTTTTCAAGACTTACCCTAATTAAGTTCTGAAATCTTAGCTTGGAATTAAAAAAAATTACCCTGCTAACCATTTGGCCTTAACATTCTGGTTACTGCAATGCATCTCCACCTTAAACAGGAGGAAGCTACCCCACGGGGCGCACTGGAGACAAAGCCCTCCTGGCTCGTTCATCAGCGGGAATCACCTGCCATTTCCTCGGGCTCCCCCACACCTAATCATCTCTTGTGTCTGAATAAAAAAAATTCTATCGTATACAAAGTCTGCAAATGACACCCCCAAAAGCTTCTGTGCCAAATTTTCAAACAGCGCAAGGGGAAACATGATCCTCCACACGTGAGAAGCACTGATTCCGGCCCTGGCCCCCAACTGTGACATAAAGGCCCCTTTTTGTCTTTCTAGACCAGGGAAGTGGTGAGCTGACCCACCATCTATTTTTGCACAATCTGAACTAATAAAAGTGTTTACATTTTTTAATAGTTTAAAACAAGCAAATGAAAAATCATAGTTTGTGACAGGTGGAAGTGGTATGACATTTAAATTTCAGTGCTCCAAATAAAACATTACCAGAACCCAGCCATACTGATTTGTTTATTTATTGCCACAGCAGCTTTTGTTCTACAAAACAAGAAGGCAGTACTGAGTATTACCACACTATTGAGTATTCATGCTGCAAAGACTGTGGAAAGTGCTACGGCCGAGGAAGCTGAAGATGTTTCCTAGTGGTCCTGCAGAGAAAAAATATGCTGACCTTTGTTCTGGATGCTGGGCTCCTTGAAGGAACAGACTACCTGCTATTGGTCCTTGGCAGCTGTCTCCTACCTTAAATGCCTGCCTTTATTCTTCCTGACTTTACAAGCATAGATTTTGTAATCTACCTCCCTCCTGGAGGAGCCCTATTCCTTATTATTCCATATCTTGTATTTTTAACATTTAGAAAAGGAGCTTTAACAAGGACATAAAACAGAACCTTTGAGGGACTCTACTGACCCACCTGGGACCCTGAGGGAAGAGCATGCTGGGAAGCTGAGGCCAGCTGGGGCTTCATGAGGAGTGGCATTCACTTTCTCCAGGGCTATGTTCTGCCCTACAACAGGGACACTGCTTTCTCTAGCTACTTCTTTTTTCCTGTCATGAATAAATAGATGAATAATAATAGTCTTATCTGTATAAAGCCCAAATTTGTTTTAAAAGCCACCTTTCAACTATTTTAACTAATTTCCCACTTCATAGTAAGTTTTTTTTTTCCTGCAAGGAATCCAACAAGAACATACTACTTATCAATCATCTGTTACAAAGAATCAAGTATTGACATCTTAATTGCATTTAAACAGAGCAGGGAGTGGTGAAGGGGAGAGTATGAATCAGTCTTAGAAAAACAAGAGTGATTCTAAAGATCCAAAATCAGTCTCTTCAATAAATGGTGTTGGGAGAACCTGACTAGTACATGCAAAAAAAATGAAAGTAGACCACCAACTTATACCATACACCAGAATAAATTCAAAATGGATAAAAGACTTAAATACAATTGTGATACCACAGAAGTCCTAGAGGAAAACATAGGCAGTAAAATTTCAGACATCTCACATAACAATATATATGGCTAGGGAAATCGAGGAAAAAAATAAGTAAATACAACTATATCAAATTAAAAAGCTTCTGCACAGAAGAAACCATCACCAAAATGAGAAGGGAACCGACTATATGGGAGAACATATTTGACAGTGGTACATTGGACAAAGGTCTAATCTCCAAAATGTATAAAGAATTCATATGACTCAACACCAGGAAGACAAACAATCCAATTAAAAAATGGGCAAAGACCTGAATAGACACTTCTCCAAGAAGAACAAACAGAGGGCCCATAAATATATGAAAAAATGCCCAAGGTCACTAGCCTTCCGAGAGGTGCAACAATGAAATATCACCTCACACCTGCCAGAATGGCCATCATTAATAAATCAACAAACAACAAGTGTTGGAGAGGATGTGGAGAAAAGGGAAACCTAGTTCCTGCTGTTGGTGGGAATGCAGACTGGTGCAGCCACTGTGGAAAACAGTATAGAGTTTCCTCAAAAAATTAAAATTGAAACTGCCATTTCTGCTGCTGGGAATATATCCTAAGAATCCTGAAACACCATTTCAAAAGAATGTATGTACTTCTATGTTCATAGCAACATTATTTACAGTAACCAAGATTTGGAAAACAGCTTAAGTGCCCATCAGTAGATGAGTGGATTAAAAACCTGTGGTACACTTACACAATAGAATTCTACACAGCAGAAAAAAAGAAGGAATTCCTGCCTTTTGTGACAGCATGGATGGAACTAGAGACTAAGTGAAGTCAGTCAGTCAGTGGAAGACAAACATTGTATGATCTCATTTATAAGAGGAATCTAATGAACAAAATAAACTAATGAGCAAAATAGAACCAGAGGCATGGAAACATGGAACACACTGACAGTTGTAAGAGTGGGTTGGGGGTGGGGGGAGTCGGGGACTGTTTGAAAGAAGGTGAAGGGGTCAAAGCACATACAGGAAGGGCCCATGGACATGGGCAGCAGTGGAAGTGCCCATGGACATGGGGACTGACTATGGTGGGGGGGGCAGGCTGGGTGGAGGAGGCAGGGAAGAGGGAAAAATGGGACAACTGTAAAAGCATAATCAATAAAACATTAAAAAAGATCTAAAGTTCCATGAGATATAAGTTCAAGAAATAAATGAAAAACAATAGCCAACACTTTTCCAGTGCTGGCCAAGCAAAATCTAAATGCTCCCCTTCTTGTCTGAATGGTACGAGCAATGAACATACAAGTCCTGAGTTCACTGTAGCCACAGATTTCAGCACTCCCAAAAACACCTCAGCAGTTTTTATTGCCAATATTATCAACATCTTCAAACAGATACATGATAAAATAATTCCCAAGTACATAGAAAGCTAGTTCTCTTGCACACAAATTACTAAAAAATGCATTAATGTTGTAGGCAGAATCACATTTTCTTTACACTATTTTTTATGTGTAAATACTGACCATTTTATGAGACTAATAGAAATTCTCTGCTACCATCTCAAATTATACATCACAATCCCATGAATTAGGTGCCAGACAAAATTGCTATTTAGGAGTGGTATTTACATCTTAGTTTTCAGTCAGCATGTCTTTGTAGACATTCAAATAGTTATCGATTTCATTTTTCAGTATCTCATATGTAAAAACATGGTAGGAACTTGTGCTGGGCGCCGGCGGAACAGGCAGCAGGTGAAATGTCCACATTTTTGGATTTTGGATGAGGGCTTTGTGGCCTGCATGCCAGAGGACATACAGCTCCAGGTAAAACAGCCAGAAAGGGTGATGGAAAATGCTCCTCTCATTGAAAACAACAAAACAGCTAATGTTCACAGAGCGCTTAATGCGTAAGGCGCTGTGCTCATTGCCTTAAGTGCTTTGTCTTGTTTTTCTGATGCCTTTGTTATTCTAATTTTCAGCACTTTTGATTCACTGTTCCATCTCACAGCTTCTGCGGGCAGATGGAGACACACACTGGGAAGCTGTGGGAAGGGGGAGACAGGAGGCAGCAGGCCCTAGTCTGGCTCTTCACCCCCTGCACCCAGTTACCCGGGGGGAAGGCAGGCTCCTGCGTAAGCCCCTCCGGCCCCTCAAGCCTTGGTTCTCTCAGCCAAGGCCAACAGTGTGGTGGCAGAAACAGGGCAAACACGTTTCTGGGTTGTGCGCAACCTTTCCTTCTGAAGCACAGGGACAGCTTGTGAGGAACTAATTAACGTCATGGGGGTATAGAGATGCCAATTTATGGATTCTCGGGTGAGGCCAGAAGCCAGGAGACATAAATTATAGATTTTCATGGACAGTTTTGTACCTCCTCCCACCCCGCGCTGCACACACAGTTCTGATTTTAAAGCCATTAAAAAAAATTCCAAATTGGGATTTTAGCAATCACTAAAATAGAGAAAGCAGATTTTAGATTCCAGTAGAGTTAAGGAGTATTCCAGTTTGCCATGCTGCTTGGGGCTAAGCTTCTAAGGGGAGAGAAACAGCAATTTCTAGTTTTCTCTCCTGCTTAAAACACAACAGGCTAAACTCATCTTTTGGTAAATCCCATGGTGACAGAAGCAAAATCTGACATTATTTTTAAATAGCTTTTATAGTAGAAGCATGGAGTAATGCTGAAGAACTTTTCAGACTATTTTTCCTCACGTTTGCCCATGCTGCTGAAAGCTCACCGGTGAAGTAAATCATTCCAGTCAGAGCCCACAATGAATATCCTTAGACATCAGTTACCAAGTGACATTCCTTGATCAGACTGAAGCCCAAGGGGAGGACAAATCGACATTAAAAGTTCTTGTTTTGTCTATTATTCATAAATCCTAGGCTCAAGCTGTCCTCTTTTAACAATTGCCTGTTTTATTTTAAAATATTCAATATGTGAGCAATTGCTTCACTATGAAATGTCATATGTTCATGAATGCTCTTCTGAATAAAAGAATTTGTAAATATCATTTTTTTATGCCCAGTGTTCCCGGGAATTAAATTAGTGGTATCTGAAGTCAGCTGTGAACCAATGTGGATTAGTGCCTCCCCCTACCACTCACTTTTTAATGAAACAGAGATCCAATCACTATGGAGTTGAAAACTGCAATACAAAAGATCTCTGGAAGACTAAACCTCCAAAATTGAAACAGTTAAAAAAATAATTGTGTTAATGAAATTATATTTGTAAATAGTATAACTCCAATTCAAAAATTATATATACTTCGGCATTTTGTGTCTTTTTACAGTCTCGTCAAACGTAGGGGAGTGTACAACTTTAGTTGACAATGTGTGTTCAAGAGTATGTGGGTCTGAAGTCTCCTGCAGTTTATGTAGTTCTCACAGTGTTTCCAGCTTCCAAAAATTGCTCACATTCAATAATTTTTTTTTGGTCTTCACCACAGTACTGTGGAATAGGCAGAGTTGCACTCAGTAGGTAGGCACTCTTAGTGAGGGTGAAGGGTTTAATGAGGTCACAGGGCTGTACATGCTGAAGCTGTTACAAGAAGCCTAGCTATATTCATCATTCATTTTATTACCAAACAACTATTTGTACAGTAAGAAGAACATTGGAACCCCTTAAAGGTCTCTTCTAAAGCTAAAATTTCATGATTCTGCATTTCAGTTTCCTCATCTCTATAATGGAGCTAACACTACTAAGTCCTTGACTGGTTAAAAGATAACTCATGAAAAAGGCAGACCTAGGCAGCCAGAGTTCAGAGGGTGGAGTGAGGCCCTCCCCCATCCCCGGCCCGATCAATGTTAGTTCACAGGACAGGGGAATAACACTTGCAAGATGACAGGGCTGGTGGGAAAAATTCAGAACTAAATATTCAAGTCACTGGGAAAAAGTGGAGCCCCCTTCCCCCACAGGTTAGAAAAAACATGATGTTAGGAGTGGTAAGGACTTGCAGTGGGAAGCAGGTAGATGCAAAATGTAACACGAGGGCTTGCGTCAAGTTGGAGGCTGAGATAGAAATGAAAGCTGTCAGAACTAAAAACATCCAGTCTGATGACAGTTGTGACGCATGTCATAGTCACATTTATATGTTTATAACAAACTCAGAAGGTCTGGACCCATAGTTTGCACGCTCAAGAAATACTAACCTTCCCTTCCTCTTTCCATTTCTCCCTTCCCCTCTCCTCTTCTTCCTCTTTTAATAATGGATGAAGGAGACTCCTTTCCCCAGCTCACCTTTCATTACTGGAGCCAAAGAAAAGTTAGATTCATACTATTTGGGCCATGTCTTGAGACAGTTATGGGAATAGCAGCTGCAACTTTTCAAACCAGACAGTTGTCATAAAGAAGAGGAAGGTCGTACTCAGAGTTGAGGAAGCAACTTGAGCTGTAAGCCAGCTTGTACCAGGAAGGATTGCTTTTAAGTCCAAGCCACAGAAATCTTGATACATGAAACAGCTGAAGTACACAGGGATTCATTTATCTCAATCAACAAAAATCCAGAATAGATCGCCCAGGGTACCAGCTCTAAGTGCCTGCAGGGAACTGAGATCCACCATCCACATCTATTCTTTCATCTCTGGTCTATTAATTATCTATTGCTGGGTAACAATGATCGTTCCCACAAACTTAACAGCTTACAACAACCACCTTTACTGTTCTACAGTTTCTACAGGTCAGGAGTCTGGGAAGAGTGCAGCTGGGTTCTTTGCGAGGCTGAAATCAAGACTGTGGCAAGGGCTGGGTCTGCATCTGAAAGCTTGACCTGGGGGAAGCTCTGCTCCCAGACTTACAGAGTGGAGGCAGCTCTCAGTTCCTTGTGGAGTGACAGGCCCAATCCACACTCTGTTGCTACCTGTTGGCTGCAGCACCCACAGTTTTAAGCTGGCTGCTGACCACAGGCGTCCTCCAGTTCCTTGCCACATCCACTTTCCATACACGGCCACTTGTTTCAACAAAACTAGGAAGAGAGGCTCTCAGGAAGATGTTATAACCTTATATAACGTAATCACAGGAGTGGCCTTCTGTCACCTTTGCTAGTTTATTGCTGAAAAGCCAGTCACCTATTGCTCCCACACTCAAGAGGTGGGGGGAGAGGGGAGCAGTACACAAGGGGATCAGGGAGTGGAGACCATGGCAGCCCCTTTAAATCCTGTCTGTCCTGGTTGCCAGAGGGGAGAGGGGTAGGGTGCTGCATGGAAAAGGCAAAGAGACTAAGAAGTACTGATTGGTAGTTACAGAACAGTCACAGAGATGTAAACTACAGCATAGGGAATACATCAAATATACCATAATAACTATGTACGGGGCCAGGTACTTGAAACATTGAGGGAACCACAATCACGTAAAGTACGTAATTGTCTAACCACTATGTTGTACATCTGAAACTAACATAAAATATTGAATGTAAACTGTAATTGAATATAAAGAAAATTAAAAAAAAAACACCTGTCTGCCGTATCTAGCATGGGCACAAAATGGCTATTACATCTCAAGACATCCTGTCTGTCCCAGGCAGTAAGACGGTGAAGGGGTGAACACGGCACTAGGAGACGGCCCCTTATGTGTCATTGGTCAGAACTGTGTTGCACGGCCGTGCCAGCTCCAAGGCAGACCAGGAACCCGAGTTTCAAGTTTCTCCATCGTCCACAGGCATCCAAGGAGGTGGTGCTGTGTGCTAATGAGCTACAGGGCCCGGCACTTACTCCAAGGTGGGAAGGAAGGCGGGAATGACTTGGCATGGTTTGGAAGAGGGCCCATGGTTTTTGAACAGGGAGGGAAGGAATGGGTTAACTGGGGTGTTGCAATGTCCCAGGTGAGGGCCACCAGGCATGAAATAACCATAGTGGATACACAATTTATTTTTCTTACCTCTCAGGCAGATGTGGCCTGGGGAAATTGGGAGGGGTTCTGCATATAAGTAAGGAATATGGTTATAAAACAATGGGGGTAGATTTCCAAAGCACATAAAGAAAGCAGTCTCTAACTTTCTGTTCAAAACTTCAGAAACAGTCGTGTAAAATGACCTGCACTGTGTGTATTTACACTGCTCCAGCCTTACTTTTTATGAATCTAGCAGGAGCAGATGATAGCCATTTTTTGATGTTCAAAAAAGCTTGAAATACTTGTACAAATGGTGTCATGAAAATGAAAAAGTCAACTGATTATTTTAAAAAACTCTTTAATAACCATTATTTCTTTACATGAACTTTGTTTTCCTATGCATGCTCTTAACATTCACTTAAAAGCTAGTTACTAATTACCTTAAGCTCTGGAATGAATGGTTCTCAACTGAAATTAACCCCACTGTAAAAAAAATATATATATATCAACTCTTGTTTGTTTTACACTAGAAAGAAGTTAATTTGGCTGAAACTTTTCACTGATGTGGTGGTGCTGCCTCCAGACCAGCTTTCCTGGGGCCTGAGTACTTCATAATGATGAAAGGAAATCATATTATCTTGTTATGTGCTCCTTGGGTGTGAAACTGTTACTCAAAAACTAGGCTCAATCTTGCCTGTAGTATTTTTTTCTCTTCACCGCACGGTTTGTTTTTTCTTGATGGAATCAGGTCCAACTCTAGCCACATCCAGCTACTTTACGAAGAACTAGGTATTCTGTCAGTTTGAGAGATGAGTCGCAACACAAAAGACTCTCGTAATTAGTTCTCAGGCTTCTTTTTGTTAACTTCCCAGAAAGAGCATAATGGGATTTTCAATACAGTTCTTTTGCTTTCAGCCCATGGAAATATTTCGAGTTCATCATTACTGAGGCCAGTAGACTGAATGCAGTTGTACGTTCTCTGTCTTCATCTAGCACCTTTCTTCTGAAAGTTCCACACAGACTTTAAACCCTATTGCTAAGGCTGTGAGCTGCATACAGTATTACCATGCAGCCCCAGACCTGTGTAACCTGCTGCCAGCGTCCCGCCAGGTGGAAACAGTGGCGCACCTCAGTAAGGACCGAGACTGCCCACGGTGAGAAGAAACGAGACTATAATGCAGGAGAGGAGCGTTTGTGCATGACGTTCTCCTGGAGGCAGGAAAACGGCAGGTTTTGGAGGTGGAGACATAGAGGCGCCTGTCCACTTGGAGTTCATGTGTTGCATGAGGAAAGAGAGATTTAGCTGACAATAGATTGTGATTTCACATCTTGATGGTGTTTCTCGAGTTCTTATTTTGGATATAATTAGGTCGAAGGGATTCGGGGCAAGCTAAGGTGTGTTCTGATGTCACCTAACGTCAGTCATCAGTTGGACCCTGGAGGACTTCCTTTCTGGAGTCCCTACAGAAGCACGGTGCATAGAAGGGGAATGGAAATGACATCTTGGGTGTATGATGATGATGCAGTGACCCCTCATCGAGTCTAAAACACTGTAGATACTAGCACCTCTTGGGTAACCTTCTTCTGTATGAATACGTCTCATGGGTCAGTCACCTCTTCCTGGCCAGCTCGCCTAGTGACCAGAATTTAAATAGACTCCCCATTCTAATATATATTCTATATAAGCAATGACCTAGTATGGCCCCTGCTATAACAAATCACTGCAAAGTTAGGGGTGTGAAACAGCACAAATTTATCACCTTACAATTCTTTAGGTCAGAAGCCCGACATGGATCTCACTGGGTGAAAATCAAGTGAGTCCCTCTGGAGGCTCCAGAGATGAACCCATTTCCTTGCCTTTTCCAGCAGCCAGCGGCGACCCGCATTCCTTTGATGATGGAATCACACTTCTTCCCTTTTCGAAGCCAGCAACAGTGGGTCCTCTTGCTCGGCAGCACTCTGACCGCCTGCTTCTCTTTCACGGTCATGGACCCTTGTGATTACCTTGAGCTCACCTGGATAATCCAGGCTAGAGCCAGGAGATTAGCAACCTTCATTCCATCTGCAACCTTAATTCCCTGGCCATGCAATGTAAGTAACGTGTTCCTGGTTCTGAGATTTAGGATGTGAACATCTGGGGAGGGGACACATAACTCTGCCTGCCACAGTTCCTAAACAGCATTTGAAAACAGAAGGGATTTTGACCAGCCGGTCACACTCATGGGCAAAAGCACAGCTCTAGTACCGATGAAGTGTGAAGTGTGGCTTTGTCGGCCAGCCCTGCCCCACATAGAGATTTCAGAGAATAGTTCAACCAGTGGACCTCCTGTCTTCTTACCGCTTCAGAGTGAATACAGCAGAGAGCTTCCTCTGCATTTACTCTCTCCTATTCTTAGCTGTTGCTCAGAATCCACGGAAGTCTATGTGACAGAGACTATGAGCTGTTAACCAAAATCAGTCCTTTTCTTTCTGGGTCCTCAGATAGACTACATTTCTCAGCCTCTTTTGAAGTTGGGTGTGGTCACGTGACGGGGTTCTAGCCAATAAGATACACACACACACATACTCCTTCCAGTTTCTGACTCATAAACCCTCCTACATGTTGGAGATGACCACGGTGACCTTGAAATCCAGGGGTTCAGCTTCTGAAAGCTGCTGGATGACAGTGTGTGGGCAACAACCCACACACTGCCTCCAACCCGGGGCCCCCATCGAGGGTGGATGCATGAGAAAGGAAGGTCAGATACTCTACAAGCCACGGTATGCTGGGAGTCCCTTTGCTGCTGCCACTGGGCCTGTGTGACTAATTGTCTTCTCCCACACTCCTGTTTCGCTGCCCTCTTTCCCTCTTTGTACCTTATGGCCTCTGCCGGCAAACACTCCCGGTGCTATGTTCCACCAAACTGCCGCTGCCTTCCAAGCTGCTCTTATTCACTGCTTTAGGGCTTAGGGCCACCCACTAGCCTATGTGGTACTTTTGTAAATATTAGAAAAAATGCCTTTTTCTCTGGATAGGCAAAATCAAAGGGTGCCCCTTTGGGCTGATGCACTCTGTGAGGATACAATTTAACAAACGCAGAAGCTTCTTGGCAACTGGAAAGGCTCCCCGCCTCCCAGGCAGATTCACGTTGCTCAGTGAGCTACATGCAGGCGGGATCTGGCTCCCATGTGCATGCTCAGATCTTGTTTGTGGCACACACCACACGATTTCCCACAGAGGTCCTGCCAGGCCCATCCACGGGGCACACCTTCCCCCTGCCGATGCCGCCTCCACGCTCAGGGCTGCTCGCCCACGTTACAGGTGTGTAAGCCAGGCCTGGCACCTCTGATGACTCAAGACATCCATTTTACTGACATTATCTGTCTCACTCCAAGGAAGATTATTTGAAAGAAAAAGATGGTCCTTCCATATTGGGAGTGTCCCCTGAGGTATTAGGACCTTAGTATGTGCTAGCTCTAGGTACTGAGGCATACTGAGGAGTGCCTCTGTGGGAACATGCAGACTTGGGGCAGCTACAGTGGATTCTTTGCCCGGGAGGTGGGCGTCAGACCGCCTTGGGCCATCTCTCTTACCTTTATTCCCCAGGAGCGCATACTGTTTCCGGGAGTGCACCCTGATCTATCACCTTCTTGTAGGCCAGTCATAACGGATCCTAGTAACTGCACACCAGGTTGGAGCTCAATGGTCCTTCTGAACTGTGGCAAGCACCATGCCTCCTACTGGGAGCTCCTCACAGACACAGGAAAGTTTCTATGTATTTACCAAACGTGACATAACTGTCTTGTTGGGAACACAGGAAGACTACACTTTCCAGGCTGTCTTGGAGTTGGGGAGAGCCATGGGACTGAGCTCTGACCTAGGAATGTGAGTTAGAGCGAAACTTCCTTCCAACAGAAAGAAGCCTTATTTTTCGAATGTACACAAATCCTTTATGGAGAAAGAGATTTGTTTACATTAGAGAGATAAATGTCTCTCCCTCTCTTGATGGGGGGCAGGCCATGCATAGATGTCTAGCTCCTATATAAGCTCCCAGTTTCATAATTCTCTTCTGTGACAAAAGAAACCACTTTTTCATTTGCAGTCTGTCTTTCCTCGCTGCGACTCCCCAGGGGGACATGGGACACAACGAACCAGCTCAGTTATTGGTGTAAACAGTCAGAAGTCTGACCTCCGATCCAGAAACCTTGTGTTAAACCTCTCAGGGTTAAATAAATAAATGCAGATGTTTGAAGCCACCCCTGTATTACTTTCTGTTCTCTCTCTTTCCTATCTTCTGGCGAGATGCAGGGTACATGGTGAGAACCCCAGGGTAAAGCTGAGCTACTAGGCAGCAGGACCCTGTGTTTCTGGATGTCTCCATGGAGAAGATACCCCTGGGGGCCCATGCTGGACTGTGATGTGAGCGAGACATTTTCCCTTAACATCTCAAGCCAGTGGGATTGCCTTGGTTGGCTACGACAGCTGACCTAACTAACCTTGATACTAATGGATCTCGGTTCTCATGACTGGACAGCAAAAGCACCAGGTTAGTAGAACATCACACTTAAATAAATGCTACAGGTCAATGAATGCCATATTTTTTATGCTAATGGTTATTTCTACATATTTTGTAAAAACTGAAGAAATCTTTAAAATGTTATTCAAAATGCTTAGCATAATATCTATAAACAGTAGAAGATATGATACAATAATAATGCTATTATCATTTTGGACACTGATATAATAGGTCTATTCAGACTTCACTTACATTTAAATATGCAAATATTCCTTTTGAAGGTGAGGTTTAGCATATTATATTGTAATGACATTCAGCCTCATTTAAAAATGTAGCTGATTTAGATCATTGCAGAGAAACTGACAACTGTTCCTTGTTACAAAGAGCATAAATGAGATGATATATAACTTTTACTGACTAGTTAATTACTTAGGTTAATAGTACTTGATACTTACATAACTCTTTGCTTCAGTATATTTAGTCCTTTTTATTACAAATGTTCAAAACATTTCTATAAGCCAGGTAGGAGACAGGGTTTTCTGTGTGTGTGTGTGTGTGTGTGTGTAGCCAATATCTGTAAACAGAGAGAAAACAAGGCAAGTCCCTTCACACGGATGTTTCCCCACAAGCTCCATGGCCTCCACGGCGCAGACACAGGAAGGCAACAAAGGCATCAAGAGAAGGATGGAGATCATTCACACCGGTGTGGCTGAAGTGAGAGTCCAGCATTCAAGGCAAGTGTCCAGGGGCCATGGAGTGCAGGGCACGACCACAGGTGTCCTGTGGGGATGGTACCAGTCAGTATTCAAAGGAGACCAGTCCTATTGGATGAACTTGGCCATGCCTGGATTCCCTGGTTTCTGCTGTTTTCCAGGACTTCTCACGTCTCTCCATTGATTTCATTAGCTACCCAGTACTTGCAGGGCTGTCCGACTTTTTGGTGTGTCTGGGCCACACTGGAAGAAGAGGTGTCTTGGGCCACACATTAAATACGTTGTGACACATAATCACAAAAAATATCTCTTTAAGTAAATTTACGATTTTGTGTTGGGCCGCATTCACGGCCATCCTGGGCCGCATGTGGCCCATGGGCCACAGGTTGGACACCCCTGAGGCATGCTCTGCTTCCTTTAAGTTGGCCTGAGCTGGTTTTTATTTTTGGCAACCAAAACTTTAACTGCCACAAAGTGTTTGAAATGATCATCTCTGGTATAAAAATTTTGTTGAAAGGGAAGGTTGGTGCCAGGAGAAGGGGGATCTCTAGGGTTAAGTTGGCTCGAGGAACCTGAGCAGCAGTCGGAGAGCTGCTTCCTTTGGGGATGTCAGCCCCAGCTGCTGCTGCTTGCCCTCCCTCCCTGCCAGGACTTCTGCGGGAAAGCTCTGGGGCCCTCTCCAAAGCACAGGGTGTCTAATTCTCAGTCACCCTTTACACCTCAGCTGAGCAGTCACTTCACATGGGGAGTCTTCGAAGGCTCCCTTCCCTCTCTTCTGGGACGGGTCTACTCTCTCCGCGCTCTCATAGCATGCCCTGCACACGCCTCATTGTGCTTATCACGCTGCCCCATACTGCCCCATACTGCCAGATTCCTATAGACTGGGAGCGCCTTTGGAGGGAGCTTGTGCTGATTATCCCTTTATCCCCAGGCCTGGTACAGGGCTTGGAGGGCAGTGGGCACTCAGGGAAGGTCTGCTGAGGGAATCATGCAGACAAATACCTTAAATATGTTCAGAGCAATGCATTACACGTTTTTGGACTTCTGTTTCCTTACAGCTGGTCCTCACCATTCCTGAGCTGAACGCCACACGCGGTGCCATTGTTTCACGTTGTTTCTGCACAGCCGGGACTGGCGCTACATTACTATACATGTGTAGTCTCCTGGACATTGATAACATCCTAAGGGCAGGGGCTGAACCTAGGATGTCTGAGCTATAAGGGAATTCAGGGATCATCTATCACGAATTCAAAATTTTTAGAATGCAACTGAATCTAACAATTTTGATTCACACCCTTAGGGTCAGAACCCACATTTGTGATCATAAGTCTAGTCTCTAATTCCCAGCCCAGTGCTTTGCCCCACAAACAGTCTAGTGGTCAGTCCCTGCACTATCCCTTTACAGGAATAAGGGCAAGTAAAATCTCCTTTTAACTTTATTTGTTTAGGCCAAATCATCTCTGCCTCTCTCGCTGTCTTTCCACCTCTCTTCACTTGCTACTTCTGGTCATTCCTTATTCCCTGAAGGATCTCAGGCAGCTGCCAAGGAGTCACTATTTCTCTAGGCTTTCCCACAAAGCAGATATTGCTCAGAGGGTATCTTTGATCCCACTGGGTTTTGGGACCGAAAGTATGGACATCTGCCTAGACTTTCCTTCAGAAAGTCCTGACCACAGGAGGAGGCTGGTTAAAGATTCATTTTCTCCCACATATGCCGCCTGACATTTATGCAGTTTCTTGTTCTCTTTTGGGCTGTCCTTTCGATGGGGACTTGGGGAGAGCCTCAGCGTCTGCTTCAAGGCTCCTGCATGTGTTGTTCTGGATATGGACACCAAAAACTTGAGAGCTCTTTGTCATGTCGACAACAACAAAATCAGTCAGATGAGCTACTGTTTAATGTTTTTTGTTTTGTTTTGTTTTTAAAGATTTTATTTATTTATTTTTAGAGTGGGAAGGGAGGGAGATAGAGAGAGAAACATCAATGTGCGGTTGCTGGGGGTTATGGCCTGCAACCCAGGCACGTACCCTGGCTGTGAATCGAACCTGCGACACTTTGGTTCGCAGCCTGTGCTCAATCCACTGAGCTACACCAGCCAGGGCTGTTTTATGGTTTTTAAAGATCACAACTGCGAATTCCTAATCACTTTTCATAGTCTTCAAAATGCAGAAGTGTCAGATTACTTATGTAAGTATTCCCACACAAATGGGGTGCTCAGTAAAGCCTTCCATTGTTAGGGCCCCAGGACTAGTAACAAAGATCATCCTGCCTGTATAGAAAGTTGATGTGATCCTGATTATAAAGATAGAGGAAGTGAAGCCTGCCAAAGCCAAGGAAGTTGCCCAAGGTTACATAGCCAAGGGGAGCTGGGATGTGAACCCAGGGGCATCTGGTTCCCACACCCAGGCTCTCTCCTCCCCACCATCTGCCTCTGCTGCTGAACACCGCAGGTCAGATCCCTGCCTGGGGCTCCCAGTGTTTGGCCAGTCAGGAGATGGGACAGCCCTGGCTCTTAGCTGACACACACATGCTAAGTAATTTCCTTTTCCTTTACTCCTGAAACTGAAATGAGGCACTAGCTGGTAGGCTCAGTGGGTTGAATGCTGGCCTGCAAACCAAAGCATCACTGGTTCGATTCCCAGTTAGAGTATACACGTGGGTTGCGGGCCAGCTCCCCGGTTGGGGGGACACATGAGAGGCAACCACCTGATGTTTCTCTCACACATTGATGTTTCTCTCCCCCTTTCTTGGGGAGGAAATGGGAACAACTGTACTTGAACAACAATGAAAAAAAAAAAAAAAAGCCCTGAAATGATACCATGCAAGCAATAGCATGAGGCCTAGATAAGACAGTCAGTCACTCTTCCGAGTGCTAGTAAAAACAAGAACTCCCATGACAAGGATGTCCTAGATTTGTGTCTTTCTTCTCTTTGGAAGTTTGTGAGGTCCTGCAACGGGGTCAAATGAGATGGGAGTTGGCAGGGAGGCATTGTTCTTTACTGAACTCTTACTAGTTTTTTTTTTTTTTTTGCAAGGATAAAATGGACTCAGAAGATAGTTGCTGTTTTCCCCTAAGACAGCCCATCTTCCCAAAAGGAAAATAGCACATATAAAAATTGAGGGAGGGAAATGAAAGCATTTTCTAATTTTCCAACTACCCTGAATCCCAAGAATAGCTGCGTCTGGGTGTAGTTTTGCCTAGAAATAAGGTCACCTGGTTATTTAGTTCTCCTGACAGAAAATGGTTATTCCTTCTGCCCAGTTTCTGTGAAACACATCAGTGGTAAAGAGAAACACACAAAAAAGATGTGGCGAAGCTTCTGTGACAGCTCAAACAAGTGGTTAACCAGCAGAAGTAGTGACAAGGGACCAGGACATGAGACCTCTGCAGGGACAAGTTTGCAGGAGACTTTTCTATGCACAGTAGGCCTACGTGAAAGAACAGGACAAGGATTTGAAACTGATTTCATCTGTCTTAACGAGAAAGATTGTTGTCAGAGTCCCGATAATTGGTCTACATGGGGTGAAGCAATCTCTTAATTCCAAACCTGCATATAAGAAAAATAAAAAATCCCACGAGAGTTGTCTATACAAAATCATAGCTAAGCATATACAGAAAATACAATACAAATAATGTACTAAACAAAGTAAAGATTTTCTTCGTCTTGCCGAATCCTTACATGAAATTCTTCTGTACTTTAAGATTTAAAATTCTTTGTGATTGTTGCTATCTTGTTTAGTGTATTTCCAATTCGTCTTGCCACAGACGCATGTACTATTCGCTGCATGTGAGCTGAGTTAAGGCGTGTGCCTTGTGAGGAATACCAATGGCAGGTAAGTTCCAGAGAAACTAAAATGAGGAAAAGTCGGTCAAGTTGAAAACTATGTTGCTTCTTTAAATTCTGTGGGTGAACCATCCAATGATTCTTAAAATCCTGCCGAAGATGACTGTAAAAATGCACTTGGACGTGGCATTGACAGAAGGCGCGTGTGTTTAAAGAGTGCTGTTTCAGGTCTGTAAAGGTACCGGACAGACAGCAGAGACAGCCACAGGCTTGCAGGAACACACAGGTGAATCCTGAGTTGGGGTAACAGCGTATTCATCCCAGAGTGAAATCTGCTGAATCAGGCCTCACAGCTGTCAGCTCCCCGCCCACCCGCCACCCCCAATATTGTCGCCCCACACACAGACCAGCCAGGAGAAAATGCTTCAGTGGGAGGCTCGCCAGCAGCACTGTGAGGACCCTGTTTGTGTAGGGCTCCTAGGAGACTTTTATGCACAGTTAACTGTTGACCGGTGCGGGCTTAGGAGCGCCAACCCTCCCTCTCCGACGACCACCACCACACAGTCAAAATCCATGTATAACTTTTTGCTCTTTCAAAACTTTACTTCTAACAGCCTGCTGTTGACCAGAAGCCTTGCTAATAACATAAACTGTGGATTAACCTATGGTTTTATGTTATATGTATTGCATACTGAATTCTTACAATGAAGTAAGCCAGAGAAAAGAAAATGTAAAGAAAAGCATAAGGAAGAGAAAATACATTTACCGTATTAAAACAAATCCACATCCAGGGTGGGCAAAGTAGGTTTATGATTGTGAGTATGCAAAAGAGTTTATTGTTGAAACATTATTTATTAATTACTGTATTATTTTCCATACGAACAACTGTAAGCTTACTTTTGCCCACCCCTGTATCAGGGAACAGCAGTTTCAAACCCTTGTCATTCAAGGGTCAACTGTGTAAATTGTAACAATCAGAGTAGGCAGATTTCTCCCACCCATCACTTCCCATTCTCTTAGAGATTTCACAGGAAAACTTCCTCTGCAAAGAAGAATCGGTGATATTATAAGCACAGTGGTAAGATAGTAGCATGGCTGAACTATGGGGGAAAAATGTTCCATTCAAGTTTGAAATTAAGCCACTGTCTCAACTTTATGAATTTGTAAAATTGCCTAATGTAAGTTCTTTTTCCTACTGCTACAGAAACCCCTTCTCGAGTCCAGTTAGGAAACTAAAGGCACAGGAATATCAGTGATGCGGCCCCTCCCGTCCAGAAATCCATCCAGGGAGAGGGGCACAATCTCTGGAACGAATGATATGAGTATTGTCATCAGAGTGTGTCTAAAGTTCTCCTTGTTTTGGTTTAAAGTTTGATAACAATTTCATTTGAGTGTTACAGCTGAATGCATAACACTGTCTTGACAGTTTCAGTTTAGGAAACTGGTTTCTCTCTAAAGCGACAGCTGTACGAGGTACCCCTGTTGTCATGAAAATGAATATAGACAAAGTGAGGTGGAATGTGGAGGAAAACTCTTGAGGCTCAAAAAATACTTGTAATGAAGAAAGATAACAGTAGCAACTTGAATCTGGTCCTAGAAACTGGCAGGCTTTGCTGCGGTCTGCTTTCCTGGGTGCACTGATCGATTCAGAAACACTCAGAGACATACAGGTGATCGAAGAAAGTGAAATATTTTGTTCCAGTTTGAATTGCCCTGCCTTGTTAGCCATAAAAATTGAATGAGAACCACGGTGCACAAGGGCTTTGAAATACATATTCCCTCCTAATTTCATGGACTAATTTATGGTATTTTCTTTCCTAGAAAATCTTGTATGATTTCTACACAGAGCCCTGACTTCTCAAGTTCAAGGGTATATCCTATCTCCAAATGGAAAGCATATATGTACTATAATCAGTATATTGGTGTGTCTGCAGCTTTAAATAAATATGCAATTAAAATGAAGACTGACACCTACTTATTACCCTTCTGAGTTACATACACATAGATTACAGAAAAGCAGAATGTTTGATTAGATTTGGGATTTTAAGTCATTTGGGTTGTCATTTCCTCTTTGAGAAGGGGGCTCAGAATTTTAATGTCATAAATTAGAAATATGGTTTAATGCGCAGAATTTTTAGGATGCTATCCAATACAGTGATTTTTAACCTTTTTCATCTCATGGCACACGTGAACTAATTCTGTGACACATCAAAAATATATTTTTGCTTGATCCAAAAGGGTATAATTTCTTTTTAAGAAAATCTTCACCCAAGAATATGTTTAGTGATTTTAGAGAGAGGAAAGGAGGGAGGGAGGGAAGGAGGGAAAAGTAGAGAGAGAGGGTTAGGGGGGAAGGGAGAGAGAAACATCGATGTCTCCCAAACGCACCTGGAGTGGGGATCAAACCCACACCCGTTTGGTGTATGGGACAGCACTCCAACCACCCAGGCCGCTCAGCCAGGGCAGAAATGGGTATAACCGATTCATTCACATGAGACGGCTATTGTTGTATAGGTTGTCGTCACTGTTTAATACGACAATCTAAGGGAAAAGAGGGCAGCGACCCTGATTAAATAGTCAGTATCGCATGTTTTAAACATCCTTGCAGCATACCCGTGTGCCTTGTGTCACACGGTTGAAAATTGCTGATCTAACATAGAATGGAACCAACTTGTGTTCTCATCAACCACGAACAAAGGAAAGAATACAATGGACAAAGTTCTGGAATTAAGTAGGAGAAAGTTATTTAAAAAACTAGTTGATTTTGTACATGACCACAAAACCACATGCCTAACACTTTAATCATTTTTCAAGGTCCAGTCAACAGCCAGATATCTGTGTTTCTTTCAATACCAAATTACCAAGTAATCATCTAAACACGGAAGTGTAGAGCCCTCTAGGAATTAGCCAGGGGTGGGTGGGGATGACCCAGACTTGTTAAGGCACTTCTTAAATCCTCAGAGGAAGCAGCAAATTGAAAGGAGGGACATGGCAGATCAACCCTCTGCCCTCACACGCTTCCCTAGGACCAGAATTTAGGGGGTCTCTGTGACTCTTGAGTAGGAATGGATGGGCTAAAACACACTCTAGTCTAAGCCATGAGCGGCTCTGACCTTATCATTCTAGATATCCTCTATGCTGTTCTTGATAATGGTGGGAATAACTCACTTCTCACTTGTGGTCAACTGTTCCTTTGGATCAGATAATGCCAACAATTAAGTTAGGAACCAGTTTGAGTTCCAACATATAATATTTTCAGGCATCAAGCGTTTTGTGTTCCTTGGATCCTGCCAATCTGTATTTTCTCTTTTCCAACAGCTGCTACCTACAGCTCCCACATCTGCTTCCCTGGTATGCCCACTACAAAAGCTGCTACTTTCTCCAGCTGAACTGGGATTGTAATGAATGTTATACAGGCAAATCACATGCCTAAGGAGAGTGCTGCTTCTCCCAGGTAAGCTGACAACACAACTTTTAATGAACATAATTAGAAATTAAA
Organism: Phyllostomus discolor; assembly: GCF_004126475.2. Classification (NCBI taxonomy): domain Eukaryota; kingdom Metazoa; phylum Chordata; class Mammalia; order Chiroptera; family Phyllostomidae; genus Phyllostomus; species Phyllostomus discolor. The sequence goes on along the minus strand of NC_040912.2, from coordinate 26,929,186 downwards.
TGCCAATCCGATGTTCAGAAAGGCAGATCACAGGGAGATGATGACTGTTATCTAGCCATTTTCCTACTGAAGTGACAGTGAGGCCACATGTGCCAGGAGGTGTCTTGAAGAGAGGCTGCTAATTGCCACCCACTATTCTCCCAAGGATGTATGACTAACAGACTCAACTGACAATCACCGAGACAGTTGGCGAGGAGGAAGATTCTGAAGACAGCCTGCCCACCAAATGAGACAGACATGCAAAGGAAGGCATTGACTCTGAGAAGAGGCAAACAAGCACATTCAGGTGATTTAAAGAGATTCTTTCTAAATTAAACGTTCAGGGGTTACAAACGTCTTGCATCCTAGTTGAGAATGCCAGCACTAGCCTTTGCAAATGTCTGGAAATGGAAGCCTTTAACAATTTAAGAAAATTGAGTTCTATAAAACAAACACAAGCTGAATAAAATGTCAACTATTTCTGGGTTCATTTCACACACTATTAAGACACTTTTCTTAACTCTTGATTCCTTCACTTTTCTGTCCCTCACCTTGTACATGCAGGTGTCCCAGCTTATTGTATTTATTCCCGAATGTTGCAATTTAAAAAGAACATCTTGTTGAAACGCATTGATTCCCTGGGAGACCTTGATCAAGTCTTTTTACTTCCTTACCTCTAAGGGCAATAACTGGATGAGGCCATCCCTAAAGTTGCAACTATATCCATCATTCATGATGCCCAGTGAGGAAGGCTTCTCTGTGTTGGCTGTTCTCCCCTCTTTTCCTGAGGCCTCAGGGCCACGAAAGGGGCAGGAAGACCTGACGAATGTGGACTAGGCTGAGAGGGAAAGGCAGAGGGATGTCCCTCACCATCCTCCACACTCAGGTAAGGACAGCACAGTGCCTGACCCGGCAGGTCGGTGCCTCTGTCACCATCATCACCAGACCTACATTTCCACAAAAGCTAAAAATCAAAGATTTTATTTAGCATTTCGCTTTAGACTTGAAGTCAGAGCCATGCAGCAGTAAAATAGCTTACAAGTGTTTTATGAGGGTTGATTTAAAACATGGTCTTGGCGGGCAAGATGCCAAAGATGGAAAGATCCTTCCATCTTGACAAAATTTTTCCCTAAAATGTGCAAGCACAGTCCAACTGATGCCAAGTCTTGTTGTTTTTCAAGGTGATTTAAAAAAAATAAAACGAGGGCATTATTTAAACCCATGGATGAATAACACATGCTCATTGCAGAAAAGTTAGGAAACAGAGTAAGAATGAAAACAAACAACAAGGTGGTTAAGAGGCCGGACTCTGGGTTATAAAACACGCCAGGGTGGAAAATCGGCACCAGTGCTTTACAGCTGTGTGTTCTTGGTTAAGTCACTTAATATCTCTAAACATCACTTTCCTCACCTGTAAAGAGAATATAAATTCCATGTGAGCGGAGGTTCGTGAGGACTAGATCTACTCATGTAATTAAGGCCGTGACACAGTTCCCAGCAAGCAGCAAGTGCTCTGGAGAAGAGACTTGTTCTGGTTCCTGTACATTTACTAGTAGTACCTATGCTCTCACTGGTCATTTTATAATGATATTTGCAAAGATGGAGGACACAAAGTTATTATTTCAAAGTTCTCAGAGCTCTGGCATTTATAAGACTTTTGTGCACATGGGTTATTTTCCATTGTTCTAGTCATTGAAATAACAAGTGACACTGATTTTTTTGTCAAATCCCTTGGATGGCAGAATTAAATGCTACACACCATTTGGCAGGAGTAGGTACTACTCTAGGAAGTATCAGATGGCACTGTCAACTTGTACGTTGATATCACGGGTGGACATGTAATCTACACAACGTATTTAATGTCGCCTATACCGTAACCTCATTTGTTTGAGCACTGCTTTCACATGCAACATCTTGTTTGATCTGATAATAATTCTCTCTTTCTAAAACCTTGCCAAAGCCCTACACCATATGCTGATAAACTTCTCCTTCTGTGGTCACATGATCAAGGCCCTCTATGACCCACCTCTCCCTCTTCCTCTCACAGTCCTTAAGTTCTGGTCACAGTTATCTTCTTTTGAGTTCCTCCAATGTTGTAGACTCTCCCACATCCCTGATAATAGTCTTCCCATTCCTCAGAATATGTTTCTTTGACAGCTCCCCCTCTTTCTGACAAAGCCCACGTGAGGCTCCCCTCCAGTGTTTGTCTCCTGTGCTGCCTTCCGTACTCTGAGTCTGTTCACCAGACTGCACTCTGTCATGGGATTTAGTACTTCCTACTTCTTTTATAGCTTTTTGTGTATTTGTCACAATTCTTTTATAGATTATAAGGTCTTGGGAGTTAGAGACTCTGTCTGGGAATGCCTGCATCTCAGATTGTATCACTTCGAAAAGAAAAATCCCTAAACATGTGGACTGAATTAATTATACAAGGTCTGTCCAAAAAGTATCCAGCAATGCACTATGAAAAATAGAGATGTGTATTGAAGAAGATACAAGAAACATTGTACATAGGACAATGACGCTTCAGTCCCTTTCAGAGTAGACACCTTGGGACCTCACACAGTTTTCCCAATTGTCATCAGTTGCCCCATCATATTATCCTGACTTTTGTCCGTGGTTTGAAATCTCTTTGCTCTCAAAGGTGATTTTAGTTTTGGGAAAAGCCAGAAGTTGTAGGGCATGATATCTGGGCTGTAGGGGGTCTGAGTCCCCTGGGTGATTTGATGTTTCCCCAAAAAACTACAGGAGATGTGATGCATGAGTAGATGCATTGTTGTGATGAAGCTGCCAATCTCCAGTTGCCCATTGCTGCAGCCTTCTGAGTCATCTGAATAGTTTCTGTAGAGGAATGTTCAAGCTTAAGGCAAAATTTGATTCAGGTTTGTTCCTCTACTCACTCAGTCATTTTGAATGCGATGGCCACATAGTACACATGCTCACTCAACGATGTCTACCACCCCCACTGAAGTCATCATTGTCCACTTATGCTCCTTCCAGTCCACTCTCCTTGGCTGCCAGGTTACATCAATGTCATGTAAACTGTTCTCATGTTAACCAATGGTTGGACTTTTTCTGGACAGACTTTGTATTCGATACTCATAATAAATGTTGCTAACGTGGCCAGGAAAATGTTAATAAACTTACTTCAGCAGGTGAGGAAACTAAGGCTTGAAGAGGGTGGAAAGAGATGTGTCCTAGCTGGTGAGATGGACTGAACGAGATCTCTAGGTTTCTAATCTAGTGGTCCTTCTGTTCTGCAAGACCTCCTCACTCTGCACTAGAGTAGGACAGGTGAGGTTTCTGAATGAACATAATGACTGGCTCCTAAATTATTTATTATGTAACTTGAGTACAAAGGACTAAGACAACTGAGAATTAAAAGAGAATGGGACAAAGTCAATGCAACGTCACTACATCTAAATGCTATTGAGTTGTCTTCTATGGGCATTTTTAAAGTAATCTTTATTTAAGTCTTCATTTACTTTTGCCTTGTCTCCTTAAATAGGAAGTTCCTGAGGGCAAGGGCTGTATTTTATACATAATCCATCCAAAAGCCTCGTTTGTAATAGACTTGTTACAAACTGCCCTGGGCCCTGAAAATCCTGTAGACAGTCCTCTTCACTACACTTCCAAGCCTGTGGATACTTTGCATTAGTTTCCACCTTTCCAACTAGCTGGGGGGGGGGGGGGGGGAACACCCTGTTGTCTCTCTAGTCCTAGCTATAGGAAATGTTTTTTCTGAAGAGATTCTGAGAAAGAAAAAAAGGAAGACCATGAGACTACACAAAGGTCAAGTTTCTCTGGAAGTGAGCATCTGGGAGTCTGGGAGGAATCGCGGGAGTAGGAGTACTGGAAATCATAAATCCGGGTTTCCTGTAATATTCTTAAAAGCGTTCACGACAGAATACCGTAAAAGATCAGCACTTAAGTGTTGTGGGAACCTTCTCATTAAATCCACATTGGCCAGAATCTTATTAGTGTAATGTGTCTGGCTTTAGCTTTTTATCTTGAAAAATGAGAAGTCTTAAAGGAAAGAAACAGAAATAATTAAAAGAGTAGGAAATGGGACCCATTTGAAATGTTAAAGACCTTACATTAAATTCTCAGGAAAAGTCTGAAGTCCATAGCTTCCACCACATGTCTAAAGAATGGGCGTTTGGGCAAATACTTTTCTAGTTTTGCACAGGAGATTCTTCTTGACAAGGATGGGCCTAAGGTTGTGGGAACTTCTGGGCACTGTGTGGCAAGGAGCACGTGTCCTCAACACAGGACAGGCAAAGCCATCAGAAAGAAAACCCAATGTGAGCTTCTGGATTGAAAAAAAAGAAAAGAAAATTTTACCCTTTGTGACAGTATGGATGGACCTGGAGAACATTATGCTAAGTGAAATAAGCCAGTCAGAGAAAGACAAATACCATATGATCTCACTCATACGTGGAATCTAATAAAGGAACTGAACTAACAAAACACAGAAAGACTCATACAAAGCAGAATGATGGCTCTGGGGAGGGGTTAGGAGGTGGAGGGTTTGAGCAAAAAGGAAAAAGGACTCATGGACATGGACAACAGTGTGGTGATTGCGGGGGGTGGAGAGTATAATAGGGATAAAAGGTAATGGAAAAAATACAATAAAAAAGTAAAGCATTCTTAAATGTGAATAAAAAGGATGATGAGCAATATGTCATGATTAAAAAATAGATAAGAGGTCATGACATCACCTTAGAATGTACATTTAGAAATTTATTATTAGTTGGGGAGAAGGGAGTTAAAAGGATCAGTGAGGTTAGCCAAGGGAGAAAAAAGTGATATGAGGGGAGAGGGATAGAGAAGCAATGGGCATTCGTTACTAATGTTCAAAGAATCACTTGAAAATACGTACACAGAAATCTCCCGATACTGAGACAGAAAGTCAGTACTTGACAATTCTGAATGAAAGTCTTTCTCTTTCTCCTTCGTATGCCTCTTGCTTTGCAGTTTCTTCTGCGTACCTTCCTGCAAAGACTGCCTCTGAATTCTACCAGGAAATCGGCGGGGAAGTCTAGTGGAAGCAGCAATTTGTGGTTTTTCTAGCCAAATCCAGGGAACAAAAGGATACCTGCTTTCTAGATAAAATGCCAAGGGGAAAAAGACAGACTCAACAGACCCTTCCCTTTGATATCTGCTCCTTTCCATTGAAGAGACTTAGATGATCATTTTTAAAAGATGAATTTTCTTTTTCTAGAGAATTTACATGTTTGTATTTGGGAGAATGGTGGGGAGAAGGATAGATGGGGGAGGGAGGGAGAGACTTAGAGATGGAGGAAGAGAAAGAGACCATAATATATAAAATTTGATTTAATTCTAGAAATCAATTTATAACTGGGTAAGTATTGTTTTTACAAGGAAATAAATGGGTCATTATTGATTTGGGTCTCTGTTTATTAAGTTTTTAAGACAAAAAAGCAGTAATTAAGCATCCAATAAATACATGTAGTCAAGACATTCCTTTGACTATTATCCTTCTTAATTACATGGCGATGACTGCGATGCAGAGGGTATGGCCTGCGGAAGGAATAAAAGATACGAAATGGATGATGCACTGAAAGACTGAAACTGAAACAGTGCTTAAAATGGGAAATGCAAGATGCAGAATGAATAAAAAATTGAATAGGAGGTAGTATTATAATCATTAGAGGAAATAATGTTTATTTGAGGTAAGATGCTAGAGAATAAATAACAGATATATTGGACTTGTATTATATAGAGAAGATAGCACTTTTGCTGCATACATAAATATAAAGTAGAAATTTTAAAAGCTAATAAACCTCATGAATCCTGAAATCAGGTCAATAGTTCACTAAATTGGATTTGATATAACCACTGAATAAGTCATGCCAACTCCTGGCTTGCTGTTCTAAACTCAGTAACAGTAAGAAATTGCTAGTAACACAATTCTCAATGAATATCTGCAGGCATTTTCCATCTATTTGATATAATTTAAATCCAAGGTACAGCTAAGAGTAGAAATGAAACAGGAGGTAAAAGTCAAGGTGAACAGCTTTTATTTTCTGATGCTCTGAATGGTGCACTAAAGATAAAAAGTAAGCTCATATTGGAAGTGTAGATTTTGACAATGCAAACTTTCACTATCTGAAATGATTTTCAAGGCCTTTTCCTGAAAAGTGACACTGTACAAGTTAAACAAGTGTTCAGAGAGATTTACTAGGGACTGTTGCATAAAATGTCTTAAGTTGTTTCAGACAGGTTTCTTTCTGTGCATGTGTGTGTGCGTGTATCTGCCTTGACTGCCTATTCAAAGCATAGCAACAAAACTACCATATTTTGCTGTATATAATGCACACCCACATTTTTGTGTGCATTACACATGGGGTTATGAAACCCATATATAATGCACATCTTTATTTTTTCCTCAAAAATCTGGGCAAAAAAGTGCACATTATATACAGAAAAATATGATATACTGATGTTCAGATTTGGGATTGCTTAGTTCTCAAGGTCTTCTCCAATACCCATATCCAGGCTGCCCATTCCCTCCTTTTTGGGGGGACTGTACCTCCCTCCCAGATTTAGATACATGTCCTAAATGGGGACTGTCATTTTCTTACATGGCCCAACTTCCTCCATTTAGAGGTGGCACCCAGCCTCTACCTTGTCCAATCATCAGAATGTCCAGTCATCTACCTCCACGCTCCCCAGCCTCAGCCCTTCAACAGTAACCATTTCAGATAAGGGTTTAGGAGCCAATTAGTCAATTAGGTTTCCTTCCCAGGTTTTTGGACCTGAGTTAGGAGAAAATCTCTCCTCTCTGGTCCTGCTGGAAGCCATGATTTGTACCCTTGTAGAGATGTTATTCTGAGAGAATGAAGCAAATGTGAAAGAGAAATAATTCCTCAGGAAGTGAAACAGAATTACCATTTGATCCAGCAATTCTACTCCTCGATAGATACCCAAAAGAATTCAAAGTTGGAATGCAGACATACTTGTGCACCAGTGTTCACAGCCACACTATTCGAAATAACCAAAAGGTGCAGACAACCCAAACATCCACCAACAGATAAATGGGCAAACCAAATGCTGTCTACACAAGCAATGGAATAGTATTCAGCCATAAAAAGGAATGAAGTCCCGATACACGCTACCACATAGATGAACCTTGAAAACATTAAGCCAGACACAAAAGGACAAACATTTTATGACTTGGCTTGTATAGGTACCTAGAACAGGGGAATTTATAAAGATAGAAAATACAGTAGTGATTCGGGAGAGGAAAAATGGGGGTTTACTGTTAATGGGTACAGATTTCTGTGTGAGGTGATGAAAAAGGACAGGAAGTGGTTAGATGCCGTGATCAAAGTGATCGAACAACATACATGTATTTAATGTCACTGAATGGTATGCTTAAAATGTTAATTTTGTTATATAAATGTTAACATGGGCAAAAATAATGAGACAAAGAGAGGTGGAGAGAGAGAGAGATATTAAGAGTCCAGCAGAGTCCAGTTCTGGTCGAATTATCCTGGAATCAGCTCCACCTGTGCCTTTTCTGTGTTCCAGAACTTGCCAACTGTTTTCTACCAAGGGCTAGTACAGTTTGGGTTTCTAACACCTGAAACCTAGAGGGCTAGCACAGCCTTGAGGAGAGTCTTCCCATGATTTATAACTCAGACAGCCCCATGTGTGTCCATTTCAAAGTGAAGGTTTTCATCCCTCCAGAACTCTTTCTCCTCCTGCAGATTAATCTGAAAGCAGTGCCCCTTTCTTTAACAGAACGCCTAAGCCCTAGTACAGTGCTTGAAAGTTCCACATAAAGCGAATCCTCCATGCAATATAAAGGACTAATTACTTATGTTTCCTGATTCCATGTCTTCACTGTGTGGATGTCCAGACAAATGCCTCCGAAAGATGAGGTCCAACGTCCCTCAGCATCTACCCTGGTTTTGTATAGTCTCCCAGTTATAACACCATCGGTGTTTTAAAACATCGCTGGCCCAAGGCTGTCAAGGGACACCTTGGATCTCTTGGCTATTTGACAATTATTCAGACAACCAATTTTAGGCCTACAAAAATCACTGGATAAAAGGCTGACATTCTGCACACCCATCACTCCCGTCTATTGGGCCACATCCTTCAAAGAGCTCTAAATACCAGCAGGAGCTAGAGTCACTCATAATATCAGTTGCATTGTGCTTATGTTCTTAAAATTAGCACTTTCATCTTGCCTGTACTAGAATATAATTTAAGGCACTGACTAGGTCAGGACTTGACAGAAAAAAAATTACTCAAAAATGTTTTACTCTTCCTGTGCTGGGATGAAGAACCTCAGATTTCAAACATGCCCACCTTTCAAGCTGTTCAACATTTAAAAGCTCAGTATGCTTTGAAATGACCTGTAATGGATGTCCCAGAATTCTCATTTTAACACTGTGTAGTGTTCGTTTGGTTCATGTGTACATTTGCAAAGGCTTTCTAGGCTCACAAGCTAACCGAGGTAGTTTATTTGGGACTCTGTTGCCCATGGTGCTTTGGAAATAGGTTAGGTTTCAGCTCCTAGATCAAGAGAGTGGGCAGGGACTGGCGGGGGACGTGGGGGAGGGGCAGGGACTGGACAGCTTTTTTTGCATTGCACCAACCCCTAACACAGAAGAGAAAAAGACTTGCATACCAAGCCAGAATTACAGCAAAGTTCTCTGTCATAATAAGAAGATTGTGGCAATATACTATTTTTCAAAAAAAACCCCACAAAAAAAAAAACATTCCATTATTTTCCAATCAAGGTGACCTTGGTGTATCACCCAAGACCATGTAAATAGTTTTACTCTTTAAAAAAATTATGGAAAATTTCAAACATAAACAATAGTAGAAACAATAGTACAGTGAATCCCTTATATATCCATCATTCAACAGTTATCAACATTTTACCAGCATTATATATTGAAGACTTGTGAAGAGAGTTATTATATGAAGGGGGACCCAAAAACCCCAGAAATTAATTTTAAAAATGTGTATTTATTCTTACATGTTTAAATGTCAGTCACCTTAAAAGTAACCTCATTTGAAGCAATACACCTAGGGAGACATTTTTTCCACTCCTCAGAACATTTTTAAAAAAATATTTTATTTATTTATTTTTAGAGAGAGAAGGGAGATAGAGAGAGAGAGAAACATCAATGTGCGGTTGCTGGGGGTCATGGCCTGCAACCCAGGCATGTGCCCTGACTGGGAATCAAGCCTGCGACACTTTGTTTTGCAGCCTGAGCTCAATCCACTGAGCTATGCCAGCCAAGGCCAGAACAGTTTTTTGAACTCATTGATTTTGATGCTTTTTAGTGCTTCTGCCATTTTCTGCTTCCCTTCTTCCACTTTGGTAAAATATTTCCATTTGAGGATGTTTTTCATCCAGGGAAACAAAAAAAAATGTTGCTTGGGGCAAGATGGGGTGAATAGGGAGGGTGAGCCATGGAGGTCATGCCGTTTTTATCAAAACCTGAACACTCAGCACGGTGTGGCCAGGTGCACTCCTGAATCACCCATCATGAAATGGGGAAAAGCGTTGAAAGAGTCTACAAAAAAAAAAAAAATTCATGGGGGCTGAATGCAGCCTCTCACAACAACGCCAGCTGGTACACTGATACAGATGGGCTCCTACACCACTCACCTAGTGGGTGAAGCCTGTCCTATAAGGGGCCTGCCCTTGGGAAGATAATTCTGGGGGGTTTTCTTGTCCCCCCTCATATAGCTAAACACAGAGTATTTCTTTCTAGTAGCTTTAACTCAAAGTTTATTAATTCTTTTGAACCAAGCTAAATTTTTAGTTCCTACTAAAATTGATTAGGTTCCAATATACATCTATGAAACATGCAGTATTTGAAATGTGGCAAAATACCCATAATTTTTCAGCAAACACCTATGTATTTCCTCTAATTTGATTGTATATCATTAATAATGTCTTGATCAGGCCATTTTTCTAACTCACTGAAAAAACCTTGCCTTACTTGGGGCAAGCAGTTTTTTAAAAATGACTTCATGGGCCCATTCACAGTGATTGCCTCTCCTCCATACAGACTTTAACTAGGAAACCTCGACAGCTCTTTCCACATTCATCTACTCAGATGAAGCAAGGCAGGCTGGGACAAAACACAATGGAAAACAGGGCATCCTTCCTGTCAGTCCAGGGAGTTCACATGTTGGTTGAAAAGTGTCTGCTCAACATCCAGATGTTCATCAACAGGTGAGCGAATAAACGAAATTTGGGACACACAATGGAATATTATTTGGCCTTAAAAAGGAATGAAGTTCTGACGTATGCAACAAGGTAGATAAATCTTGAAAACATTATGCTGTGCGAAATAAGCCAGACATAGAAGGACAAATATTGTATGAATGCACCTATATACAATAGGAAGTGCAGAATAGGCACATTTATAGAGACATAAAGTAGGACAGAAGTTGCCAGGGGCTCAGAGGAATGGGAAATGGGGAATTATTATTCAATGGATATAGAGTTTCTCTTTGTGATGATAAAAACATCACTAGCCATCAGAGAGATGAAAGTTAAAACCACAATGAGACATCACCTCACATCTGTCAGAACAGCCATCATTAATATATCAACAAACAATAAGTACTGGCAAGGACGTGGATAACAGAGGCCCACTGTTGGTGGGAATGCAGACTGGCACAGCCACTGTGGAAAACAGTATGGAATTTCCTCAGAAAACTAAAAATGGAACTGCCTATTGACCTAGCAATGCCACTGCTGGGATTATATCCTAAGATACTGATACACCAATTCAAAAGAACCTATGCACCCCAATGTTCATACACCATTATTTACAATAGCCAAGTGCTGGAAGCAACCTAAGTGTCCATCAGTAAATGAGTGGATCAAAAAACTATGGTACATTTACACAATGAAATACTATGCAGCAGAGAGAAAGAAGGAGCTCCTACCTTTTGCGACAGCGTGGATGGGACTGGAAAATATTATGCTAAGTGAAATAAGCCAGTAGGTGAAAGACAAGTACCACATGATCTCACCTATATGAGGAACCTAATGAACAAAATAAACTAATGAACTAGAACCCCAGGCATGGAAACATGGAACAGGCTGATGGTGACCTGAGGGGATGGGAAAGGGGGATAATAGTGGAGAGAAGGGGAAGGGTCTAGTCAAAGAACATGTGCGAATGACCCATGGACTTAGACGGCAGTGTGGGAACTGACTGTGGGAGCGAGGGGGATGGGGTGGGATGGGTAGAGGAGGGCAAAGGGGAAAAATTGGGGGCAATTGTAATAGAACAACAATAAAAAATGATTAACATAAAGAAGTTCTGGACACAGATGGTGGTATGGTTGTACAACAATGTGAATGTACTTATTGCTACTGAACTGTACACTTAGAAATGGTCAAAATGCTAAGTTTTGTTACGCACATCTGGCCACAATCAGAAAAAAGTATTTTCTTAAAAAATCAAATTTTTACTTTAAAATGTGTAAAGTTTAGATTTATCAACTGCACTGTTAAGAATTTAGCTTAAGGAAATAATCAAGGCTGTTAAGTAGAGTAATCAAGGATGCGTAACTAAATTGGGTCCTCTTTTTGTGGTATAATGGTGACACTGGATCTCCCCTTTAACTGGGGATTACATTACTGCTTATGTACTCAATGTACATATGCTACTATACAGCCACTATAATTATAATTTTAAATGACAGTAAGGCATTCAGAATGCTTTGTTAAGGGAAAATTTAGGCAAAAAAATTTTAACACATGTATTTTTCCCCCTAAAATTAACCCTTCCATTCCTCATAAGGGATTTTAAAGTAATATTTAAAATATATGATGTATGTACACACACGCTAAAAATTTAGAGAATACTACATATCAAGGTATGATCTATGATCACCTCTGCAATGAGGTTGGTTAATGGCTAGTTTTATTTATCGATTTTTTTTCTTTTGTAACTTTTTACTGTAATCACGTAGTACCTCAGGAAGGAATCAAAAGTAATTGTTTTCAAGAAACTTCCCCACTGGATCTATCCTCCCCTTTGCAAGCCCAAGCAACACTATCATAGCTGACCATGCCCAAACGATGGACTGACAGGTGCTTCCAAGGAGAAGACCAAGAGTCCAGCTCCAGGCCCAGCCTCCCCCTCACCAACTGGAAGTCGCCCCACCCCTACTCCCTCTGTAGGGTTCCATCATGTTGTGTCCTTCTGTGAGCTCCTCTGAGGGCGGGGACAAAACCCTAGGAGTCTTTCTATTTCTTCTTGGTGCCTAGCGCTGAAGTTGGTATGTGGCAGGAAATTAATGACTGTCAAATAAACAAAATACAGAACATGTGACATCCCTAGAAAGGCTTGGGCTACAGAGAGCACAGTTTAGTGTGTGTTTTCTCCTAAAACATTTCTCCCCCCTCCCCTCCACACACTATCTGTTTACAGCTAGTAAACAACAAAGCCAGAGCTTAAACTCGGACAATCTGTCCCTAGAGCCCAAGAGTTTATCCACTCTGCTTCACTGTGAGATATGACCATCTTTGCCAACTACATTCAGCAGGGCAGAACATAAGGTAGCATCAGATTTTACCTGGCTGCACTCTTTTGGTTTACCCACCTGGAGTGAGTTTCTTAAGTACTCCCTGAATATTCTAGCCTTAGACATCTTTGAAATGCACTTTCTGGACCAGAAACCTCTGCACCTGACTGTGTTGTTTCCTGTTGAACCTGCCCTGATCTTGACTCCCAGCAGCATCTGGAATGTCTAGATATTTTTCAGTACATTTGCACCCTAATCTGAGTACAAAATCATCCAGATTTCCATTATTTTAGGGTATACATGGACACGGAGAGGCTAGAGGGAAGCCACTGGCATGTTTGGTGAGCCAAGAAAACTCCTTTCTCGAGCAGGTATAAAGTGTGAACCCAAACTCATCACCCCTCTCAGACCATGATTGTGACAGAGGAGGTGGTTAATGGCTCATCCTCAGAGGACCTGCCTACCTAAGGATGCACAGAGGTGGAGTATAACTGAACACAGAATAATGAATGTTTTGACACATGCTGAGCCTCAAAATAATCAAGAAATGTCAAGTCAAACAATAGGAATTTTTTACAATTATAGATTTTTGACATTTAATAAGATTGATAATATAAACTCATATATTGCTGTTGGGATTGTATATTGTTATAAATTCTTTAGAGGGTAATTTTGCAGTGTCTGTCAAAATTTAAAATGTAAAGTCACTTTGGCCTCACCATTTTACTCTAGAAATTCTTCTTAAACTAGTAAGCTCATGTAAGTGATATGTGTGCTCTCGTACATATATACACAAAGATTTATTACACCATGATTTCTAGCAGTGACAAATTATAAATCACTTAACTGGCCCGCAATAGAAACACTGAATAAATTATGGCATATTTATAAAACTAACATAATGCTGCCTTCAAAAATAAAAGGCAATTGATACATGTATGAATAATGGATGATATGCAGGACATGTGGTGCCATGAAATAAGCACTTTTTAAAACATGGTTTATATATCACATGTACATAAATATATAAGTATTATATATATTATAATATTATATAGAAAATAGAACTATATAAAATTGTAAGTTTTGTGGGTTAAAAATACTGGAATATTAGCAATTTTATAAAGTTCAAATTGTTATGTTTAGGAAGAAATTTTTTTTCAAACTATAGCTGGTTTTGCATTCCAGAAATAACTGTTTTGTCAGTTTCTGCATTTTGCGGTTATTTTATCAGGATGGATTTAATGCACTTTGTTTTATATTAAGTCAACACTGAATGTTTCTTGAAATCCTCCTACCTGCTAAGCACCATTCCAGACTCTGAAGATTCCATAGTGGAAAAAAGAAAACAGTTAAAAAGAGAAATTCTTCCCTCATAGATGTTACATTTAAAAAAATACTGTTAGGGCCCTGAGTTTATTAAGTGTGCGTTAGAGAATATCAAGGCATATACAGTGCAAATTACTAAGGAGTTAAGTAGTTTAGCTGTTAACTTGGAATGAACCTGCAATTAAGATTTGCCACCATAAATTTATCAATCACCATATACCCTTTAAACATAACATGAAAGCACTACCGAGTTTGATTGGAAAACCCTGAGATGTCTCAGAGATGACTGCAGGTTGCTACACTTTGCAAGCTGTCACTTGCCATTGTTAGAAGGTAGGTTTCTGATTCAACATTGAAGATTCTGGGGTACAGTGTACTTTTAAAGTGTTTATTAAAATATTGCAGTTGGGATAGCAGTGGACCAGGACAGTGTAATTGATATCCGTTTACAAGGATGCTTTATTTAAAGCATTCTTTTTTTTTTAAAGATTTTATTTATTTATTTTTAGGGAGGGAAGGGGGAGGGAGGGAGAGAGAGAGAGAGAGAGAGAGAGAGAGAGAGAGAGAGAGAGAGAGAGAGAGAGAGAACCATCAATGTGCAGTTGCTGGGGGTCATGGCCTGCAACCCAGGAATGTACTCTGGCTGGGAATCGAACCTGGGACACTTTGGTTCCCAGCCCGTGCTCAATCCACTGAGCTATGCCAGCCAGGGCTAAAGCATTCTTAAATAGAGACCCCTTAATGCTCTCATCAGGTTCTCTGGTCTGTATCCTTTCCTTTGTGTCTCAGCATCTTTCCTCTGCTAGAGAGTGTCACGCAGAATGAACACCAGACTGGCACTCACGAGACCTAGGTTTGTGCTCTGAATCCAGGCCTACTATGTTTCAAACCAGTTCCCCTTTCTTTACTTTAGATTCCACATCTGTAAAATGGTAAGCACTGAGGTGGTTACTGGGTAGTTTTTCTAAGATTTCTTCTAGCTCAAATTTTTATAATTCAATGAGCCATGAAAAAATACTGTGGAATATAGTGTAGAGATAAGCTGGGTAAGAATTACAAGACAAAAAGACTACACGATCATCCTTTGTATCAATCAGGATTTTCAGTTGCAAACAACAAAATTTACACTGGTTAGCTAAAGAGAATTTAGGTGATCTCTAGAAGGGCCTGGAAAGCAAGTGTAGCTGTTACTTGAGAATGACCCATATAGTCAGGAAGAACATTCAGCTACATATAGTGTGGGGCGGTTAAAGTGAAAATACCCCTCCTACGGCGACTGGCTCCCAGATGCTGATCACACTTGGTGCTGAGCCCCATGAGCCCCCAAAGAACGGATGCTTCCTCGCTTACCCAATGAGAGATCTCACTGGGCCCAGGCCTATTCTCATGTTCCTCTCTTCTGCATCTAAGCCTCCTGCAGGTAAATCTGATTACAGGAATGCAGGGTGCCTACTCACAACCCTCAAACACAAGGGATCCTGGGGAAGTTTTTGCTTTTAATTTTTCCTTGGAAAGAAAGATTCACAATATGGGAATGTATCACAATGCAAAGAAGATAATCAGAAGATACTAAAAAGTACAATTAGCCAAAAACATGTAACTTAACTTATGCATAGCAAATCTGATATATCCTACAGCAAAAGATAGTTCTAGTTATCTTGTTAAAAGTTATTTTTTTGTCCGTCAGCGGACACTTAGGAGGTTGTTTCCATATCTTGGCTATTACAAATAATGATGCTGCAGGGAACATGGAGGTGTGGATCTCCCTCTGAGATACTTAGTTTCCTTCAGGCACATACCCAGAAGTGGACTGTTGGATCATAGGACAGCTTTATTTTTCATTTTTTGCAGAACCTCCATACTGTTTTCCATAAGAGCTGTGCTAATTTACATTGCACCCAACAATGGGAATATCAAGGATTCCCTTTCTCTGCATTCTCATCACCATTTGTTAGCATCTGTCTTTTTGATAATAGTCATTCTAACAGGGTTGAGGTGATGTCTCATTATGGCTTTGATGTGCATCTCCCTGATTAGTGACGTAGAACATATTTCACGTACCTATTGGCCACTTGTATGTCCTTGGCAAAATGTCATTTCAGGTCCTCTGTTCATTTTTGAATAGTATTTTTTGTTTTGTGGCTACTGAGTTGTAAGGGTTCCTTATATATTTTGGATGTTAACTGCCTTAACAGATGATATGGTTTGCAAATATTTTCTCCCATTTTGTAGGCTGCCTTTTCATGAATGGGTAAAAAATATTGTATATATAGACAATGAACTATTATTCACCATAAAAAGAAGAAAATCCTGTCATTTGCTACAACATGGATGAAAATGGAAGACATCGTGCTAAATGCAATAAATTAGAGCAGAGAGAGACAAATAATGTATGGTATCACTTATTTGTGGAGTCTTTTTTTTTAAGGACCAATTTCATAGAAATAGAGTAGAAAGATGGTTTCCAGGAATTAGGGGGTAGGGGAACTGGGAAGATGTAGATCAAAGGGTAGAAATGTTAAGTTTTAAGATGAATAAGTTCTTAGGATGTAATGTTCAGACTGCTGAGTATAGTTAACAGATATCATATACTTGAAATTTGCTGACAATAGAGCTTGAGTTTTTTTATCACCACCCCTCCCTGGCCAGGAGTTAACTGTTATAGGTTGTGTGATCACTTCACAATGTATACGCTTATCAAACCATCACGTTGTACACTATATACATACATACAATTTTATTGATTACTTTTCCATAATGCTGAACAATTTTCTTTAAAATCTTACTGTCTTATATTAATCAGAACTTAGTTGTAGAAAAGAGGAACCGTTCTGGCTAATTCAAGTCTGCTAAAATTTAATTCAAAGATTAAGTGGCCACACACTCACTCACGTGAGGGTCAGAGGGACAGACGGTCAGCTGAGCTTCCAGGAATGCCTGCACTGCCACAGACGGGGCCGCTACAGGGCTGGCGCCCCCGCTGCCCTCAGGGAGCCAGGGCTCTGCTGTATCGCTGGCTCCAGGGTGAGCTCTTCCGGCATCTGTGCCAGCAAACTGGCTTCATTCACTGCCCTCTACACCCATCAAACTCGGGTCTGGATGCTGAACTTTCCCTGACAGCTGAGGAGAAAAATCACGTGCCTTCACAATGTGCTCAGCAGCGGAAAGCAAGCAAGCAATCCAACCTCTGCTTTCTGCCCTCCTAAGCTTAAGGTGCAGAAAATGGGTTACATGCAAACCAGACTGTAGGTCTGGGAAAGTTGCCTTGAATGTTTGTAGCATGCGATAAAGCAAACAGCACAGAGGCTGGAGTGGATCACAGTGAGCTATCTGCAAGATCTGCCTCATTTTGTTGAGCTCTTGGGCAGTTGGGAAAGGTCGGTCTTACCAAGAGTTAGTAGCTTTCGCCTAATAAATATCTAAGGAAGTTAGTGCTCTCCATTGACACTCAGGCTTCCAAGCTGTCCAAGGCTACACAGAGAGGAAATAGAAGAGCTAGGATCAAACTTAAATTTTCTGCTTCCAAGGACGGCACTGTCAACTCCTCACTGTCCAGGCTGTGGCACAGCTTGGACAACTAGCTTCATCTCACACACACACACACACACACACACACACGTTCATTTGTACATGGCAGATTTTTCTTTACCTTCACCTCAGACTTGAACCCTAGCTTAGGTCATGAGGTAGGAAACACACAGGCTCTTAGGATGTGGACTCGTTATTGTATCATTTGCTGATACTAAAACTGGCAATATCCCTACTATAATGGAACAGAATGGGACCATAATTGCATTGCAAAATCACAATGACCGTATAGTCACTCATGATCATGAATATGGCTGCGACACTCACCCTCGCTTCTGAAATAGTGGGGGCTTCCGCCCCGGACCACAGCCCATTTTTCCTGGGAGTGAAGCTTATTAGTAGCTATAATTCAGATACTGCCCCTTATAAATCATGGTGTCTTAGCACATCTAATGAATGAGATTTATATTTAAGTCATCAGAAAGCAATGTACAATTGCTAAATTTATACTTACATATAATAATTAGCAATGAATGAAGAACTTGTACTATTGCAATCCGTGTTCTGCAGGATATAGAAAATAAAAAAATGAAAATGAAGTTAAGGCTGTTTTGTAACTTCAGAAAGGAGAATATAAATGCTAAAAGATCCGTTGAAATACTCCGTAAGATGGAATTTCCCAAGAAAACAAATAACCAAGCCAGGTAATGGCACCCCTAGCTGTTCCGCAGAGCAAGTCAGCTGAACAAAGATGGCCTTGTAGCCATGGGCTTGGAGGTGTGATTTTGAACCTTTTCCAGTACTTTCAGACAAGTCACCTCGGCTCTGCTGTTGAGGCGGGGGGCGGGGGGGGGGTGGTCAGCACCCCCAGACTGCTAAATTACAGCTAACTGCCCCCTGTGAAGCAGCTTCACTCCCTGCAGCTAGAGGAGGAATACTTACATCATCATGATCTGCCAATTTGCTCTGTGGATTTCTAGCAGAATCAAGAGATTCAAGTTTGTTTCAAAGTTTTAAAGTTTGTTTCAAAGTTGTTGAAGAAGCTTTTTTAAGAATAGAGGAAGAAAAGCCTTTAATAACTAAAACAAATCATTAAGCTCCCTAATATGGGAACCATCACCTTAAAAAATAAGTATTTGTTACGTCTTTACTTTGTTTTTCACACACGTTAGCAGGCGAATATGGGCACCAAAGTCCATTTCTTTCTTTCCCTGAGCACTTGCTTACTACAGAGCCTAGCATTCAGTGGACACACACCTATATTCAAACCTTGACTGAGTGGAAATATTAGGGCACAGTTTCTTTAGTTACAAGGATGCCTCTGTTTCCCTTAGATTCTGGAAGTGACACTCAAACTTCAGTGTGCACCCCAGAACTTCTGATTGGCAGATCGGAGGTGGGGCCTGAGGATTTGCACTCAAGCAAGTTCCCAGTTGATGCCAATTCAGCTGGCCTAGATACCACGCTTTGAGAACCATGAGATTATAACACTGCTTTAGGTAAGTTAGGTAAGTGAATGTGCTTTTGCAATGATATTACCTGATTTTTCCTGGGAAGTGAGCCCTTCTTCATTATAGAAAATTTAATGATATGGGGCAATTTATTAAATTGCAGATAGCATCAACAAGTTCAGAATTATGGCTGGTCAACTTGCTGACTTCCACTCAGACAAATGCAGCCTTTACCCTGTGCAGCCCAGAAGCTGCAAGAGTTTTTCTTTACCACGAAGAATGTACCACGAAGAGCATAATGCAGCAGAAGGAATTCTGAGTTTAGTCAGAAAATCTGTAGGCAAATTCCAGTTCTACTTCTTATGACCTTCAGCAGCCCTGATCACATGACACGCACATTACCCTCTGGGAACCTTGGTTTCCTTGTCACCAAACAGGGGACGATGCCATCTGTCCTGAAGACCTCACAAATTCTTACAGGCATTGAGTTACATAATGTGTCCTAAAATAACTCATCAACTGGAATACAATAAATAGGAGATAGAATTCCACTCTGTTCAATAAAAAATAAGTTCAGCCTTGAACATATCTCCAAATAAGCCTAACAAAAATGTAACAAAAGGATGAAATACATTTCATAATAATGGCTGACTACATAGAAGAAATTTTAGAAATGATAAACATCTATAATATATGTTACCTCATATACCTAATCTTAAAATGTTTAGTATAATGTGTTTTACTCCATTTATTGTCATTAAATCTTTCATGGTTTTAATACCAAGTCATATTTATGTAGTGTTTTATAACTGTCCCGGGGCTTTCTCTTAAATTATTTAACCTTCAACCCCCCCCAGTGAGGGAGACAGTGTTTTCCCTGCCCTGCCCTCCCACTTCTTTTAGTTGCTCAGGGTAACAGAAGCTCCACTGTGGAGTCTTGTAAGTTTTTTCATCTCGCAATGCCTGTGGGCATTACTGGAGCATGTGAGATGACTCCAGATCTGGGGGAATAATTCTTTTTTGAAGTTTATAAAGCTGCTCCCCTTTCCATCTCCCGAGAATCTTCTGATTTCACACAACAACCCACATCCCCAAACAGTGTGGAATTCTAGAGAGGCAGAAGGCGAGCTTTTGGTTTTTCTTTTCTGTGGTCATGGTGCCCTTATTTTGGTTCATGGTCTCCTGGAACAGTTGTCCTGGGCAGTCAGCATTACATATGTCCCCAGATGGCCCTGAGCGCTTCTGGATTCTTGTTTCTGAGGATTTCCTCTCCTCAAATTTATAGGTGTCTTCTGTCGCCTAGTACCCCAACATATAAACATTAGGAGCACTGGACCCACACAGCCAACAGGGAGAAGCTAAAAGGTTAATCTCTGACTATATCCTACACACACTCACACACACACACACACACACACACACAATGAGGCAAAATGGCAAGGAGTGCACCTCAGATACTCGGAATATGAGATGAGAAAACGAATGGCATCAGATCAGCTGTTCTTCATCATAAGGATTCTCACCAGAAGAATAAAACATGGAGTGAAGAAGAAACCACGTAGGTAGAGCCCCTTGAAACGGGTTCTCAGCATCTGTCACCTCACCTCTATCCTCCTTTGAGAGCCCAGCTAACCTCGTCCCTACTGCATGAACAAGGAGAATGAAATGATAAAGTGGCAGAGTGAAGACATATCTGGTGACAGTAACCCCATGTTTTCCCATGTACAGTGAGGTCCCTTTCATCTGTGACTACTGCTATGCACCATATCTTAAGGTATGAACTGAGACAGAAGGTGTCTGAGATTCAAGTGTCCCCTTATAAAAGAAGTGACCCCAAGCCTGCTCAACCAAAACACGGCATGGGTGTTGGGTGGCTAATAAGTGACAGTGTGAGGAACGAACCCAGCTCCATGAAACCTTAACTGGATTTCATCAAGATCGTGACTCCTCCCTCTCTCGGGCTGGATTTCCAGTGCTGGGCTTGCTGGCTGTGGTTACACTCGGCTGGCGTCCTGAAGATGTCAGCTGGGTGAGGGATGAAAAGCTGTTTTGCTCCTAACCCCACCTTCCTTTCTTTTTTTAAATAGCCTGCTCAAAGGGATGCTTGGGTGCTAGTGCTGTCGTGACCCAGATCATTGAACCTCTCTGACATCCCATTTTCTCAGCTCTACAATGAGAGTAAGATGGATGCTTTTCAGGGACCTAGTCACACTTGATTTCAAAGGATTTTGAGGAGCCTGATGCAGAACGTTTTGTGCCACTTACATTTTTGGTTTCCTACATGTATTTTTATGTGAGACTAACCATATTGGCTCACTTCCTGATTTATGATTGGCTGTTACCCCTCTTTTTTTTACTGAATTCTAACCAACATGAGCTAAATTTTACTGAGTATTCACTGTGTAACAGTTACAAGCTTTTTACTACATGTAGTTGTTTTATCCTCACCACATTTCTGTGGGACTTATCCTTCCAGCACGCCTGTTTTTATTGATGAGGAAGCAAAGCCAAAGCGATGGGAAAGAACTTGCCCACGACCACAGGTAGAAAGCAGTAGAACCAGGATTAGAAACCAGGGAGTTTGGTTCCAGAGCCCATGTCATAAATTGCCATCCATTTTGCCTCACAGAGGTTCAATCTGACTATAAGTATCTGTTTAGCATTCCAAAGTTAAACATATGGGAGAACTTGAGCATTCTTATTGCAAATAAGGCAGCACATTGAATGAACCAAAACTCATTTATCTTAAAACATCCCTCCCAGAAGCACGCACTCCCAGAGTGGCATGCTGTTCAGGTTAGAGCGTGGACTCTGGAGGAGAACTCATCCTTGCAAACAATGTGCAGGAGAGAAACTAGGCTTGATGGGTCACTGGGTAACACTGAACTGTGCAAATTCCCCTTCACGTCAAGAGCCTCCTCCTTTCCCCTGGAAGAGAAAGCAATGAGCAGCATTTCACCTATCATCGATCACTGGCATCCAGTCTTGGAAGCATGCGGATTGAACTCAGAAGGTCATTTCCTCTTTCATCTTCCAGTCCCCTAGGCTGAAGTGTTCCCTCAGGCAACAAGATGCCATTGGCCAGTGTTCTTTCAGCTCCTTCAGCAATCAGGAAGCTTCAGAACTAAGAAGTGAACTGAGGACAGGCAGTGAAGGAGCAGTGGGCTGCACTGTACATCTCTCCTCTGCTACTGGTAATACAGCCCAGAGATGAGAGCATCATTTCCCTTCCCTTTTTCCAGGCAGAAGTGAGGAGCGTTGGGGTGAGTGCTGGCGAAGGTCTGAAAGGGCCTGTGTGCTGCACATACAACCTTTGCCCAATCAAGGGTGTCCAACCTGCGGCCCGTGGGCCACATGCGGCTCAGGATGGCTATGTATGTGGCCCAACACACAAAGTAGTAAATTTATTTAGAACATTATGAGTTTTTTTGTGATCATGTGTTGCAGTGTATTTAAAGTGAGGCCCAAGACAACTCTTCTTCCTGTGTGTCCCAGACGCAACAAAAGGTGGATGCCCCTGAGTGTAAACGCTTGTTGAGATGCCATTAACAGTGAGGAGGGAGCCAGGTTAGCTCAGGTTGGCACAGTCTTCTCCCAAGTCAACACTCCCCACGTAGTAGAAAGAATTGTATCAAGAGCAAATGCTTCAAATATGTGTGAAGAGAATCTAATGCCTACAAATAGCTAAGGGTATTCTTTAGTCTACGAAAGAATTCTCTCTAAACGGGAGAAGCTGGACCCATGAGCAAACCCATCATATAACCTGCTAGGGTGATTTTATGATATGTCTCCGAGAGCAGGACATAATGACATTATGTAAGCAGACAGTTTTGTCGTCTTTATGCTTTTGTTCACAGCATTAAGGCTGGATTAAAACACCACACAACGCCTCTCAACCTATTATACCAGATCAACAATGGCAGAAAGCTATTCACGCAGCTGTATGTGAACTGAAATAAAACAGGGGCTCTCTCGTCCCATTTTGCATGCTGTTTTAAATTACATCAGCAGTAAATCATGTTTTATTACACATGCTTCTGCTCAGATGGGGAAGCACAAGAAAAAAAAATATGCCAAGAACAACTCACGGTGGATCAGTATCACATCGATCTTGCCAGTGGAGCCCTTCCTACCCCCCAGTGCCGATGCCCGTCGGCAGCGTTCACCAAGTGAGTGATTGTACAATAACAAACTCGAAGTCACACATTTTACTTTTTTCTTGGGGAAAGCTGATGTTCTACAAACAGAAAAATATTCTTATAAATAGGCAAGAGGATAATGGGAATGAAAGAATTTCAAGTAGGGAGGAGGAAGGTGTTCTACGTTGACATGGAACAATACTCCGTAGTTGTAACCAGGCAGCATTAAACAAAAGTGCAGCACGTCAGATAGGAGACTGCCGGGGTGGGGCGGGGCGTGGGGGGTGGGCAAGTGCACAGGCAGTGATAACCACCTGGAGCTCTGCTCTCCGGGAATGCCCCGGTCCAGGCCCCCCCGGGAGACGCTGATTTGGAGGGTCTGAACTTCTGATTTATACAAAAGCTCTCAAGCAGGCTGATTCCCTTTTCTATTGAACGAGCACTGCTCTCAATCCCCACAGTATACTTCTTAGTTTGAAAGATAATGAAGGTAATGATAGCCACTAGTTCAGCCTTTCACACACCCTGAGAAGTAGCCCGAAGGCCAGTGCCAGCTCTTGGAACCTGGATGATGAAAAGTGTATTCACGTCATTACACGGGCTTTCTCCTTGGCTTTCCGCCACATACTCTGGCTACATTTATTTGGAAGTATCCTGTCATTTCAAAAGGTAGGATAGGTAAGTGTCTCTAAATGGTTTCCCTTTATCTCACCTATCATGGGGAGTGGCCGTACCCCCTGCTTCGAGTCTTCCTAGACTGAACTTCCTAAGCCCTGCGGCTTCTACCTCTCTAGTGGCTCTCAAACGTGTCTCCTCTCTCGTACCAACAACCGTGCCTCAGTTCAGGTTCTCATGGTTCTCCCTCAGGATTACTGTAATAATCTTCTCAACTGGTTTTCTACCTTCTGTTTTACTTTCCTCTAGTCCTGTTCTGATAAATTGGATCATTTCACTTCCTCCAAATAAAATGTTTTCATAACTCCCAATTGCCTCCAGAATCCAGTCCGGGCTTAGCACACGAAGTCCTAATTGGCCCCAAGTGTGTGGTTTAAACCCAGGTAACATAAGACATGCAGGCTGGATGCGAGTAGCTTTTGGTACACTGGAGTCCCGCGGCTCCCACGGCTCACTGCCGTATCAGTGCTGATATGTCTTCCACTGTTTGAGAGAAGCTAGGTTTATGTGCTGTCCCCCACTTTTTAAAAATTAATATGAACCCATGATGATTCACCCCTACTTCCCAAGCCTGTGGATTAGACTCAATCCAAGGTTGGTCATTTTATACCTGTTTTATTACATGACTGATGCCCGGGAATTTCATAGGACTTTAAACCACATTATAAATACACACAGTAAAAACCTAAATCTAAACTTGCTAAGGGCAGAAAGTTAAATAAACCTTTACTCTCCTGCCTTCTCATTCCAAAGCAGTTTTCTCTTCATCACATGATAAAATTCACCTTGATCACAAGATCATTACCTTTGGTAGAACCCTCTTTATTGCCTTTTTGTTTATTATTTCCCTGTGGTAGGGAGTCAATGAGTGGTGTCCCCAAGAGGAATGCAGACTGCTTTCACATAAAAACAGATGAGACAGAATTGCCCACGAACTTAAGACAGCATGGCCATGAGAGACCATTTGGGATGAAGCAAGAGGGATGCATCTGGGTGCTGGCACTCATGTACGTGAGCAGGAGTTCGACTGATTCCTTTCAGTGACGCCCTGCAGGGCAAGCCACAGTCTACCTCTCCATGCAAAACTTCTCGAACAAGCTCTAAACCTAATGTCCTCATGGACTTCAATTTGGGGTGAATCTGGGTATAGATACATCGATTCTCTCCTCATTTTCCAGGGTGGCCACCTCTCCACCTCCCAAACCTCATTTTATATAGCATTGACCCAAGAACATCTGAAATTTCTATGTTACTAATCTTTTTCGATCTTGGACTGTCTTGAAAATCTGAGGCAATCAATGCTTTCCCCCAAAAAAACATATATGCAAATAAAGTTTTTTACAATTTGCCTGTCAGTTTTAGTATATATCCATGCACTGACCCCCTAAGCTATCCTATGTAAGGACTCGTACCTATAGAATACCCTGATTTATTCCCAAAACAGTGATTCCCTATTTACTGTGGGAAAAACCCACAGTAAAAAAACTAAGCATTTATTATTAAGATTCCCTACGTAGACAAGCACCTTATTTAGATCAGAGTTTTCTTTTGGAAGAGAGCTCCCAGCCTTTTGGCACTTTGCTGCAGAACCCCTAGCTCAGAGTCTGGAGCTCAGCGGCAGAGGTTGATAAAATTAATTTTATCCATTCACCCAAGGATGTCAGATCCTAGGAAATTAGTCATACATTCCACTAAGGCAAACGAACAAACACATCACAGAATGCTCAAAATAATCAGTCAAGTGGATCAGGAGGCTGTGTCCTCTCCTCACTAGGCAGCCAACTTGAGAAACCCACATGAAGACCAGGAAGGCCACAGTGGAAACACAGCGACCGCGAGCTGGATGGTCTGATGGGCAAACGGGTGCCCCTCGCACCTGTGCCCTTTCGTCCACCCTGGGATAGGACTGCCAGGGAGAAGCAAACCAGAGAAGCTTCTTAAGCATGACAAATTTTATCGGATTTTTAATGTTTCTACTAGAAAACATAACCACATTAAAGAACATTCTTGATGACATACCCATAATCACTTTAATGCATCACTACCATTACCATTTTGATATGCATCTTCAATCATTTCTTTCCTCTATATACTTGTATCCCAGATACAAGTATATATCAGCTCCGTTTGCATCTTCCCCTCTCTAAGCTCCCCCAATATATTCAATACCAGGGAGGAACTAAACAAATTCCAGCATGTAAAAAATTATATGAGGCAGATGTCTCATTTTCAACAAACAAATGGAAAATTTAAGAAAAAAAGAAGAAACAAATGAAAAACAATTTAAGTGGTATATCAATCAACCGCAATGCTTAGATCTTATTTCAAATACACTTTGAGATGGTTTATATTAGCCTCATTGCGAGCACAAAGCAAAAACCTAGAGCAGATACACAAAAGATAAAGAAAGGGGAAGCAGAACACACTACCCTGAAAAGTCAATTTACAAAGGCAGGCAGAAAAGGAGAGAAAAAGAAACAACGGAAATTCAAACCAACCAGAAAAAAGTAAGATGGCGTTAGTAAGTCCTTATGCATCAATAACTCTAAATGTAAAGGGATTAAATTTACCAGTGCAAAGGCACCGAGTGGCGGGATGGCTAAGTAAACAGGATGCAATGACATGCTGCCTACAACAGGCTCACTGCACCTCTGGGACACACAAAGGCTCAGAGTGAAGTTATGGAAAAAGACAGTGCATCAAAGGGGAAACTAAAAGCAGAGGAAGCTATACTTACATCGTACAAAACAAGTTTCAAGCCTAGGATGGTAGCAACAGACAAAAAAGGTCATTGTATAATGCCAAAGGAGTCAGTTCATCATGATATAACATCATAAATATATCCACACCCAACACTGAAACACCTAAATATATTAAGCAAACACTAACAGATCTGAAGGGAGTAATGAACAACAATACTAGAATACTAAGGGACTTCGACACCCCGCTTCCAACAATGGATAGCTCATCCAGACAGAAAACCAGCAAGCAAATGATGGACTTGAATTATACATTAAACCAAATAGACCTAACAGACATTTATAGAAATTCTATCCATCAAAAGTCAAATACATTTTCTTCTCGAAGTACACACCAAACTTCTCTCAAATACATTTTTAAAAATTTCATCTTAGAAACAATGTTGAGCCAAACACAGAGAGAGCACAGAGAACACATGATGTATGATTTCACTCGTATAAAATTCAAAATCGGGATAGCACTTACCCTTGGTCGGGACAGTCACTGCAGGGAGTGGTGGGGCCCAGGTTCTGGTGATATTCCATCGAGGACCTGGGCACATTCACTTGTGAGAATTCATCGAGCTGTAAATTTTGATTTGTATACTTTATGTTATACAATAAATAGTTATGTTCATGAGCTAATATGAGCATTTTTATCTGATAATACTAAGGAATTACTGGGAGTTTTCTTCATTGATCATAATACTGGGATTTTTTTGTCAAAAAAGTCTTATGTTTTGAAAGTATATACTGCAATATTTATGGATAAAACGTAGGGGAAGAGGGAAAAGGGGAACCTGGAGTTTAAATGGACCGTGTATTGGTAACTTATATCCAGGCAATGATTACATGAAGGTACATTAGCTATTCTTTCATATACACTTGAAATTTTCCCTTATAGAAAGTAATCATAGAATCCCCTTCGGGAACTTATCCTTGCCCAGTTCCTCCTCTCTGCACTGCCCTGGGACTTTCACCTCCCTCCCTTCTTCCACCACTGCCTCACCTGAGAAACCAGACCTCTTAATCTACTGTAGCTCCCTTCTCAAAGCAGTACAGCTCACTGGGACTCTCTTAATCTGAAATCCAGCACACTATACAGGCCCCTTGAAAGCTCAGCCCCAGCCAGAAGTGAGTTTACAAAAACAATAAAAAGGTGGGTCTTTTCTAGAAAGGAAGGTCCTATTCTAACTGCTAAGAAAAGAGATTTCCTCCCTCCCTCCCTCCCTCCCTCCCTCCTTTCCTTCCTTCCCTCCCTTCCCCTTTCTCCAAATATGCATGTATAGGTAGCATTTGGAAGATACATTAGTGTCTTGATAAATCTGAGAAGTATTGTTAATAGCATCAGGAATGTCGTCATCAACCTTGCCCCAGGGTGGGCTACTTCTCCTGACCACTGATCTAAACCATTCCGTAAGGGCCCTCACAAACTTTCATGTCACAGGGTGATTTCTGAAGTTGTCCCCAGATCAGGGAGGGCATCTCTTCGGAGCCTTCAATCCCCTCCCATTGTTGAATTTCCTCTGACAAATTCTATGTTTATGGGAGGAGGGGGGAAGAGAAAACACTTAATCACGGGTGTCCAACCTTTTGGCTGCACGCTGGAAGAAGAGTTGTTTTGGGCCACACATTGAATACATTGTGACATGTAATCACACAAATATCTCATAATGTTTTAAGTGAATTTACGATTTTGTGTTGGGCCGCATTCACAGCCATCCTGGGCTGCATGTGGCCTGCGGGCTGCAGGTTGGACAGTTTCTCCGAAGACTTGGCCACATAAGAACACCAACGAATAGGTTTAAGACTAAATGGAATGGAGGCAAAACATTTATCCAAATGAGATTCTATTAATTTTCCAGGGATGGGGATGATACAAGATAATTTACTTGAATTAGTCTCAAAGCATACATTGTCAGCCTAGAAACAAAAACACACAAATTGGAGTTTGATTTAGGAATTAATAAACAGATGTGATTTGGAAGAAATTAAAACATCTATCAACTTCTGTGAAACTCAGGACTGGCTGTGTGAACCCAAATTACAAATGCACTCTATCCGATCCTCCTCTGAGCTCAGGGGTTTCGGTCCCAGTGACAGCCCCCCACTCAGCGGGAAGCCCTCAGTTCTATCCCACCAGCGTGAGGTTGGCAGCCCGCCACCGCCAGGTCTACCTGTGTTTCCCACACCTGGACCGCCTTTGTTTGCAGACTCTGCCTCCCCGAGCAAACACCCACGCAGCCATCTGCTCCCTCTGCCCCAGGCCTTCCTCCTGCTAAGGGTCTATCACAAGTGAAACAAGCCCCCCGAATAAAAAATAAAATAAAAAACCTTCTCGAGTGTCCAAGCAAGGCACCATCTGAAGTGATTTTAGAATTCTTTGGAGAAGTTCACTTACTTCTAGAAAATCTAGACAGAAATAATTGCAAAGCAGGTAAATTCTCCTGGGAGTGCAAGCCAGGGACAGACTGGAAGGACATTCTTCAGATTCTTGAGTCGTCTTCCACCTTTTTGTGCTACCCATGACTAAGCTTTCACACAAAGGCACTGGTATCGATGTTGTAGACACACTTACAGCAGCATAGCGGTTTAGAGGACAGCCGACCAACCACACACACTCATGTCACTTTGAATCGATAGGCAAAGAAATCCTTCTTAAAGGGGAAGGAGTTCTAATCTGGTGGTCATTAGCAAGTATACTTTGGGAAAAATCTCAGTTTCCACGTGTAAGCAAGGAGGTGACAGGCTCAGAGCAATCCTTTCAATGGCCCTTGAAATGCAGTGAGGGCTTAGTGCATGGCCACACCTCAGGCGGGCTCAGTCCATACAGTTCTGGGTCACTCCCGGGGAGGTAGGTGCATGCTACAGTGTCATATGATGGGCAGTACAGAGCATTCAGAGAAGGGGTCTGGTCAGACTGCTGGAGTTTGCCAAACATTCTCTACTTAGGAAACAGAGATAACACCAGCACCTGTGGCACTGGCTTCTGTGAAGATGAAATGAGTTTGTCCAAATAAGCTCCTAGAGCAGGGCCCCCTGCCTCACAGCCAGCATTCGGTAAATGTCAGCTATTTTGGATTGAGGGTGTAAATACCCAAAAAGGAAGATCCCAGTGTGCTATTAAAAAAAATATTTAAAGGAAAATTCCAGGGAAACATGAGAGTCGCACTTTCAATGAGTGGATAAGAACTCATTTTAATGGAGCACAAAGAGAAAGTCAGATGGTGTGGGAAGGTTGTACGGCAGAGTGACAGAGTGCTGGACCAGCGTTAACAGGTCTGGGGGTAAGTCCTGGGTCATTTCTACCTCTGTGACTTGGTATCAAGCAACTCATCCTTTTGAGTTTATAAGGAGCGTTAATCTGTCTGGTTGCTTCTAGCTTAAAACTATGATTTGATGCCAGGTACTAGTTAGATCCCTGCTTCCTTGATTAGGTGCATGTTAGGGTTTTGTTTTGTTTTTTAAGTGTCACTTTGGGCCCTGGTGCCTTCATTGTCCTCTTGTCAGAGTCATCTCAGCTGATGTAACTGTGCTTACACAATAGCAGACTCAAATCAGCAGTTCAAGGACTTCTCCAAAAACACAAACTGACACCAAAGGTAGAATTTGACAAATATTTCTCATAAGATACCAGGATATTTGTCTTCCATCTTCCTTAATAACATTTGCAGTGATAAATATGTCCTCTATGGGGTTCCCTCCCCCCCCCACCTAAAAATATCATCTGTGGAGACCCAGTCACTGTGTGGACCAGTTTCCCTTGTTGCAGACTGCCCACATGGCCAGGTCACTGGTCAGGGCTGTGCCGCCACCGTGGCCTCAGAGCAGAATAACACTGAGTTCTGCGAGAACGGGAGCCCTCTCTGGCTTCCCAAGTGCCAATGTGCACCCGCTAAGTTGCAGCCCAGCCATCAAGAGGATTC
Organism: Phyllostomus discolor; assembly: GCF_004126475.2. NCBI lineage: Eukaryota > Metazoa > Chordata > Mammalia > Chiroptera > Phyllostomidae > Phyllostomus > Phyllostomus discolor. The sequence goes on along the minus strand of NC_040912.2, from coordinate 26,898,878 downwards.
AGGTTACTTAACCCAACAGCAAGGGTGGCAGATAGAAGGCAAGATTGAAGCTGACAAGCTAACTCTCACACAAAGTATGCCTTCACGAATAACCTCCAAAGGACATTTAAAACCACCTTTCTGAAAGGATTTTAAAAAACCCCTCAATCTTGACATACATTGATATTTTCTTCAGCTAATTCCCTTGAAGAGGCAGTGCTCATTATCAATTCAAAACTGAAACTGATGCACTCACCAGGAAGGATAAATGAAATCCCATAGACATTATCATGCAAATACAGTCTTAAAGCTCTGCAGTTGTAAAAAAAAAAAAAAAATGTTCAGTTGTATATAACAGCTTGGCATTTCCATGCAAGACACAAATTTATAGACTATCAGACTCACTTATGGAAAAATCAAGCAGGGCTATCATATTTTTGAAATACTATAAATGGATACTGAAAGAATCAAAAGGCAAAAACCTGAAGTATGCATGACACCTATTCTTCAGGTTTCCATACATATTATTTCAGGAAAAAGTAGCTTAGAAAGCCCCAGATGGAACACAAAGGTTTCATATTCTTGGTGAGGGAAAACTAACCAGCACAACAGATCTAGGTAAGGAGGGTCTAAAGAGCCCAAGGAATTAGAAGAAATCGAAGCTAACTCGGGCCAAGATTCTGCCACAGCTGAAGTGAGGAGCGGGAGGAGAGAACGGACAAAGTGCTGACATACGAAGTGGAATGGGATAAACACCATCGAGGCACCCAAATGCTTGCAGGAGGTTGTGTTAGATACGAGATTAGATTTGGGGAGACAACATATTGTGCGTGTAAAATGTTATTTCAGCTCAATACTGAAAGAGCTGTAGGGTACAGCAGCAAACATGCGAATGGGAAGAGGCTATCTCAGGTGACAGTCCTACCTGAAAACATGGAGGAGTTGTCCTGAGGGTGGGAACACCGTGGGCACTTCAGCCTGTGGGCTGACACCTGGACTGGAGGTGCCCTGCAGAGCGTGGGTGCTCAGGGACAGCCCCGGTTTAGTCTTTATTCTACAGACACTGTCCCTCTAGCGATGTTTATGTCACTGTGAGGCACTGAATCATCTAGAGTTAAAGCAACTGAAGTTGAGCCCTTGAAGAAGAACTGACCAGAAAAGAAGAAATTGAAGATGTGAGGGAAAGGGGATGGATGGAGACATGACACAGGAGTCAGGAGGAGACGGGATTCCTGGGCTGGGATGGAGGTTCTTGTCAGAAGGACCATCGCCGCTTCCTCAGCGTAGAGACTGGCAAACTTTCTGTCAAGGGCCGGATGGTAAGTACTCCAGGCTTTGCAGGCTGCCTGTTCTCTGTCCCATCACTTCCCCTCCCCCATTGTGTTGCAAACACAGAAACAGACAATACAGAAATGAGCAAACATGGCCATGTTCCAACACAACTGTTTACAAAAACGGGTGGCAGAGCGGGTTGTCTGGCCCACGGGCCACCACTAGCTGATTCAGAGAATCAGCCAAGAAGCATAAGCATACCGTGTATGATAGTATTGGACAAAACTAAAAGAAATTAAAGTCTGTCTTTGACTTTTTAGTAAAGTAGGAAGCTAGGGTATCTGTTAAGAAATGCAGATAGAGGACAGAAGGGCATGGAGATATCAGAACAGTTACCATGGGACCAGCTAGGCATGAAACCCTCAGAGGAGCAGTTTGGATTCTTTAAAACATTTATGTATGTATGTATGTATGTATGTATGTATGTATTTATTTATTTTTTACAGAGAGGGGAAAGGAAGGAGAAAGAGGGTGAGAAATGCTGATGTGAGAGAAACATGGATTTCTTGAATGTGCCCTGGCTGGGGACTGCAACCCAGGCATGTACCCTGACTGGGAATCGAACTAGCCACCTTTTGCTTTGTGGGACAATGCCCAACCAACAGAGCCACACCAGTCAGAAGAGCAGTTTTGATTCTTAATGGAGCTAGTCAACAGTTCTGGGACTCAAGTGGAGAAAAAAAAAATCTACATAAGCATTGATCAGCCTGGCACTTGGCTAGTTCTCAAACATTTTTAACCCAAAGGCAAAGAAGACTGAGCCATTTATTTCAGTGTACTGACAAGGACTTGCTATTATAAAGTCCATAAAAGGGGTTTCTTCTTGTCCCAACTCCTAAGTCTTATTCCACAATGTGCGAGTGTCATCCACACAAACCCAAGCACTGTATTCAGGGGGCAAGCAATTAAGCACCGGTTGCAACCCAAAGGGGAATGAGAAGGCAACAAATAAACTAATAAATACTTCTCAGCCATCAAGTTACCAGCAATGAGAGCCAAGGAAGACATAAAGAAATGTAATTCTCTGTGTTTCCCGTAGTCTTGGATGCAGAGCCACCCAAGGCAGAGGAAACATAGGATACTATTTCCCCAACAGTAACTCAAAAGCTTCAGAGGATATCCAACACTGAGTGTTCCAGGAACATAAGGAAATTTGAGAAGTAAGAGCAAGCAGCAGGCTCTCATTTAGAAAACGGCTTCCTTTGAAAAATGACTAGGGCTCTTCACATTTGCTGTACGGACCAGAAGTGAGTTCTGGGCTTCCCACACACTGTGAGGCAGAGTGGCACATGCCAGTCACACGGAGCCCAGGATGGGGAAGATTGGCAAGCCCCAGCGGGTACATTTCCATCCCCTTTTAACTATACTCTGGAGGGATGGTCGAGGCTTTCAGGCACTTTGATCAGGGAAGCAGTTAAAAGTATCACGCTGAGCCCCAGAATCACCACAGCTGGAAAGACAGGAATAGTTGCCACCTACTTGAACTTGCTAATTTGCCTAAAACTGACAGAGCAAGGCTTGTCAAAGAGGCTTATGTGGCACGTCAGTCTCTCCCTGAGAGGGTTTCCATCATTCGGCCTTCACCCCCGTTGTATTAAGAAGAGCTGTGCTCTACGCTGCTCTTTATCATTTGTCACCTCAAACCATCCCTTTGTTTCACTGGATAATAATTCACATCGAGACTCCGCTGTTATACAGTGGGGTTAGAGCTCTCTATGGTAACGGCAGCCCTAGGCATCAGTGAAGCTTTCAGAGTTGCTTCTGCAGTGAGGAGGTGAGAATCCCAGCTCGAGACCCCAGAACAGTTGACTCCACCACACCACACCTTCTACCCCCCCCCCCCAACCCCCGCCACTGTCATCGGGGTAGGGGGTCCCTTTAAGGCCTCCAAATGCCCCTCTGAGCAGGGACAGGGATCCAGAAAAAGGGATTGGAAATCTAAACATTGGGGCTTAAGATATACATTTTTCTTATTAATTAAACAAGGTTTGCAGCAATCAATGCTTCCTGCCTTCTCAATCTCATTACTATCATTTGCCTTGTTGTTGCAGTATACAAAACAAGGCAACACTTACCAGGAGCTGGACACTATCAAGAATGCTCTCAAGAACAATTGCCCCAGTTTTACAGATGAGAGAATTTCAATTTAGAGAATTGGGGCACGTGCCCAAGATCACACAGCTGTGGCAGGTTGGGATTCAAGCCCAGGTGTATCTAGCCCCAAAGCCTGTGTACTAATCTAGACCCTGGCCAGCGACCTCTGAGTCTTCTCCGGTGAAGGGAGAAGCCGCAGTGTATGCACCGCAGAGACCCAGCCGGTGCCCTGGCATCATACAGTGCAGAAAGCAGGCAACACGGAAAAATAAAAATACATGCTAGCTAGCTCTTGGGTGAAAAAGAATAAAGTTTGGATCTGGTAAAAGCATTTGTAGTTTGCAAGTTGTTTTCACATATAAAATCTCATGATAACCTTAGGAGGAAAGGCATTAACCCTTTTCCATTTTTTTCTGATAAAAAAAACCACATGAAGTTTCTGAAAGGTTTGGATATACACCTAACCTTACATAGCTAATAAATGGGAAGACCAGGATTAGAAACCTGTTTTTCTGGGTTCAAGCCCAAATTCTCCCTCTAATATCAGAATGCTTCTGCTGTGTGTGCTGCTCACTTAATAGGTTTGCAAAGAAATTTCTCATGTTTTCCCTTCTGATTCCTGAGACATGGCATTTACCAGTGCTGTAGTCCTATTCCCAGGGAAATGAGTACAAGCTAAAAAAAAAAAAAAAAGAGTATAAAACTGTTCTTCACTTGTAAGCAGTAGCTAGATTTAGTTGCTAATGTAAAAGAAAAATGGGAAATCTGACTATATTGTTCCATGTAAAGTCAGTAACTCTAATGCTATCATAGAAACTACTCAAAACAGTCATGGGGATGTAAAGTAGAGTGTAGGAAATATAGTCAACATTACTGTAACTGTGTGGCATCAGCTGAATACTGGAAACATCGGGGGACACTCTGTACAGTGTATGATTGCCTGACCACTATGCTGCACACCTGAAGCTAACACAATATAATGGTGAATGTGGACTGTCATTTTAAAAACTTAAATTTAAAACAAAATTAGGAAGAGCAACACGGGAAGCGTGAAATGGTGGGGTGGGGGGTTGTGGGTACAGAGGAGCCAGCCCAGCCAGTCCCTGGGCAGGAGTGCGATGACACACTTGCAACGACTAAGGTCACAGAAAAGCAGCGGGGAGCCAGGCAGCACAAAGGGTGGGAGGCACGCACACTTGTACATGAAGTAAGAAGGACAATAGAAAACAGAAGGGACCAAAGTTAAATACTTCATAAAAACTAAATCTGAGACATTAATCATAGCAGCAGTGTAAAAGAGGAGGAGAAAAGTTGCTAAATGCATACCATTATGTAATCCTGATAGCCTCCTAATTTAGGGGCAAGAGGACTAAAAAAGGAGAGTTGAACCCTGGAAGCTCAGGAAATGACAAAAATATTCGGCACGAAGGAGTAACTCTTCTGAAAGACGGGGCGTATTTCTCCACTGCTTTCTGTATTACTAGTATGTGAACTTGGGTAGGAAGGGCTGGGGGAGGACTTTCGACAATCCTGTCAGTCCCTCTGTTGACAGTTGCTATTTTTTCCTATTGCTATTTCATTCCTTCCCAGCATCTCTCTTATCTCGTAGGTGAACCAGCTCAGTGGTTACACCCCCTCAGGGCGGCTGCTCCCTCCTTACACTGGAAGCCACTGCTCCAGCTCTGGCGGAGGGAACCTCAGGTCCTGCTGAAAGAGCGGTCGGGGCCCCAGTTTCCCAAGGCCGGGCTGGTAATGGCAGGCTGCAGTCTCAAGCAACACCTTTGAATGCAGGTAATTATTGCAGAAATTGACAACCAGCCCTAGAATCGAGCCAACAAGGTGGGAGAGCTCTTTACTACCCAGATTTCCGAGAGGGAGGATAGCACCTGCCTGTGGGCTTAATTTTTTTTTTTTAAATAGAGAATCTACATCATTGTAATAACAAATAGTGACATACTAGGTTCTACCCTATAATTACTAAAGTCACTAAATTTCAAAACATTTTCATAAAGATCTAAAATGGAACGATGCTGTGCACAGAAAGATCTCACAGACCTGTCAAAGGTTTCCACTGCTCTATCCTCACTAAACCCAGTTTATTGTGAAATGCGGTAAGGTTTATTTTTCCCATCTAACCTAAATTTCCTTTTTTAAACTATCTCCCCACAAGGGCATCATCTGTTTAAAGAAATGATATGGATGTTATTATTTTCTGCCAAATCTGGAAGAGGCTCCAAGTCTAGGTGTCAGTAGCTTTCTGCTTGCTCTCCTTGCAGGTCCCCCCTCGCCCCGCCAACACACACACAAGCCAAATCACCAAGATAAATCCAGGCCTTTGCCCTGAACCCTCCAACCTCTGTCCAACTGATAAGCCCCCACACACAGCCTTTTCTGAATTCACCCTGGGACACAAAAATCGCAGGCAAAAAAGATCCGGATATGAACTTACTCCCATCTTTCTTCGTTTAAAGGCACATACTTTCAGGTGAGAAATTCCAGGACAAATTTCAAATTCTCTTAATGATTTTTATGGCACTCTTGGAGACTCCCAGATAAAGCGGCACTTCACTTGGAAATTCTCTTTTGTCTGTCGTAAATAACTCTTCCAAAAACCAAACTAGACATGAACAACAGCATTTGCTGATTGCCAAACATAGGTACAGGGTAATAAAATAAAACAAAATCAACTAGAATTATGCTAAAATTATTATAGCATCAATTCTTTGAGTTGCATAGGAAGACATATATTCCAAAAAAGCCACCTTACCTTGTTGGCTGATAAAGAATGATGAGCAAAAGCTTGAATCTGAATTCTGAGACTGACTTTATGTAGCTGTCAGTTTGGCCCATGGACCAGTACCATAAGCATCACCTGGGAGCTTGTTAGGAATGCAAATCCTCAAGCCCCGCCCCAAGCCTAGGAGTCAGGACTGCTGTGGGGATGGTGGGCCCTGCAATCTGTTTAACAAGCCCACCAGCTAGCTGTAATACTCTCTCAAGTTTGATGTTGTTTGAAATTACTGGATAACAGCATTGGTTTGAAACTAAAGTTAAGCAGAAACACCTGTCACTTAGAAATTTTGCCATTCCACAACATTCTAAAGCAACATTAGGTTTTTTTCAATGAACTTTTCATTGTAGACATTTTATATTTACAAACTATTGCAAAGATGGCGGTCCCATTCACACATTCACTGCACCCTCAGTTTCCCCAAAGTTAGCATCTTGCATTAGAATAGTACAACTGTCACAATGAATGGATCTATATTGACACGTGACAAACTTACTCTAGCCTTCACAGATTTCCTTAGATTTCGCCTTATGTCCTTTTTCTGTTCCACCACCCCATCCTGGACACCACGTTACATTTGGTCGTCATGTCTCCGTGGGCTCCTCTTAGCTGTGATAGTTTCTCAGTCCTTCTTCATTCTGGTACTGAGTTTTCGAAGGTCTCTTAGTTGGGGCTTGTCTGACGTTTTTCTCATGATCAGACTAGGGTTATGGGTTTGGAGAGGAAGACCACAGTGACATTCTTGCATCACATCAAAGATACAAACTACCCACATGACTCATCACAGACAACGTTAATTTGGATCACATGACTAAGGCAGGCTTTATCAGGTTTCTCCACCATTAAGTTATCCATCTTCTCTCCTTTCCATACTATGTATTCTTTGCAAGTAAGGCAGCCCACACGTGAGGAATGAGGGGTTATGTTCCACCTCCTTGAGCGTGAACTATTTACTAAATCAGCATCAGAATTGTGCACTCGAAAAAATGAATAAAACCTATTTTGATATTTGAGATGTTTCTAAAAAGAATTAGAAGCCCGAACTGGGTGAGTCATCAACATAAGAAAAATAAAAACAGCATGACATGGGAGATGTGGCTGCCAGTGGGGGTGAAATGAGTTCATGCAATTGCAGACTGATGCCAAAAAATGGGGACAGGCCTTCCACACATGGCACTAATGATGACATATGGCCACCACAGCGACCGCCATGTCTTTTGCAGACACATATCCTGGATCTCTTTCCAGTCTAAGTACAACTGCCCTCTTCCTCCAGTAGTTCCCATCCTTGGCTGCACGCTGACCATTCCTGGAGAGATCTGGTGAGGTTCGGGCAGCAACACTTAAAAAGCTCCCAGGTGATCTGAATATGCAACTAGGGCTGGAAAAACACTGCTCTCAGGGCTGTCATCATCCTCAGGTGGCAGCATTTAACAAACAAACACTGCAGAACCAGGGATACGAGAACAGGGCAGAATGCAGGTTTCATCATAGCTGCATGCCCTTCTTAAAACAGCACAGCAGTGGTGGTAATTAACTCCACCAGACTGAGAACCTTGCAGTCTCAGGACAGAGACCACACTGAGGAGGGGGGTAGAGAGAAAGCGAATGCTATTCAAAGATGCATAAGGCATGCTCCTGCCCTCAAAGCTTTCACCAAATCTAATGATACAATGAAACAGGAGAAATGGAATAGGAATGCTAATGGTGGCCATGGTTGTGGAAGAGTAGTTGTAGTAGTATTAGTAACCAATATTTATTAAATTCTTACTTTAGGCCAGGTCTAAATTCTGTTCCATTTACAACCAAGTGAGGTAGGTACTATTATTATCTCTATTTTTACAGATGAGGAAGCTTACCTAGGTTTCTCTAGCTAAGAAGTGGTCAAAGAGAGGTTTCATAACTTGGCAATCCAACTTCAGAGTTTTGCTCTGTATCATTGTCTCCTCCCCTCTCTTAACTACATCCCAGATCTGCAGGGCACAGGACGGAGAAGTGATCCAGTCCAGGGATGTACAGGGAAGGCTCTCAGGAGACAGGTTATAGAAACTGAGTATAAGAAGCAGAGTTAAATGTGGAGTTGTTGTGAAGTAGTTTGGTGGGCGGCAGGTGAGACAGAGCACTTAATTCAGTTGTTTACTGCCAGGATCAAGACCTGAGGGAGGAGCACCAGAAGTGTGTCATGATAGTTGTTGGGCTTGTTTGCAAATTTAATAAAGGCATGTTACCACAGACAGCCAGTGGGGGGTGCTGGAGAGTCTCCAATGTTGGCCGAGATGGCGGCCGGGGGAGGTTCTTACACTTGAGCTAGAAATGCGAATGGATAGCACTGAAAGCTAGAAAGATGAATGGATAAGGCCCAAGGAAGCCAAACTCTTGAAAGGTTATTGGATAGAAAAAAAAAAATCCTCCTTTCCTTCTCCCTATAAGAACCTCAGGCTTGAGCAGGAAGATGGGGATGGTCTTTGAGACGAACTCCACCATTCTCCCGGGTTGTGCAGCACCTAAATAAAACCTCTTTTTGTACCAGCTCCTGCCTCATGAGTTTGGCTTTTGTGGTGGCAGGCATTCCAACTTCCGTTTTGTTTGGTTACAGGCATTTATGATGAAGGAAGGCACCGATCCTGGCACCACATTTTGGGTACGTGCCATCATCTTCTCCCTAATCTTCTTTGCCCTGTTCTTTGTGCTAGGAAGTCTGGCCCATATGCACTACATCAGTGAATCTTCTGCCAATTGTGGAGCCTCAGCAAGAGATGAGATAGCGGGAGAAGAGTGAGCTCACTGCATTCTTTCGCTGGCTCTCTTTCTGAAGTTTGCCTGGGTCTGGCTGTCCCCTCAAATGAAAGTAATTGTTTCTCTTCTTGTGATTTCTCTAAATGATTCTTTCCCTCTAGTTCCTTACAGTTCTTTCCGGTTTCTTCAGGCCCACGGTTGGTGGCAATTGCCCCCTGTCCACAGCCCAGAGTTGCTTGCCCACCCCTTCAAAATACGTAATTCCTTTGTAAATAAACCCACCTTCAATTGTCCTAATTTGAATGTGCCATGTGGTTACTATAGAGATTCCCAACATACAAAACTAGGTGCAAATTCTCTTTGTTCTGCTCGTCCCATTTGCCAGCAGTGGTGCCTAGAGGTATTCCTCCACAACCCACATGGAAACATATTTACATATTTAATGCTTCTGCAGCACCGACAACAATTCTATCCACTTGGTTTTCATGTTTCCATAGTAACATGGCATAAGCAAGTGGCCCTAAAAGTGACTCCTGCACAATCTCCTGGTTCCAGCTGATTCCTGCCCACCTAGCATTAAATAGTAATAATAATAAACCAACCATTGTTGGTCAGAATATTCTGCTCCCTGTGTTTAAAAACATTCTCTCTCCTTGAGATAATGGATTAATGTTCTACCTTAGTCTTCTCTCTCATTTGTCAACTTTCCTCTGGCCCTATAATTTTTGGTTAAGTGTTTTACCTAGATGTTTAAAATACAGACAGGTTTAACTTACATAATTAACATCATATTTATAAAGAATTAAATTAAAATAATAAAACCCCGAATATTCCTTGAAGGTGACATTGTGGGCACTGTGATTTCAGTCTGATGTAGACCTTATAGGAGACTGGTGTAGATAATATCATTACCCCCGTTTACAGGCAGAGGAAGGAAGGCTACATGAGAACAGCTGACACGTTACGGCTCCTGTAAGAGGTGTCGGAGGCCTCGGCTGAGCAGATTATATGTATGTCTATCCACGTATCAGCCTTTTCCCTGCTCTTGTTTCTTTCCTTCTTTCTCTATCTTTTCTTCTTTTTCCTCCTCTTCTCCCACCTGCTGCTTCCCCCTTCTTTTCCTTGTAATTAATAAACACAACTCTCTGAACACTTGCCATGTCCAAGGCCATGCTCTGTTAGCTGTCTTTGGAGAAACTTCAAAGATATGACTCTTGACTTTGATGTGCTTATAGTCTAGCTGGGCTATGGATCATGCGTCTTTGCCTTTTAATATATGTATGACATAAATATATATATTTCAAAGAAAGCACAGGCAGCACATATGCATAAAAGAGGTATAAATAATGATGATACAATCTTTCAGAAGACAAGTCAATGGCCTGGTTGGGGTGATGAGGAAATGTTCCTTGTGGGAGGTAGAATTTGAGGTAAGTTTTGAGAGAGGGTAGGGTTTACAGAAAGGACATGCTGTAGCATGCTTCAGTTACCTATTTAGGATCCATATGGAAGAAAGTTGCCTGAGACACTTCAGTAAGGATGCCAGGGCTTTCTCCTTTTCATCTTACTCTCTCACTAGAAGTCAGTGAAGATGCTTGTGCTTGTCAACAAGGTGGCAAGGGCCCCTGACGACTGGAGGTGGCAGGTTGGGGGGTTGTACCTAGAGAAGAATTTGGCCTTACATGTCTAGGCATCTAAGAACAGAATAAGAATGGATTCTTAATGAAAACACAGACTATTATCTGCTACCTTAATTTTTTTTTAATATGAAAGGTCCTAATGATTTAGTTTGGGCTTTGAAATAACAACAATTGCTTTTCTCCTGGAATGGCAGGAGGTCCAACCAATAATTTGTATGCATAAATTTGACGTCCAAATATCAACTCCCTTGCCTTTTTGTCTTGTGACATACAGAGAGAAAGAGAAGAAGTCCCAACAAAAATGATTTTCCATGCTGCCTGGAGCTAACCAAATGGATTTAGACAAAGGCCTCTTTGGTAGCAAATGTAAATGCTTTACGCAAAACAAGAATGTAGGTTAAAAAAAAGAGACATCTCTATAATTGCTCTGTGTGCACAATACAATACCTAGTAGCATTTAACATTTCCCATTCTGCAATACCTGATTAGAAGGTTCAGTTTCAGGATCTTAATTAGAATGTGCCACACATCACTACTTAATGGATCTGAAATCTTGGGCAAAGGTTGCTTTACTAATTGTTATTTTCCTATGCTGCTTCTAAAGCTGTTGAATTTTCCCTGCTATGTCAACTTCCCTTCACAATAAAATAATTTAGGGAAAAATCTCTCAGAGAAATCACATGGATGCCAAAAGCCGCACAAGACCTAATGCTCTAAAATGTGTTCTATTATGGATATCAATTGGTATAGCATAAAAATCTTGTTGTTTTCATTGTTGTTTTGGTGTAACATGGTGTTCTTAGAATGATTATGCAAGTTGAAGTACAATTGTTTAATTCCAGGATTAATAGCTCTGTGTCTCCCACCAAAATGTACAAACTGCAAGAATAAGGCCCTGCCCGGTTTGCCTGCCATCGCATACCCAGAGCTTAGCACAGGACCTGCCACAAAGTAGGTATTCAATGCATATTTATTAAGTGAATCAGGAGAACCTGATAGGAAGATCACATGCAATGAATATTAAAGATATTTAAACATTGCAGCAATTTAAGCAAATAATCCATAATGAAATACTGCTCTGAAGGAACTGATCAGTGATTTGCTGAGCAATGATCATTCAGCCACCACCCCCACTCTCTCTCCTCTCCCCTTCCTTCCTGATTACAGAACATACTGCAGGCAAGACACGTGGCATTGGATCTTGCTGGGGAGAGAAAAGAATTGTCACAGTTTGGTTGTTGAAATTGTGAATTCTAAGTGAACGCAGTAAATTTTCTTAGAAAGAGGTTAATGGCTAAGATTCTCATCAGCAATTCCAGTGTGTGGGGTCTTCCCCCCACACAACCAAGGAATTCTCCAACACCAGCTGGATGTCCTACAATTCAAGCCAATTCTGACACTATCAATACGAAGACAGCATCAGATTCCACAGGCTAAGGGCTTAGTCCCACAAGATGGCGTTCCACTTTAGATATCAGTCACAAATCCAGGTCATTACCTACACTTCTGACCGACTGGCTGTAAATCAGAGGTTCCCATGACCCTTTCCTTGGGTCTGATTACTTTGCTAGAGTGGCTCACAGAACTCAGAAAGCAATGTACTCACTAGATTCCTAGTTTATTACAAAGGAAATTAAAGGATACAAGTCCACAGCTGGAGGCAGAGATTCAAAGGGTGAAATCCTGAATGAAGGAGCTTCTGTCCCTGTGGAGTTTGGGACTCACTACGGGGCACACAGTAGCGTTCTGGGTCACCAACCTGGAAGCTCTCTGAAACCCACCCTTCTTGGGTTTTACGGAGGCTTCCTTACTTGGACATAGTTGATCACATCATTGGCCATTGGTGACTGATTCACCCTCCACTCCCTTACCTCTCCCTTGAGGTAAGGGGGGTGGGACTGAAAGTTCTAACCCTCTAATCCCAGGGTTGGTTCTCCTGGCAACCACTCCCCAGCCTCAGGTTAAGCTTCAGAAGACATCTCATTAACATAACAAAAGACACCTTTGTGGCTCCTATCATTTAGGAAATTCAGAGGGTTGTAGGAGCTCTGTGCCAGGATGAGTAGACCTCACCTGAGCATATGTTTATTGATTTTAGAGAGAGAGGAAGGGAGAGAGACACACACACACACACACACACAAAGAGAGGAACATGGATCACTTGCCTCCCATAGGTGCCCAGGCTGGGGATTGAACCTGTAACCCTTTGGTGTATGAATTCCAACCAACTGAAAAACCTGGTTAGGGCAATGTGTATTTTTTATTAGAAATCAGAATACATGATGTTCCCAACATGGTTGCCAACAGGTAATAATATAAATGAGGTAAAGAAGGTGTAATAGGGTATGAATATATTCACACTGGCCAGCACTCAAGACAATATTTCAAATTCATGATCAGATTCCAAATGCATCATACTACCAGATCCTGTTAGACATATTCCAAATAAAGTTTAGTTGAGACTAGTGCACAGTAACTCCAAAAGAATAGACTTAGCAGAGGTAATGAATTCAGGTGTCTACTTACCAATTTTAGATTAATAATTTGAGATTTCAAATAGCAAGTATCCCAAAATGGTATTTTTCTCCACTTAAGTCCCTTGGCCAATACAAAAGAGAAAAACAAAACAAAACATTAAGTTTCAAAGTTTGCCTCCTTTAGTAGTTCATTTTAAATGATTTCCAGGAAGAATAAGATACTTAACATTCACTTGAAACTTAATGTTTTGCCCTGAAATATGACATTATGGAAAACTGGGAAGCAATAAAACATTCAGGTGATGATTCATACCCTTAGGATGTATGTAAATACAGCACTTCTTGTTACCCACCATCAGTGCCAGGTGTAACATGATTTGCTATGAATAGAGCCCCCGAGACCTGCTACTTCTGAGGCGACTTACAAAAGTTGTGCCAATTACTCATGAGCCTATACAGGTAAAATTGAATTGTGTGTTGTTTTTCTAGTCCCAAACCACAAACTCTACAACGCTGTTGTAGGCACGTAGAACAGAGCAAAAACCAAATCAAAAATAGTCTTTCTTGCTACTCTGGGGTGAAACCAGAACTTAGGCTGGTTTTTAAAATGGAATGCATAATGTAAAGCAGAATGATAGAAAAGAATATAAATTACAGTCCAGTTGAATGGGACCTCAGAGATCAACCAATTCCACCCCCTTATCTTACACATGAAGAAACGGAGGCTCCAAGGAGCCTGACCTCTTCAAGGTCACACAACGTAGTTAATGTAAAAATACAGAGCAAAGAGATAGTTGGTAGCTAGAAGTCAAATGCCAACATTATAAATATTGATGAAACTCAATCTTTAGCTCCTAAACGACATTTAAGTCCTAGAAAATGGCTTATTTACTTCAAGTTATATTGATATAGTTTAACTTTAATACAACACAAAATTCTTACAGATAATTACCATTTTACCTGTGTCGGATGGTGAGGTAGACAGAATAGTAGCCCCTAGAGACCTTTGCACCCTGAAATGAGAATCTGTAAAGACACTACCTTCCATGGAAATGGGACTTTGTGTACGTTGACAACCTTGAGATGGGGAGGTTTTCCTGGGTGATTATTATCTGTATGGGCCTGGTGTAATCACAAGAGTCCTCATTAGAGAGGCAAGAGGGCTAAAGTCAGAAGGGAAGGTGTGACAGTAGTAGCAGATGTCGTTGGGGGTGGGGGAGGGAGAGATAGTACACTTCTGGCGACAAGACAAGGAGGTGGCCTCTGGAGGCTGGCAGAAGCGAGGACACAAATTCTCCCCTAGGAAACCTAGGAGAGACCTCCATGAAGAATGCAGCCCTGCCAGCCTGTTTTGGACCTCTTTGTTGAACTTGGGAAGAGAGGTCCTTACTGAAGTTCAGCACATGTGGCCTGACGTCCACCTCCTCAGCCACACTCACAGTCTCCTCATCTGGGGCCTTGCTGCTCCGTGAAGCCCTCCAGCTGGACCGGGTCCATACAATCCGTGTTCACAGCCTCAGAGGAGGCTGTTAACTGTCCTGTTCTTTCATGGTCCCCTTTTCTCCCTTTTTGATGTTTGGAGACCAAGTATGAGAATTTTTAGATGGCAACTTGAGCTTTTCCTATATATGTTGAAGAGAAGAAAATGTGGCATTAATCAACCCAGGAAACATTTAATTTTGAGCATTTAAAAAACTCTATATCAAATCTATCCATTCAACACTGATTTCTTATATCAAGTGTGGTTGTCATTGAGCCAGGAACTGGGGGCTCAATTAGAGACCGTCTCTCAAGGCACACTGCCCTATACTTCTCAGCTGCCTCTACCCTCCTCCATCTTTCAGTGGTCCAGCCTTCTGGGCCTTTAAAGTAACTTCCTGTAGTGCTTTCTTGACTTAGGTCATATCTGCAATCTCTCCTCGACTTTGGCCAAGGTGGATCTTTCAAAAACTGCGCTCTCCAACGCGATGGCCCCTAGCCACATGTGGTCATGCAAACATACATTGAACCAGAAGTAAAACCTCATTGTCAAAGTCTGACTAGTCATAATTTAAGCACTCAACAGCCACACTGAGTTGAGCGGCCACCCCATTAAGCAGTGCAGGTATAGAACCATTTCCATCATTGCAGAAAGTTGTATTGGACAGCCCTGCTCTTAAATGGAAATCCGTTCTTGTCACTGCTTCTCAGTTTAATGTTCCTATTTGTTCCTAATGTTCCTAGTTTGCCTAAAAGACATAAATACTTTGTGTGCCAGCCCTTCCCGCTCTGTTTAGTGCCCCCTCCCCCAGGCACCTTGCTCAGTTTCTGGACACCACCCTCTCTCCCTGCCCCGCCCTGCCACTTGCCCTTCGGGTCTCAGCTTGAACTCTGTTCCCTGTGAAGCCCTTTCGGAGGCTGACTGTAGTGTCTACTCTTCCTCTTTTACTGGGAGCCATACAGGTTCACTGTAAATAACATTTTTACTCTAATCTTTTGTTTGTTGCTCAACAGCTTGTAAGCTCCTTAATGACAGAAACATGTCTTATTTGTGTGTGTATAATATATACATGAAACATAAAGTAATATATAATACATATACATATATATTTGCTTCTATGCATACACACACATATAAAACTGAATGAACAAATTAACTAGTCAAGTACCATTAGGTGTTGAGAAATATTCTAAATCTCTTCCTTTAGAATTAAATTCTTTTAAAATTAATTGCTGTATCTTTGGAATTTGTTAGTTGCAATTTTTCCAACAGGCTGGAACATTGAGCTTGGATTTTAAAGAAAGGGTGGGATTATACATATATATACTCTAAGTTGTCATCTATTCCAGAGAGTTTACATTGACATAGAGTCCCTGGCTAGATCACTAGGTTTCTGACTATATAGAGACACCAGTTTTATGTCACTAGCATAACTGCATGTGGCAGTCATGAAAAAGAACTATCAGTAAAAGATTCCAGATGAAACAACTAATAGGGTTCAATTTTCTGTTCTTATTCATTTAATCAAATTGCTCCCCTATGTACGAAGAACCACTGAGTTTTAACTTAATGTAAATATCAGCTTTGCTCACCAAGAAATCTTGGTTAAAGCCCTTGTCTCCGAGGAGTGATATTTTTGTGGGTAACACTCATAGGAAACGACATGCCTTGTATACCAGAGAAAGTGAGGAAGCTGATGCTGATTTTCCTCAGAGCCACGGACTCTAACTTGAGTACATCCAGAATTTGGAACTAAATGCTCGAATGACTGAACAATGCTGAACGCTGCATTTCATGCCGATTGATTTGTTATTTTGCTCAACTTGAAATAAATGGGATTGTATAAAAATAATACATGCCCTTTATTAGAGGCCTCCCACATGCCCAGCACTCTGCTGGGTGCCTCATTTATACTCCTCACTTAGTCCCCACACACCATCCTCAGTACAGGTACTGTTACCTCCGTTTCACGCGGCAGAACTAAGGCTCGGAAGAGAAGAGTGACTCACGCAAGATCACGCTGCTGGAAAAACAAGCGTCAGAGCCAGCAGTTGAAGACAAGTCTGAAGCCGAATCTGGAGCCAAATTTGATCATCTACTCCACAATTTCTCACAAGACAGCAGCTTATGTTGTACCTCAAGGCTGAGATGAATTCACAAAGTGATGACCACATATTTGTGTAGATAAGAAAAGAAAAGAGAACAAGACATTGGACAACAGGAAAGACTATAAGGCACCTGTTCACAAATGCTCAAGTCCAGGCATCACCTGAGTTTGCCTCCTTTGGGCTTTTTCTCATCATCACACGATATTGTGCAAAGAGCTGGATGCAAAAAAAGCAGAAGATAAAGGTTTGAGCCCTTTCTCCTCCTCCTGTTCCTCTGTGACCCCTGCTTTGACATCTTGAAATTTACATGGAAGGACCTAAAAAGTGTAATTATATTCCACTGCAACAAGCCATACTACTGAAATATGAAACTTACCATTCAATACGAATAGCAAAAAGTGTGAAAGGTTATAAAACAAAAATGATAATAGTGGTTATCAGGGGCTCAATTTTAAACCCTATAATGCAAAGGTATTTTGATATAATAAAAGTTAGTTTTTAAGGAAAATTAAGGATACAAATAAAGAAGTTTTGGTTGACCTGAATTAAGCCTCATTTTTGTTTTTGCTTTTTCTGGAAACAGTGGTTAATGATCCCTACTCTACTGTATTTTAAATAAGGTTAAGTTTCCAGAGTGCCCAAGTAAGGCTCTGAAGCACAGTGTTCCCTGGGAAGGAGAGCAAGGACCAAGTCTGAGGAGAGAAACTGGGGAGAGTTAGCAAACATTAAAAAGAGGAAGGACTGAGAGCGTCAGTAGTGAAGGGACAGATAATAGCCAGCATGGGGTGTTGTGTGAAGGATTAATGATCGCAAACATAAAGCACTTAATACAGCGCATGGCATAACAGTTGCTCCCCAAATGGCAGCCATTACTGAACACACTGATTCTCCATATGCTGAGAGGCAAGCACCACTAAGCAAAAGGCCGAGCCGAGGCCAAGATACTGGACACCTACCCTGGCCAACCAGGCCAAATAATGGACAGGTCCATGAAGGTGCATGAAGGTCCATGAAGGCCTGGGAAGTCCAACAGTGAGACTGGGGTCCCCCCCACTGAGGAAGGGAAGTTCAGGAGAGAAAACATGTGAGGGACTTGCGATGATGTCCAGAGAAGAGAAATTGATGTGGTGGAAAGACGCAAGGCTGACATGATATTTGTCTACAACTAAACAAAAACTTCTTGAATTGCCTCTAAGATCGAAGAGCTAAAAGTAGGATAGAAGTCCAAAGGGCATTTAAGTGTCTTGAGCTGCCAAAATTATAGAAAAGCTTGAGCTGGTAGCCCAGGGGACAGATGTGTACCAATGAAATATCCACCCAGAAAAACAGCTATAAACGATCATGCTGCCAGTTATTGCTCTAAAATGTAGGCCAACCCTGCCTGCATTTCTGGTCTGATGCCTCCCAAGACTGGTAAATGCTGCCCCACCCAAACTCTGTTTCTCAAGTGACAGGTCCCTACTGTAAATGCTCTTTGCAAAACAGTGACATCGAACCTCTGGGACCTGCCGGAAAGCCTCCACCTCTCTCAGTGGGCCTCTTCCTGCCCCTGCCTCACCCCAAACCACTAGCATTGTTAGAAAGAATACAAAATTGATTTTAAACTTTTGCCAATACCAATAGCCAAGACAAAATAAACCTTTCCTTCCAGTCATCATAAAGTCAACTCATATTCCTTACAAATATGTAAATAAAAATGTGTATGCAAACCACTGTCTATCCACTCATCAACAAATGTTTACTGAGGGTCTCTGTGAACTCACTGTTCTGGGCTCTGGAATGAATGCTTTGGAACACTGACCAGTTTGCTGTTCTCAAGAAATACCATCTTCTACACAGGGAGCAGTTAGCAGGTAATAAGATAAGAAACAAGATGACCTTAAATTCTGACGGATACCATGAATCAAATAAACCAAAAGAAACTGTGATGCTCTATGTAAAACAAGGTAGTCAGAGAAGCCATCTCTTAGAAGACTGCATTTGACCTAAAGTCCAAATTATGCAGTGATGCACCAGGTCTGAGAGACTGCTGTATATTGAATGTCTGTGCACCCCCAAATCCATATGCTGGAGACTAATCCCTAACGTAATGGTATTTGGAGGTAGGTCACTTGAGAGGTGCTTAGGTCATGAGAATTGAGCCCTCACAGGAGGGATTAACACCCTTATAAAAGAGACCCCAGAGGATCCATCATCCCCTTCACTAGGTGAGAACCCAGAAAGAACCAGGAAGTGGGTCCTCACCAGACGCTGAATCTGCCGGCACCTTGATGCTGGACTTCCCAGCCACCAGAACTGTGAGAAGTACATTTCTGTTGTTTATAAGCCACCCAACTCAATCTATGATATTTTTGTTAGAGCAGCCTGAATGGACAAAGACAGGGACCCAGTTCAAGGCAGAGGGCAACACTGGTGTGAGGCCCAAGAAGGGGACGGATGGCTCCTGTGTGCTCCAGGAGCGGGGGTGGGGGGGGGGCGATGTGGGCAAGACGAGCTCAGGAGAGAGGCCAGGGCCACAGTGAGGAGCTCGCTGTGGATTTCCAGGGCAGCAGGAGCAGCGACAGTGTCTAAGCAGGGCGGGGACAGGATTTCCTTTTCCAAACTCTTATGGGGGCTGTTTTAGGGGAGACTAGCTTACTGGGGGCAAGAGCAGAAGCAGAGAGACCTATGAGCGTGGCTCCTGCATGGACCCGGCCAGAGGCAATGGCCTAGATGAGGGCAGTGGTAGAGGAGCACGGGGGAGCCAGAGGGATGAAATGCAAGTACCACTGGCTAAAATGCAAATCTGTGGGGATGTTGGATACATTATGGAGGCAGAAGTGACAGACTTCGTCACTGGTTGGCCAGGGGGTGTGGATGACAGAATGATTAAGGGTGACTTCCTGACATCTAGTTTGAACAACTTAAGGGACAGGGTGCCATTGCTAAGATGGAGACAAGTCAAATGTGGGAGCCAGGGATCTTTGGAGGAACACAGCAACCCTATGAGTAATAGGTATTGTTAATTTTTCTACATTATGAATGGAAAACCAGAATCTTAAAGAGATTGTTCCAAGTCACACAGGTAGGTAGAGAGCAGTTCAGCGAGGTTAAGCCCAGAGCAGTGGGCTCCGGAGCCTGCCCTCCCAAGCTCGGCATCACTACTCACCACCGCCACCCACGTCCTCCTCACCTGGCCAGGGACTGGATTATAGCAGCAGGACCTAATGGCTTACACATGTCAGCAGTAAAAATGCATGGTGCTTGTCAGAAGCACATGAGCTTTCCAGAAAAGGAAGGATAACCTGAGCACTCTAACAAAGGAGATATGAATCCCTTCCCTATCAATAATTTTCCCACAGTATTTGGGCTGCAACACTGGTGATATTAACGCTGGCTGTGTCCCAGCCATCTCTTCTTCTATCTACGAGAGATCACACTGGCCAAATGCATCGTGTTCCCTGATTCTCCATCAAAGAATTCCAGGAAAACAAAGGGGAATGACAAACACAGAACATCTGCCTTGTTATTAAGTTCAAGTATTGGTTTTCTTGTAGGATGGTCTTATTTCTACAGGAGCCAGTGCTTTTTTCCAATGTGACCTTTGCCCTGGACTTTTCCCTTTACAGGATATTAAACACGACCACGACACCTGTCCTTCTGTGATAACAGAGGTGGGTGAGAGACTCGATCAATCATGCATTGTGCTCAAGGAAGCTCGAGAATTACTGGAGGCTGCTCTGGAGATTATTCACGCAGGGCAGGAAGAGACGGCTTATCTTGCTCACCGAGATCCTGTGCCTTGGCCGGCAGCTCTGAAGGGATTATTCTGTGTGACCGCAGGGACTGCCACCAGCAGGTACTCTCACTTGGCTGTGGGGGTGGCACTTGACATCAGAACACTTGGCAGAACATGAAACAGTTAACAGCATGATTAGTTAACCCCATCACCCTCCTAAGAGTCTATTTTTACATTTATTCCTGAGTTGTGAAAAGTTCCCTGTTTGAGATGTTACTATTTTCACTAGTAAAAGACTAAAATTAAATTGCCCGTTTCTCCTGGGGACACATTTCACGTATTCTCCTGGGTGATTTACCCTGTCTTTCAGAGTCAAGTGTGTTAGGCAGAGCCTCGATGAGCAATGCTAGCAGGTTCCTGGTGTGATATAAAGTCTGGGGAGTAGAGGAGTTAGTAGTATTTAGCTCATTAAAGAGACTCACTTTCAGCAAGTCCTGAGGATGCTGAACTTCGGCTCTTTATCCTGTTTACAAAGGTTTGCATTGCAAGTGGGGAGTTGGCAGGGACCAGTAGTAAATGAGCTTTGCATCTGATCTGCACCCCCAAAATCCCAGGTTTACTTTTTGTTGCTGGGAATGGTAAATCCCAATCCTGTGACAAAGAGATTAAGTCCCAATACCTGGAGGAGTTTTCTGGCCCTGGAAAGATTGCTTTGCCATCCTGTCCTGGAGCCACTTAAAATAGGACTTTAGCATTTGTTGTAGATTTGGTCATTTGAGCTAAAATAAGTTCTTTAATTTTACTTCTTTATGTGCTCTGTAATTTTTAGAGAATCTATGGTGAAAGATAATGACATTTCTCTTAAATTTAAAACTGATGTCAATGCCTTCAAAGAGACTGATGTCCCTAAAATGGGTCTTGCCAGCTGTGCAGGTGGGGGGCTCCTGTCCTGTCGGCCTTTCCTGCACGGAGGAGGCGGAGAAGCCTGGGGAGCCACGTGGAGCTAACGCTACAGCCGCTGCTGCAGCCAGGCAAGCAGTCGACACGAGAGACCAGGCCGTGTAGCTGTGCTTTGTCCCGAGAGCCAGTGAGTGCGCAGTAGCAGCTGGGTGCAGAGCGCAAGAAGCACAGGGACTTGGATGAGACACGCAGGCTGGGCGAGGAGGAGAAGCTGCACTGAAGACGCAGGACAGACTTTGTGACTGTGGCAGGGAGGGGCCACGGGAGTGGAAAGATAAATATCTGGGAAATGGACCATCTGTCC
Source organism: Phyllostomus discolor (assembly GCF_004126475.2). Taxonomy (NCBI): domain Eukaryota; kingdom Metazoa; phylum Chordata; class Mammalia; order Chiroptera; family Phyllostomidae; genus Phyllostomus; species Phyllostomus discolor. The sequence continues at coordinate 26,877,259 of NC_040912.2, read as the reverse complement.
TGGAAATCCTTCCAACATGGCTGTGAGGGTTATACAGGGTCCGGCACAAGTCACGCCCCTTTTTTTTATTACAAAATCTTTTATTACCGAATCTTAAACATGTAATTCTATAATATAACAATATCACACTCAAGCACACCCTATGACATTTTAGGAGAAGTGTTCAAATTAAAATTATAAATTATTAAACCCATATTATTACCCTACCAACCACACTCATTCCGCTGGACCCTGTATTTGGAACATAAGATATTTTCTCTTGGCCCTTTTCCTGGAAGGTCTTGGCATATATCCTCACAGAGGCAGTGACAGAAATGGCATCAGAGGTTTAGCCACAACCGTCTCCAGCAGGCTGCCAGCAGAGTACAGGAAGTCACCACGGCAGGAGTGGCTTCTGGCTAAGAGAACAGCAACCTGAGCCCCACCTTCAACAGGAGCTCGCTCACACTGTGTGTGTGGTCAGGGGGTGGGGGAGACGGTGATTACAACTGGGCTCCACAGCGGCACAGCACCGACCTTCCAACGTTGGATGGAAAAAGGTGAAATCTGTCATTTGAAAAATGATTAGTTTGGGGTAATGGCTTTAAGAAGTCTACAGTCTGGAAGGCGACATGTGGCCTCAACCCTTAGATGCCTGTGACAAATGGTGTCCGGTAGGGGCACCTTATGTAAAAACCTTCAAGGCTGCCTTTCCAGAGTCAGTTGCTCTGATGGGTTGCTGAAAACTCCACTTTCTACCTACAAATGGAATGCGGGCTTTGGCTGAATAAGGCCTGGTGTCCAAATGTCTTGTTTGACATTTCGTTGATGCTAATTGTCAAATCTCTCCTGATCATTTAATTGACAGCAATTCATAAAAAGAAAAACAGAATACAATCTACATAGGTCTTCATTCACCCTTAACGGCAAGCCACACAAAGCTGTCTCAAAATAAATTTATCAGAATTGTGCATTTGTAAAACTTGGCAAAAATGGGATGGTAGCAGTGATATATTCTTTTGTTTATTACCTGTTATTTAAACTTTTGTTTTCTCATCTCCCGATGCAAACAACAAACAATGATCTCAAAGGCACGAAGCAGCTCCAGAAGAGTGGGGAACGTGGCAGACTCAGACGGGATGGCTCCGGGCACCCCCACCTTCGGGGGACCCACCTGGCTGTGGGCTTCGACTCGTGGGATGTTCTACTGTTCTACTCCGTTTCGACTGTTACTCACACGAGCAGCTCCCAGAAAGATCTAGCTTCTTTGGAAGACCCATCATCTGATGAGATCCCACCATGGGCTAATGAGTCAATAATGAGCATGAAGTCTATAGGAAGGAACATTCATCCACTCACGTACATTTATGTGATGGGCACTGTGCTCAACTCCTGGGAGCAACCAAGACACAGACCTGTTCTCAAGGAACCCCAGTTTATTGAAGGACACAGCATAAGTGGACCACAAGATACATTGTTCTAAGTACTACACAGACAGGTAGCTGTTAATTATCTTTTCTTCCTGAAAGCCTGAGAAAGCTGACACACCCCCGAGGGTGTTTCAGAGTGTGTGCAGAGCTGGTGGGGGAATGCAAGAGAGCATAGAGGAAGGGTAAGCAGAGGGTGTTCTGTGGTGAAAGTTGTACCTAGCACTGTCTTGGGTGGTCAGGAAAAGAGCTTAGAGGAAGAGATCTCTAACCAGAGACTGAAGGAGCTAGCCAATGTTGGCAGCAAGCACAAGGACAGCACTAAAATTCAAAAGATTGGGGCAGAATACTGAAACTTTGTTCTCTGGCGGGAGTGAAAACAGAAGGTCTCTGCACTTGGAAACATCAGGCACAGTTCACAGCAAGGGAATTATAAATAAATAAAGATCAGGTGAAAAGTCCTACACTGAATATTGAAGACTTTCCCTTTCCAGAACACTGTCAGTCAAGCATAGATGTACTTTTTAAGCAGGATACCAGAAAAGTGTTCTGAGGACCCTGACTGGCCCACAGAAAATGCCTAAGATACTGAGATGTGGGTTCCCAAGGCAACAGCTCATCCAGGTTACCCTCCTGTGAAGATCATGCTCAACACCACACACCCACCTGTGCAGAACTTCTGGACCAATGAGGTCTCAGCCAAAGACAGGTGGCACAGGCTAAAAGGATTCACTGAAGAGACTTTAATGAAGGGGTTCCCTACAGAGGGGTGGGAAGACTCAAAGGGACCATGTCCCCGCCCAAGTGGTGACCAGCCCAGGGATGCGTGTGAGTGGGAAGATCTCGGAGTGCAAGGGGAGAGAGTGGTACTACCAGGGTCCAGTCAGGGCTGGGACTGTTTCAGCCAGAGCAAAGTGGTTATCAGTGAAGGGCGGTTTTACCCCCTGGGGACATTGGCAATGTCTGGAAACGTTTCTGGTTGTCAAGATGTCGGGGCGAGGGGATCACTATTGGTGTACAGAACACACAGGCCAGGAATGCCACTAAACATTCCACAATGCACAGGACCGACCCACAACAAAAAACTTGATGACCCCCAATGTCAGCGGTGCTGAGATTAAGAAACCTTGCAATGGAGGAACACAGCCACGGACAGAACTGTGGCTGGGCAGTGAATGAGAACAGATGACTGGCCTCCTCTCCTGCTGTGTTTCCATCTCCTGCCTACTGGTTAGACCTACTGGGGAGCCAGGTAGTGAGGGACCCCAGATGATATGGTCCACAGCACAGTGTCTGGGGCATTGAAAGAGTAGAGGATGGTTCTAGAGAGACACATGGAAAATAAGCACACAGTTTTTGATTAGCTTCTAAGTACAAACCCCCCAAAATGAGAAGAGAGATGAGACTATAAAACAAACAGAAACCAACTATCATTAATATTTCTTGAGTGCTAACAGAATATGCTTCAACCCAAGAATATTACTAAAATAATTATTTTTAAAAAAAGAGTATTTGAATAATAAAAAAAGATGCTTAGAAATTAAAAAGACATTGGCAAAAATGAAAATCTTTACATGTGTGGTTTTATTTTGGGCTTTGACCGGCCAAATGTTGATTTTCATGTCTAGATTGATATAGAGCAAAACATACAGCACACAGAATACACCAGACTCAGAAGCTGGAAGGCAGAGAGGCCACAAGAACATAATCATCATTAACAAAATATTGAGCAAGAACATTGGATTAACTAAAGTCATGTATGAAGCAATTTTATCTCTGGGTGACCTTAGTTTGCAATTGGTTAATGTATATTCTTGGGTTGTACAAGTCTCATGAAAGTGTATAGTGAGTGTCCTAGAGCCTATCAGTTTCAACATCTTTGAGAATGTTCTGACAGCTCACATAAAAAGAAGGAAAAGATTTTCTTTGCCTGAGGACCTCACTGCTACCCTCTTTCAAAATCTTTCCACTGAACTCCCTATGAGACAATGACCGACTCCCTTAACTAATATATTTAACAATGGGGGTGGGGGAACAAGCCATTAGCTTCCCAAGTGCAGTATGTAAGGGGACACAGTTGATTAAACAGCTGTATTTACTCAGATTTTCTCTTCATTTGGTCCTATGGAACTCATATTAGTTTCTTAAGGAGAAGGAACTATAACAAATGCACGTATTGAGAAAATGAAAAGACAATTCACAGACTGGGTAAAAATATTTGCAGAAGATAAAGGACTGTTATCCAAAATATACAAAGAACTCTTAGAATCCAATAATAAGAAAACAACCCAATTAAAAAATGAGCCAAAGACTTCGACAGACACCTTACCAAAGAAAATATACAGATGGCAAACAAGCACATGAAAAGATGCTCCACACCATACAACATTAGGGAGATGCAAATTAGAACGAGATACCACTACATACCTATTAAAATGGCCAAAATCCAAAACACTGACAACACCAAATGCTGACAAGGATGTGGAGCCACAGGAACTCTCATGTACTGCTAGTGGGAATGCAAAATGGTACAGACACTTGGGAACACAGTTTGGGAGTTTTTTACAAAAATAAATAAACAAACAAACAAACACAAAACCAAGCCCCTCTCCCCCCAAAGAGCTATTTCCTTTGAAGTCTACTAGGTATCTAGGATGCAGGTCAGCTCTGTGTATTCTTGAAAGAGCACATAACACGGATTGTGGGAAATTTGTTCTTCCATATACCTTCAGCATGGAAGCAACTGACTAGGAGAGCGGCCACAGAAGAAGAAAGCAGGAGTCGGTCTCATGGGGCTGTTGCCAGTGAGGGCCATCCAGCAGTAAGGCCTAAGAGAGAGGAGAAGGTTGAAGGAAGAAGGGACTTATCAGGCCACCACACGTTGTTGTGCTGACTACTTGCTGCATGAGGACACACAGACAACGGAATTAGGGCAGAGTTGAGATCGGGCCCAGTTCCGCTCTTCAAGCTGGACTCCCTCTCCCTGGAGGAAAGGTGCCTTTTCCTAACTTGCACAAAGATGTTGGATGGGACAGGGGCACTGACCTTTCATGAGCACCTTTCAATCGGAAGTAAGGGGTCTGGGGACTCGTGATCCCGCTGGCTGGTGGGGAGAAACCAAACACCTGACCAGAGACTGGGGGGTTGACAGCTGCTACGGGTGCCCCAGTGTGAAGCCTGACTTCACGCTGAAGCCCGGAGACCTGGGGAATGCAGGGCGCACACATTCGACTGAAATTTAGTTGGAAGTCTTTATTTACACATTTATAAAAGGCGTTCAATATGTACAAAACTTAGTCTTTTGGGAAGAGGTTAAGTTAATTTAAGGTGACCTTCCAGACAGGAATATACATTTTTATTTCCCATCCTTAGCCCCATCCCTTTTTTTATTAAAAGAGTTCCATGACCTTCACTGTATGTGGGAAATTATTTGATCTTCCTTCAAAGAACATTTATAATTTTGTTTTGAACTGTGGAGCAATACACTTTATTTAAAATGTTCAGGTGGCCATGACTGGTGTAGCTCAGTGTGTCGGGTATCGTCCCATAGGGTGAAAGTTCGATTCCCAGTCAAGGACACAGGCCTGGGTTGTAGGTCCGGTCCTGGTCAGGGTCACACAAAAGGCAACTGATTGATGTTTATCTCTCATATCGAAGCTTCTTTCACTCTCTTTCTCCTTCTCTTCGGCCTCTCTAAAAATAAATGAATAAAATATTTAAAAAATGTTCAGGACATTACGAAACTGTAGAAGAAAAGAGAGATTTTTTTTGTAAAGCAAAGGTGCTAAGTAGAGCAATTTACTTCCAATGACATTATGTGCTGTCGATTCTAATTGTTGTATTTAGGGGAAAAAAACACATACACACATTAAATGTTATATGTTCGTCAGACTCCTGTTCACTATGGAAATGGTTACGGCACAAACATTTCATAACAGGACATTGTGACTGAAAATCGCGAATGAGATCTCCTGACTTGCTCTGTGGAGTGGGGCATCAGGTTGTCTTTCAAAGACTGAACCTGCAGTGAATGCTCTACTTGGGAAATAAATGAAATTGATTATATATTCCAGGCAAAAAAACCCCACAAAAAACAAACAAAAAAAACAAACCCCAAACCCACTGTAATTCCTTTCAATCTCCCCATGAAATGTTTTTCCATCAGCGAAGATTTTCGGAATTGCTAGAAAACACAGGAGGAGGATGAGAGCAAGAGCACGTCCATCGCAGGGACTAGAAGCAGAGGAGACCTCTTCAGCCTGTCCGCCCCCTCTCATCAGGATGGCATCTCATCTGCCACACTTGGGTCTGAGGGGATGGGCTCCCTCGCCTCCCTCAAGGCAATCCTGCTCGGTTTTCTCCACGGGGCTACAGAAGAGAATGGCGGGTTTAAGCAGGACTTGCAGATCCTTTTCTAAAATTGCCAGTCTTCAAAACATCTCCTTGGCCTGAAAATCATTTCGATCCAGTCCTTTTACAGTGCTGACCCATCACCATCATTTACCCTCTCTCAACGCCCTCTCTGTCCCTGGACCCAAATGCAAGTCTCTGCTCCAGTCAAGCACTGTCTGCAGGGTGGGGCCGGCCTGTGCAGCCCCATAGCCAGACTGGGGTTCTACATACTCCAGCTGCTCTCTCCACTTCACCCCAGGGTCGTTTTCTCCTTTCAGAAGATAAGCCACACTCAGGCCAGAAACCCATCTCCTGTGGGCCTCTCAGCCCCTTACTGTTGCCATTCTTGCATCTCACCCTCTTTCGAAACCTTTCCACAGAACGCTCTGAGAGCAAATTCTCCATACCATTAGTCTTCCAGGAAAGTTTCCTCTTTCTCCTCAACTTGATTTAGTGTTTCTCAATCTTCAGTCATTTGTGCCCACCTCTGTGATGTTTGCTCTACCTGTATGCCGTTTGTGCTAAAACAGGATTCTGTCTTATGCTCTGAGCCAGAAAGAGTTCTGTTGGAACAAAGTAATAAAGCAATAGGAGCTGAAAAGCCTTACATCTCAAACGAGGTGCTGCCTGAGGCACCACAGGATATTTTTAAACTGCTTTATCCATCCTTCTCAGCCTCTTCAAGGATGTAAAGGGGTTGGACTGAATGGAGCAACAGATCCTTTTTTTTCTCCCCTCCCTTAGTTCCACGAGAAGGGCAGGTGGAGAGAGATAGAAGATAAACACTTTGAAGTACAGACTGGGGGTCACAGCCGGGAACAGCTGGAAGAGGGACCTTTCCCTAATGAAGGAAGCTGCAGCCACCACTTCCTTTGTGAGGGAACTTTTGGGAACCCCCTGAAAACACCTCTCACTGGGAATCTGCCAAACCCACAGGACACTGTTGTCAGATTTTATTTGTGCCAGCCAGACACGACCTTCCTTTCCATTCCTCTCCTCTTGCCCCACTCCCTCAGGAAAAGCCTGAGAGGACCCAAGGCAGCCCGGTGTGGACGGAAGAAGAAAAGGGAATGAGCCAAGGCTGGGTGGGGAGGACCCGGGCTCAGCCTCCTGCCCACGCGGCCGGAGACTGAGGTCTGAAGCGGCACAAACACTGCAGAGGGAAACGCTTTCCTTCTGAAATATGTCTGCAGTTTTGGTAATTAAACTGTAGCAGCCCCTTTAATGACTGAACCAGCACGGCTGTTTGTGCCACAGGGAGGGAGAGGTTTTTTTTTGTATTGTGTAACAGTGTCCAGAAAAATTATGGATTCGCCCAAGGGCAGAAGGTTCATAGATCAGGTTGGGAGCAGGAGAGAAAAAAATATTTTCTTTCACTCTGTGAGCTCTCTCCTCCCACACAGTGCACAGGCTGCAATGCATTTTGTAAAAGGCGAAAGATTTATACAATCTGAAGAGAAACCAGAGTGTCTGTATTGCATTTTGATGGCCCGAGGCCCTTTTGTCTTGGGGTTCAGGTCTACACGTGTGCACTGGATCATCATATCTCCAGTAGAGAAAAACAGGGTCAGAAACTCTAAGGTCCAAACCACTCAGGAGGCATAAGAACACCCCTGACCTTACATTTTGCTTGTAAACCATTTTTTTTAAAAACAATCAGGTTATCACACAGTGTGTGGTCTTTCCCACCTGGCTTCTCTTCCCTAATGCAGAGTTTTGAGACTCATCCCTGTTACACGTGTCAATAGTTCAGTCCATTTCACGGTTCCACGGTGTTCCACGGTTTCTTTGTCTATTCATTGGTGGATGGATGTTTGGATTATTTCCAGTTTGGGGGCAACAATGTATAAAACAATTTACCTTAAATTTTTAATTTCTTTAGCTTTGTCCTGAACAATAGGTTTGAGGTATTAATTACATATATTAAATTGTATACATTTACATATATACACATTAATATAGGTATATAACTATTAATATGGAACTGTTTGCCTGTGTAGCCTTTAAAGACATTGATCTCAGCTAAAGGCTTGTGCTATATACACCCTGTCTTCAGGAGAACAATGATCTAACTGCTCGGCTGCACTCCTAGCTTCTGCCATAAGCACTTTGAAAACAGCAGTCCCCTCTCCCCCACCACGAGGCAGGAGGCCGCCAGTGCCCCGCCCCTCGGCGCCCCGCCCCAGACCTTCTCTCCCAACCGCCCACTGCCCACCGGTGAGAAGGCTGCACACGTTGAGGCCTGAATGCAACAATTGTCGTTTTAATTAAGTGGGAACTTTGACTAGTTCCTGAGCATCAACATTTATCTCTCAGGTGAAAAGCATACCTTTTTCAGTCTTGCTTTACTGAGAAAGAAGGCCACCACAGGTTTTGAACTATCTCTTATATCATCAGTAGTATCTTTTATTATGTCTTTCTTGAAAAGGTGAAACTCTCAGCCAGTTTTCTAGATGAGGTTTTATAGACCAGAGCATTGATATATACAAAAATAATTAGGATTTATTTGCTGTTTTACTCTGGGGGCAGCCTACTTGCTGGATACTTTTATAACTATATTATTTTGTCTATGGCATAAGTCTCACAAAATAAAACAATTCTATTTTTATCTGTTTAGCCACCAATGTACATTTCTAATTCTGAAATGGTTATCTGTGTCCCAGAATATCTAACCAGATTTAATGATCTCATTTTCTAGTATAAATAAAAATATCTACTACTAGATTAAAAAGCAAAGGTGTTAAGAAATAAATAATTTAATCTTAAATCTGATCATTATGCCACAGGATAAACACACACACACACAAAACAAACACAGCACTCAAGAGCTTACAATAGCATGGATAAAGCCTATTTAATAATTGGCAGTATTTCTGCTTTTCCTTTCTTTCTTCAATAAGTTGTTATTCTTCCTTTCAGATTTAAAAAAATGTAGTTATTGGTGTTGCATTGCCCTAAGGACAGAGTCCTGCATTGAAAGTTTAATGAATAAAACAAAGAAAACAGTCACATAATCACTATGGATTTGGTTCCACCTCTTGCTATTTTGAGCTGGTTTGCTGAGCGAGGAGACCAGCTGGGCGAGCGCATTGCCCTAGGACTCCTTCCAGAGCTGAAGTCCACAAAGAAAAGTCACGCTGAAGTTTATAACAGCAACAACTATCAACTGTACAGCACTAACTTGGACCTTTCCAAAGCTGCTTCTCCTACAAATAGCTGTGAAGGAAGAGGAAGAAAAAGAGAAGAATGTAAGAGAAGTGCTATGAGAAAATGGAAAGGTCTCTCATATTGTAAAGCTCACACATATCCAGTTCTAGGAGATGCGTGTGCCAGAGGGATACGAAGGAGAGAGACATAAAAGTTTTAGTGTCAGATAAATTGATACCAAGAGTAATTATTAGACAGTAATAAACATATGTTTTAGACAATAAATTAGTTGCATTACTTTGCTTGTTTTTAAAATTGTGTGTACGTGTGTGTTCTCCTTTGGAGAAAGGAGAAGAGCAAAAAAGAAATACATTCTGTGTGTAGTATACAGTGTAATGTTCATAGGCAATAGAAATAAAGTCATGCATTTGCAATCCCATTAAGGTTGTATTAAAAAAACAAGTCTGGAAAGCATGATTAATGTGGCGTGTGCCAACATCGAAGTTTACAAAGATCCTGACAAGCTGGGAACCAACGAGTACTATGTATCAAGGAGAAGTCATTCACCTTGTCATGTGCGTGGAGGGGTGCGAAAGGGACATTTATTTGTACTCTCTGGAGGATATAAATTAAAGATGAATGAGTAGCCACCCCCAGAGATGATATTAAAAATATTCCCTAGCTAGATGCCATACTGTGAACTTTGGAGAGGTTATCACGACAGCTCATGCTCAGATGGCTTCTGTGACTGATGCTGTACGAGCCACACAGACGTCCTGCCTAAGCTGCTGCCAGGTGTTCATGGGGACACCTGGGCTGTGGCCCAGGGGAATCTGCTGGATTGTCACGGCATACCTTCATTCCAGCACAAAGAAGCTCTGAGCCTTTCATCCAGAGGCCTTCTTGATGGACAGTCTTAAAGACTCAGAGACTAGACTGCGGTGTGCTCTAATTACTACTTAGGGTCCTGGTGTCCTGGCCTTCTGCTTCATCTATCATTGCTGTGTTTCCTCCTGTAAGTTAAACACCTCTAATGGTCCCTTCAAGGCTCGGGGACCGCTGAGGAAGAGATTGCAACAATTCTATGTTAAAGTGATAGTCACGCAAGGATATCAACCAGTAGCCTCTGAGCTCATGTAGCCCCCACCACTGGGCCCCTTAGATCAAGTTTCCGGAGATTTTTTCCTCCAGTAGGCAGGGCCCACATTCCTAATGCAGCAAGAAGCAGTTACAGAACATAGACCCTTGGACCCAACAACCCTGAACAATAAGGGGAACAGTATCTCTGAGCGGGAATGAGCTAGAGTAGTGGCAAAACAGCTGTAACCGAGAAGGGCTACAGGGACTGTCAAAGAGATAATGAAACCAACCCCCAATGGATTTAGGGTTTAGAACCAGCAGAAGACCAGCCCGATCCAACATGACTAATTCACCTCATTAGTCATTAGTAATGCTCATTATAACACATCAGCATTCTAAACAACACACCCTGCGCTCTCTTGACCGGAAACGGAAAGGCTGCATGAGGACACAACATGGCCCCTGGGACTCTCCTGAGAAGTCTCCACCCCTTTTCCATAAAAGTCCTGGATGTCCCTCCCCCTTATCGAATGTTCTACCTTTCAATTGAATGAGCCTCAATAAAAAAAGGAACTCCCACTAGGGAGGGACTGCTCTGCCCGTGGAGCAGTCACTTTGTCTCACTGCTTCGCTAAGACATTTTCACTTAAATACATACATACATACATACATATATAAACAAAGAAATAAAACTTAACCACTAGTGTGACACTAACACCGACTGATCAGAATGCAAGTAAACCCCCAAGATGTCCATCTCTGCCATGGTCCCCACCCGCAGAAACTGGGAATGTAATAGAAAGAAGAAACACACACACTAAGTGCAATGCAAGCCAGAATGTGATGTGTCGTAGATACTGTAAAAGGCTGAGCGTGTGTGTGTGTGCGAGCACGCGCAGGTGAGTGTTAAGTGGGTATGAAAGAGATGAGCCTCAAAGGACTGAAGAAATACCATGAGATGGAGATGGGGAGCAGGACATTCCAGAGGGAAAGGGCAGCCTGAAAAAAAAAGTGTGAAGGCAAGAAATCATGGGGCTTTGCCAGAGAATCCTGAATAAATAGTCCAAAGTGGCTGGAAAATAGGTGTATAAACAATAGACAATAGGCTTTTGTCCATGGCATGGGAAGTCCACATGACAAGCAAGTATGTTTGAACTTAATTCTCTAGTGAACAGTGAATAATTGAAAGTTTCTTGAAAAAGGGAGCAACCTGACTAGACCTATCAGGGAGATGAAAGGCTTCTACCTTGAGCTATTTTCCTCATTTCTCTAATGGCAGCAGGACAATGGCTCCCAAAATGCCACCTGCCCTAAGCCCTGGAAAGTAACACCTTCTGTAAAAAAGGGAATTTGCAGATGTGAATAAGATTATAGACCCTCAGAGGTGGTCTGCGTTATCTGAGTGAGCCCAACGTAGTGACAAGAGTCATTAAAAGTGAAGCACATCTCTGAGCTGTGGTTGGAAAGAGATAGGACTTGAGGAGGATCAGAGGGATGCAACTTGGGAAGGATTCTTGCTTTGAAACAGGGAGCTAGGCAGGGAGCCAAGGACTGCGGTAGCCTCCAGAGTTGGGAACAGCCCTCTGCTGATCTGATTGTTGTGAGAACAGGGACTGCAGCCCTACACATGCAAGAAGCAAAACTGATCCAGTAACTCCAACAACCAGACAGCAGCGTCTCCCCTGGAGCTTCCAGAGAGGAGCGCTGCCCTAGGCAAACTGATTTTAGCCTGGTTAAACGTGTATTGGACTTCTGACCTATGGAACTCCAAAATAACAAATATTTGTATAAGACACAAAGTTGTGTGGTAATTTGTTAAAGCAGCTATAAGAAACAGATGCACATCTCTTTTAGGCACACGGCTTCCCTGTCAGTGTTTCCAATCAGTCAGGCACCCTCTGGCCTTAGGGTTGCTTCTTGTGGTCTGGCATCTAACTGGTTTACCTTGTCCCACCCAACCCCACAGCTGAGCCTTTCCATGGAAGACTCCTTTAGCTCTGTGTTAAAACTCCACTTTCTCAGAAAGGCCTTTATCCAATCTATAACAAATTAATTCCCACTATGTCTGTGCAGCCTTTTTAAATCTCAATTGTCTCAAATAGTATTTGCTTTATATCAGATGTCCAGTAAATATTTGCTTAAGAAAGTAGAATTCATCAGTAACTGCATACCTTCAAGTAGTGATTTGATCATGCAAGGTAGTCTCTCTATCAGATCTCTCTTTTGTAAAGGAACTTCTCTGTATTTGTAATTAATATATATTCTCTGTGACAATAATTTGAGACCCTGTGAACCTCCTCTCCCCAGAAAACTTTAACCCATTGTTTTGAAGCCATTAAAATCCTTGGCTATATGTAATATTTTATTGTTAAATGCAAAATTATAATATTTTAATTCTGTCCCTTCTTCTACTTTCCTTAACTGGTATTCTTCTATTAAGAAGAGTTTTCTCTCCTTTGCCTCCTCTTTTAGTACAAGCAGTGTGGAAAATAACATGCTAGCTGCCTGAAATCAAAGCTGCCAGCCCAGAGGAAGAGCCTTGCAGGTCTTACCCCTCAAACACTAGAATGTTCAAACTGGGCAAAACAACCTTTGGACTGGGCCTAAAGCAGCCCTTGTCCCCAACAACTGTTTGCCAAGATAACAAGAAAGCAGGTATCACTGTGTGTATTATTGTCGTCATTGCTGTCATTATTCTGACGCACTTTAGTTGTCTCAGATTTTACCAGAGTGGTCCCTTCAAGCTGGCTGCTGTGTCCTTTCCCTGTGACCACATTAGACTCCTTGCTTCTTGACACAAACTTTTCTCAGCTCATTGTGTACTTTCCTGCCCTAGAACCTAGAGTCAGGGAAGCTAAAAGAACAAAAAATGATGGAGAGCTTACGGACAGAAATGACAAAAGTACAAATTGTTTTTATCCTTGTAGTGAGTCTGGTATAACATATAAACTTGAGGAAGCGGGCTTGAAGCTACTAGTCAACATTTTTTATTTGAACATTAGAAAATTGGCTCAAAAGTGGATGAACAGTGTGATGAAAAGTACGACAAAATGTAAAGTTTCCCTCAAATATATGCAGACTGGTGCAGCCACTGTGGAAAACAGTATGGAATTTCCTCAGCAAGTTAGAAATGGAACCGTCTTTTGACTCAGTGGTCCCACTTCTGGGATCATATCCTAAGAATCCCAAAACACCAATTTGAGAGAATATATGCACCCCTATGTTCATGGCAACACTATTTACAATACCCAAGATCTGGAAAGAGCTTAAGTGCCATCAATAGGTGAGTGGATAAAAGAGGCTATGGTACATTTACAACAGCCATAACAAAGTACGCAGCCATAACAAAGAAGGAAATCTCACCTTTTGTGACAGCAGGGGTAGACCTGGAGTCTATTATGCTAAGTGAAATAAGCCAGTCAGAAAGAGACAAATACCATATGACCTCACTTATATGTGGAATCTAATGAACAAAATAAACTAATGAACAAAATACAATCAGAGGCATAGAAACATGGGATAGACTAACAAATTTAAGGGGGAAGAGGAGGTGGGAGCTGGTTGAAAGAAGGTGAAGGGATTAGTAAAAGAACTTGTATGCATGACCCATTAGCATGGACAGTGGTGTTGGGATTGCTTAAGGGAGTGGGGGTCTGGATGGTAGGGGGCAAAGGGGAAATAATTGGGACAGCTGTAATAGCATAAATAATAAAATAAAATAAAGTAAAATAAAATAGGGAAACATTTCCATCAAATACTTACTTGAAATCAGTCTAGATTTGTGCTTCTTGAACTTGAGCATGAATGAGAGTCACGTGGGGGGCTTATAAAACACAGATGGCCGGCTCACTCAGTGAGAACTGGGGTGGGGCCTGACAACTAGCATGTCTAACAAATTCCCAGGTGGTGCTGATGCCACTGGCCTGAAAACCTCACTTTGAGAACTGTATAAAAGTCATCCCATTTGATCCTATTGCCTGTCCCTTGTGTGTTCCTAAGTCTTTAGAATGTACCTCTGAATGGGGTTCAGTGATAAGAATTGTTAAAACAGTCGCCCTGATATATCTAGAGGCTCTACTTGTTTGGATAGTGACACGTGGGTGAGAAGGGAAGTGGAGCTGGGGAGGGGTGCTGGACTGGGAGAAGCCTGATTTGTCCATCTGTTGGCCATGAGGGGAGTGTGGTCAAGTTCTGTCCAGAGTCCTGTGAGAGGTGGGTGTGTGAGCTCTTCCTGTGACTATAAATGTTTCTTCTTTAATGGGACTGGACCTTTACCATCAGTAAAATAAATGTGTTATAAAATCTTCAAATCCTTTCTGACCCCTCATCCATGCCATTTCTCCAACCCCCTCCCAGCCAAATGGCAGGAAGAGTTGACCTGCCTGTCTCCACTGCCCGAGTTCCCGCGCCTCCTCTGCTAACTTCCCTTCTGCTCAGTCACCAGCCCCCTCCACAGGGCTAAATCCATAGTCTGCTTTTGGTTCGCCTCTTGGTCTCACAGCAGTGCTGGATGCAATTTGTACTCCTACCTGTTCTACTTCTTTGCTGGATCTCTTCCCCTTTCTCTCAGTCGCTGGATCCCTCTCTCCCAGTATACCCAAATATCCCAATGTCAGATCTGGAATCTCTTCTCTTCTCCAAGTATCGGGGCTTCCAGGCGATCTCATCTTTAAATACCATTCCTATACCTTTCCACAAACACCGCTTGATGGAAACTGCCCCATCCCGCCAACCCTCCACTCTTGGCCTAATGTACCTGATGCGTTATTTACAAACTGATACACCTACCCTCTCTGCAGAGTGCACCTTAATCCTGTCTACACTTCTACAATCCGTATTCCTGTAGTTACAAGACTGTAAAACCTTGCACTCATCTCTCCTGCCTTCCCTGTAAAACTCAATACCAAAGTATCTTTTTTTATTTATGTCTCTTAATTTCCTTCCTTCACCAGTAGAATGCTTGAATTCATTCACATGGCTAAACACATTTTCTATAATTGTTCCCAGTGTTTCTCATTGCTTATTTTCTCGGAATCTCTTGGAGATAAACTGTATATAAAAGATGATATAATTTTGTATGGATGAAGAAAATTTTGAAATATGAAACAAATGGCAATGAAAAGATCTTTTCAGCAATTAAAAGAAGAGAACATCTATACATGTATATATAAACACATGTGTGCCTATATAAATATACAAGTGTATAATATACATATATTTGAAGGCCAGGACAATCAACGCAGGCTTAATTTAGAAAAATGTTTATTCTGAAATGAGAGCCCAGGTTTGATCATTTAAAACTAAATTCAATGCTTCTCTTTAAAAAGATTCATCTCTTTACATATAACTGAGATTGTATATATGTGCGTGATGGATGAATAAACACTGATGTCTAGCATTTGAGATGTTCCTCACTGGAACAGCTATTTCAGATCACACTCACAGAAGTCCCTGGACCTTACAGTTCGACTGAGGCTCTAGATAAATTTGAAAATCTAATGCAGGTTTTGCAGTGTGGACCTGCAAAATGGCCTAAGGCAACACTAGTCAAATCTACATGGGATTCCATTACTGTCTTCAGAATTTCCTGTGTGAAACAGGTTAAGAAATATTTACCAAATATCTTATGATCGTTGTGTAACTACAGTGATCAAGGGTCTCATTTGTTTTACTTTCTTACCATAGATGCCTCATTTCTTACCAGATGCTTTCATGTAAGCATTTCTTACCAGATGCTTTCTCTGAGAAACAAGGCAAGTTGTAGAGCAAAGTGGGTACAGGTACACAGCCGGGCCGATTTCAAGAACTGACAAGGAAAAAGCAATAGAATAAGGGAGAAAGAACAGAGCATTTTGCAAAAGAGGTGGCCTAGATTTCAATCTCATCTCTGTCATGTATTAGATGGGTTAATTTAAAAATTTTATTTAACTTTGAACCTCTCCTGAATAGGAAAAATATTTATCTCGTAAGGTGTATAAAAATGGAATGGGAGGTTCTATAAAAGTATTTTGTAAAGGGCTATATCTATATCGTTATCCATATAAAGCCATTCACTTAGCCTCCCAGAATCACTCCATTTCTACCCACTTCTGATAGTATAAGCCCTTAAGTTTCATGCACATTGAGTACATACACTGTAAATGTAAAGGTAAACTAACAAATAAGCGAGAACTCAAGCAGTTAGAGCCACTTGAATCCTTTTTCAAGAATGCTTTTCTATCATGTAATCTTTGATTCATCATTTTTCGTTTGCTTCATTTCTGGGCAAAACCACATAAGAGCTAACACTTTTTAATGCTGTAAATGATAAAACAAAGCCAATTTCATCCAGTGGAGATTTTCTGGTTAAATTTTCTTTACAAATCAAAAATCTCCATATTTTTCTGTTAGTTTCCTAAATCACACTAATTGTGCAAGTCAAACGGGAAAGTGAATGAGATATACTTGAAACTAGTTAGCAAAAGACAATTTCCAAGTTTTACTAACACATGAGGTCAAATTTACATCAATATGCACATTTCAATGCAGTTAGGGCCCCACTGAATACAGAGAGAATTCAGATACTTGTGGGATTTCCCAGACTTGGGTGTTTTGGGGTATTTACAGAGTGAAAACCTTTACCATGTACTTAGAAATAATCCCAGTCCTGCCTTCCTCTTTGGACTCCTAGTCAATGCACCTTGCTACTAATACCCCTGCTAGTACCCTGTGGAGCTGTGGGGAGGGGGGACAGGAAGGAGAAATACTCACTGGAGCTCTGGCTCACCAGATCTCTTGTTCTCAGTCCATATTACTCTGTTCTCTTTTTTCTCCCTCAGCCCAAAGAGGAATCTCTGGGGCATATAAATTCCAACCAAACAGTCTGTCACTCAAAGAAATGATAATGTTCCTTTGAGTGACCATGCTATTACGACCATGCTATTAGAATTGGAAAAAGAGTCAAATTTCCAGAAAGCAGAGTGAGGGAGCACCACTGGGGCAGAGAAGGAGGAAGGAGCCAACACTGGGTGCATTACTGAGCTGGACCCCTGGGACTCCTCCCATGGGGGCCTTTTGAGTGGAGCGCATGGAAGTATCTGAGACTCGTCCCTTTGAAGAACAGAGGCTGGGGCTCTTATCCTCTGACTCTTGTGCTCTCCTGGTTGAGGATTGTCCTCAGGAGAGTTAACCAGCTCCCTGACATTGCTGGCTGCTCAGCAAGCTTCAGTAGCTTTGGAGAAAGCCGTGAGGCGAACAGGGGAAGAGCAGAGGCACAGGACGCTGTCAGAGAGAGCGGGGAACACAGTTGTAACCAGGCTGCAGTGCAAATCAGAGGTGGGCTGAGAAGATGTAATGCAGGACACAAAATGCATTTATCACAGCTGTCAGTGTCAGAGACATTCGGCACAATGGTTAAGCTCATAACTTCTACACAAGAATAGGGATAGATCAAAATGATAAATATTAGACAGCCCCTACAGCACCAAACACTTATTTTACTTCAAGTGCTGGAAGACAAGGAAGGGCAGTGTAGTAGAATGTACAGAAAATTGTGGAGACAGACAGATCTGACTTAACTGGTGTACATTTTATCCACAGTTTATCAGCTGTACACCCTTAGAACAAGTCGTTCTATTAGAGCTCAGTTTTTTCATCTATGAAAAAATAATAGCTTCTTTATAAGATTCTGATAGGAAGCAAATGAAATAAACAGTATGAGTACCTATTTCCATGTCTAGCACAGTGCCTAGCCCAATGCAGCTGGCCAATGAACATGAGTTTTTTTCCCTCTTTTTTTTTAATGAAAGAAACATTTTTTTTATTTTTTTAAATTTTATTTATTTTTAGAGAAGGAAGGGATGGAAAAAGAGGGAGAGAGAGAGAGAAACATCAATGTGCGGTCACCGGGGGCCGTGGCCTGCAACCCAGGCATGTGCCCTGACTGGGAATCGAACCTGCGATGCTTTGGTTCACAGCCTGAGCTCAATCCACTGAGCTACACCAGCCAGGGCTTTTTTCCCTCTTTATAAAATAGAACTTTCCCCTCAAATACTCATTCAGATGAAACAGTGCTCATGCTATCTAGGGTATTATAGCTTGAAAGTCATTTAAACCATTTTTATAGATTCTCAGGAACTTTTCCTTTATCTTGTTAATCACAACTTTCCAGTATATCCTTAATTGTACAAAAAACAACTGCCATGAGTTGGTCCCAGTAAGTTTTTGTGCAAGATCTGACACAGTCAATCTATTCAGCAATGCCCAGCAATCAGTCAGCTTTGGAGTCTCAAAGTCTCAAAGATGACCACTGAGAGGCAGGGCTTGGGGCCAAGATCTTCACAAGATTTTTTTGAATCACAGCCAGGTTTGGGAGCTTTGGCTTAGGAAGCTACTTAATAAGCCCCCAAACATTAAGATTTTAAAAAAGATTATCTTTCTTTATTTTTAGAGAGAGGGGAAGGGAGGAAGCGAAGAAGAGAAACACCAATGTTTGGCTGCCTCTTGTGCACCCCCTACCAGGGACCTGGCCTGCAACCCAAGCATGTGCCCTGACTGGGAACCGAATTTGCGACCCTTTGGTTCACAGGCTCACAGTCAATCCACTGAGCTTCAGCAGCCAGGGCCCCAAACATTAAGATTTAAAAGAATCTTATAACTCAGATATTTTGGGCTGATATTGCTTGGATTTCTCTACTTGTGCCCCCTGATTAGGGATTTCCCACCACCCCCACCCCCACTCCCACCAGAATCCCAGGAGCGCAAGAAAACAAGACAGATGTGATGGACTGCCTACACTTCATAGCATTTCCTGTAAACATTGTATCATTGCATTTTCTAAATAATCCTGTGGGGTTACAGATGGGGGAAACCAAGGCTCAGAAGAATCAATTAACTGATTAGTGTCCACCACATGACACAGCCAGGAACTCAAAAACAGACCCTCTTTCAGGGTTTCTCTATTATATTTCTGCTGAATTGCATGGATTTCACATAGTGTTTAGATTTTCAATGTTTTACCCTCTTCCTGTCCTACATTCAGAAAGGCCTTGTTGAACATTTCTGCATGAAACAGGGTTCTGGGAGGGGCAGAATGCTGACACCGAGGCAAGATAATGTGGAATAGATTCTAATCTATTTATTCATAAAAAATGTAAGAGACTCATAGCAAACGTGTGGAAACTAATCATTCTGCCAACATATTTAATTTAGGTGAAAATATTTGCTTTGTTGAATGGCTAATTAATCGTATTAAAATAATAATTTGTTTTAAAAAGGGTAGCAGCCCTCTAACAGATAGAATCTATTCTTCTCATTAAGTTACACATTCATACGATTCATTTTATTGAGTGAGCTGAAATTTGTTGTCTGTTAACTTATATTTATCTTGAGCCTTTAGTGTAGCATGAATTTTAAATCACTGCTATAAATTTTTCAAATCAATCCCACGTATTGCTGGCCTCCTCTTCTGCGACTACCCAAGGAGGTGGGGCTTCCTCTTTACATGTAGAAGCATGATCGTATGAACCCTCACTGTCCACCTGGCAGAAATGAGCCTCTTCCAATGGCCATCTCTTCACCTGTGGTTTCCCAGAAGTTCCCCAGGGCAATGCTCTGAAAGTCCTTCAGCTTTTCTCTGCTCTGCATTCTCTGCTTGCTGCCAGGCCACCTCCTTGGGTGCAGGTGACCCCTGTGTTATCGACTCACTTCTAGGCCCATCTGTCTTCCCCCGATAGAACCCCCTGAGAAATCTCAATTCTCCGGACTCACATACAGCTAAGACCAAATCAGCTGTTAAGGAGTTTACTGAAAACCGGAAGACCAAAGAAGCACAACTGAGAGTGCTGTTAGAAGCTTTATTCGGAGAGTCCCTGAGCCTCCCTGCGGGTTTCCTGGCAGGCCTCCAGTGGGGGGCTCTCACTCTGCTCCCTTCTCTGCGCTCACCAACAGGAAGCTTTAGGTGTGTCTGCACCTGGGAGTCCAGGCCCAAATGCTTCCCCTGCAGAGAGAAGCAGGAAGTCTTTTCTTCCTAAGACTCAGCTTATTTCCTGTCCCAGGATGACTGACACTGGGAAGATCCACTCCCTTTAAGGAAAGTATTCCAAACCCAGGAATAAGGTGGGTTTGCCCCATTTGTCATGGCCACAGTACATTTCCCAAACTGTGGCTCATTCAGCCCTTACCAACAGTGCAGAAAAAATGGTCCATGTCAGCTGAGCCCCACTCCTTTCCCAGAGCTCTCTGAAGAGAAGATAAGGGCTGCCCATCCTGTCTGCTAGAAGAAAGTCTCCGTTCCTGGGAGAAAATACTTGCACAAAAATCATCACATCTTCCAAGAACACACAATGCATTTCAGGTCCAGAGCAATTTCTGATTCTACATAGGCTCATTTTTACTATCAACTCAACCTCATTGCTAAACAGAATACTGAATACCAGCATCCATCCGCTTTTAGGTGAATTGCCAGGAACATCAGATAGGCCTTTTTTTTTTTTGACATCAGCACGACTAGAAGACTTAACAATGAAGGACTCCTCCAAGGATGAATTCAGTGTCTACTTGGAAATAATTAAATAGACTGTACTCCCTTAAAGGGCATTTTTCCATCTTCAAATCTCTTTATTTATAACCTTTATTTAGGTGGACATGTTACTTCAGTCTCAGTTTCAATGCTGCTACTTTATATAATTTGCCCAGTTTATTTAACAGTTATTTTAAATGAGATGGAAATCTTTTTATGCTGTCAAGAATAAAAATTAACATAAGTCCACATGCGCCAGCTTTTTAAAC